>NC_080034.1:72062015-72374872 GCF_030020395.1 Manis pentadactyla
GGAAGGTATTTAAGTGGAATCAAATAATGAAAGATGTAAGTACAGATTTACCAAAGGTTGCCCATGCTCGATATAAATTTTAATTATTTACTTTAACATTATATACATGCCACCTGTCTTAAATTGCTGTGACTTTATAAAATGTCTCAAAACAATTTTAAAATACAAATGCTAAATAAGTATATAGAAACAACATAAACCAAGCTGGTTAAACTCAAGTCTTTATAAATATTTGCAAGTACAAGTAATACTCATTCGGAAATAAATATTGGACAGACAAGTAGGATAAAACAGTCTATCAGGAAATCAGGACACCTAAGGATAGTCCTGAGTTACTGTCACTCATTGCATGAACTTGAACAAATAGAACTACTCTTGCATAAAATAGGGGAGGCACTTGCTCTTTTTCTCACTGTCACAATTATATTTAAGAAGTTTTAAAAAGTGCACAGTACATCACGATTGTGTGAAGTATTAACAATTGCCGTAACATGATAAATGACATTTCTTTCAATAAATGCAGCAGGCCAAATACAGAAATAATTATAATAAATTATAAGTGGTGCTCAAATTCTCTAAATGTCATGTACTAGCTATTGTTTGAATTCAGCAATCTAAATTTTGATAATGTTACATTTCATTTTAAAAAACCATTCCATATGCTATAAGTACATCGTTAACAATTTTTAATTCATATATCCCATTGAAAGTCCCAAATTGGCACTGATGAGGATACTTTTAAAAGAATACACCTAAATTCCCCAACTTGCAAATTGCAGCTTTCCTAGGACTTTCAGAGTAAACACATTTTATACTACCGTTTATTACAATACTAACCCCTATTTCCAATGCTAGTTGTACCTTTTGAAACTATACTTTAATACATTTTTATTTCTTTTTTCAATTGATGTGATTGATCCCCTGCAGGATAATGAGATTTCTGGAATTTCTGTTGTGATTTTAGAAGACTGATCACATTGTATGGTTTTGCTGATTGTGATCCTAGGTTTTGAATATTATAGCTTGACAAAAATAAACATACAAGTGTATCTTTTGTTTTATTTACAAGTGTTAGAGAAGGTTGCACTGGATACACATTTGAAATATTTATTTAGATTTAGAACTTCAGACCTAAGTATACTTTGAATTTAATCTTTAATCAAGTCAACAAAAGGCATTCATTATTCTCTTAAGCACAGAAATAGGTATAGAATCATGGCCTTTACTCACCCAGTGTAGAGCTTCCTATTAGTGTGAGAGATTTATATGGATATACAAAAATATACTTGGTAGTGCTTTCATTAGCAATAGCAGAGATAAGCATTATTTATAAATCATTACAGTGGAAGGAGCCAAGATGGCGGTGTGAGTAGAGCGGGGAAACCTCCTCCAAAACCACGTATATTTTTTCGAAAATACAACAAATACGACTATCCCTAAAAGAGAGACCAGAAGATTCAGGACAACAACCATGCTACATCCACACCTGCGAGAACCCAGCGCCTCCGAAGGGGGTAAGATGGAAGCCACAGCCCGGCGGAACACGAGCGCCCCTCACACCAACTACGGGCGGGAGGAGAGGAGTCAGAGCGGGGAGAGAGAGGGAGCCCAGGACTGCTAAATACCCAGCCCCAGACATCCGCACCAGGAGCACAGACACACAGCGTGTGGCGAGCTGGATACTAGAGAAACGGGAAAGTAAAACCTGCGAGCTGTCCCCACAGCCAGAGTCCCTGGGACAAAGAAAAGCGAGTGCTTTATGAAAGTGTTCAAGGGACAGTAGCCTCACAGGTGGACGGAACCGCCCCGGCGCAATCAGCCCAGTAACTCGGAATTCTGGGGAACTCCGGGCGCCCCAACACCCTGGGTGGCAGCGCTACCCGGAGGCCCCTCACGGTGACAAACAGCCTCCCTCCCATTTCCCCTCCGACGTGGCTCCGCCATAGCAGAACAGCAGCCTGAGGCCGGCCACTCCCACGGCAGCAGAGCAGAGCTTCCTCCACAACCGCCGGGCAAGAATAAGAAATCCTGTCTGCGCACAGCTGCCCAGCAAAAGCCGCTAGGGGTCGCCGTTTACCCAGGAGAGGAAGGCCACAAACCAGCAAGAAGGGACCTTCACCCAGCCGACATACACGCCAGCTCCCCACAACTATTTCCATCGACATGAAAAGACAGAAGAATTTGATACAGACCGGACTAACCCAGACATCCATCCCTGAGAAGGAACCTGGGGAGATAGACCTAACCACTCTACCTGAAAAATAATTCAAAATAAAGGTCATAACAATGCTGACGGATCTTCGGAGAAATATACAAGTGCTAAGGCATGAAGTCTGGAGGGAGATTACAGAAATAAAACAATCTCTGGAAGGAATTACGAGCAGACTGGATGAGGTGCAAGAGGCCTTTGATGGAATAGAAATCAGAGAACAGGAACGGAGAGAAGCTGACGCAGAGAGAGATAAAAGGATGTCCAAGAATGAAAGAATATTAAGAGAACTGTGTGGCGTGGCCAAACAAACGGAACAATCTTCAGGTTATAGGGGTACCAGAAGAGGAAGAGAGAGAAAAAGGGACAGAAAGTGTCCTACAAGAAACAATTGCTGAAAACTTCTCCAAAATGGGGGAGGAAATAGTTGCTCAGACAACGGAAGCACACAGAATTCCAAAGAGGACAACACCAAGACACATAATAATTAAAATGGCAAACATCAATGACTAGGAAGAGTCTTAAAGAGAGCTAGAGAGAGGGAAAAGGTCACCTACAAAGGAAAACCCATCAGGATATCATCAGACTTCTCAGCAGAAACCTTACAGGCCAGAACAGAATGGCATGATATATTTAATGCAACCAAACAGAAGGGCCTTGTACCAACAATACTCTATCCAGAACGATTATTATTTAAATATGAAGGAGGGAGTAAACAATTCCCAGACAAGCAAAAGTTGAGGGAATTTACCTCCCAGAAACCACTTTTACAGGGTAATGTACAGGGGCAGCTCTAGATAGGAGCATTCCTAAGGCTAAACAGATGTCACCAGAGCAAATAAAATCACAGCAGAGAAAGCAGACGAACCAAATACTAACTAAAGGCAAAAGATAATATAAACTACACACAAAAGCAGTTAAAGGAAACACAAAAGAGCACAGAATAAAACACGCAAAATATAAAGAATGGAGGAGCAGGAATAAGAAAGGAGAGAAATAAAGAATTACCACACAGTGTCTGTAACTGCTCAATAAGCAAGTGAAGTTAGGCAGTAAGATACTAAAGAAGCGAACCTTGAACCTTTGGTAACTACAAATCTAAAGCCTACAATGGCAATAAGTACATATCTTTCAATAATCACCGTAAATGTAAATAAACTGAATGCAACAATCAAAAGACACAGAGTAATACAATGGATAAAAAAGCAAGACCCATCTATTTGCTGCTTACAAGAGACCCACCTCAAACCGAAACACATACAGAGACTAAAAGTCAAGGGATGGAAAATGATATTCCACGCAAACAACAGGGAGAAAAAAGCAGGAGTTGCAGTACTACAAGCAGACAAAATAGACTTAAAAATAAAGAAAGTCACAATAGATAAAGAAGAGCATTACGTAATGATAAAGTGGTCACTGCAACAAGAGGATATAACCATTAAAAATATTTATGCACCCAACACAGGAGCACCACCATATGTGAAACAAATACCAACAGAACTAAAAGGAGCATATAGAATGCAAAGCATTCCTTTTGGGAGACTTAAATACACCACACACTCCAAAGGATAGATCTCCCAGACAGAAAATAACTAAGCATACAGAGGCGCTGAACAACAAACTAGAACAGATGGACCAAATAGACATCTATAGAACTCTATATCCAAAAGCAACACGATACACATTCTTCTCAAGTGCACATGGAACATTCTCCAGAATAGACCAAATACTAGGCCACAAGAAGAGCCTCAGTAAATTCAAAAAAATTGAAATTCTACCAACCAACTTTTCAGACCACAAAGGAATAAAACTAGAACTAAATTGTACAAAGAAAGCAAAAAAGGCCCACAAACACATGGAGGCTTAGCAACGTGCTCCTAAATAATCAATGGATCAACAACCAGATTAAAATATAGATGAAGGAATATATGGAAACAAATGACAATAACACAATGCCCCAAGTTCTGTGGGATGCAGCAAAAGCAGTCTTAAGAGAGAGTATATAGCAATCCACCATATTTAAAGAAGGAAGAAAAATCCCAAATGAACAGTCAAATGTCACAATTATCGAAATTGGAAAAAGAAGAACGAATGAGGCCTAAAGTCAGCAGAAGGAGGGACATAATAAAGATCAACGAAGAAATAAATAGAATTCAGAACAATATATAGAAAAAAAAAATCAATGAAACCAAGAGATGGTTCTTTCAGAAAATAAACAAAATAGACAAGCCTCCAGCCAGACTTATCAAGAGAAAAAGAGAATCAACACACACCAACAGAATCAGAAACGAGAAAGGAAAAATCACGATGAACCCCATAGAAATACAAAGAATTGTTAGAGGATACTATGAAAACCTGTATGCTAATAAGCTGGAAATCCTAGAAGAAATGGACTTCTTAGAAAAATACAACCTTCCAAGACTGACCAAGGAAGAAACACAAAATCTAAACAAACCAATTAAAAGCAAAGAAATTGAAGCGGTAATCAAAAACCTTCCCAGGAACAAAACCCCGGGCCAGATGGATTTACTTCAGAATTTCATCAGACATACAGAGGAGAAATAATACCCATTCTCCTTAAAGTTTTCCAAAAAATAGAAGAGGAGGCAATACTCCCAAACTCATTCTATGAAGCCAACATCACCCTAATATCAAAACCAGGCAAAGACCCCACCAAGAAAGAATATTACAGACAAATATCTCTGATGAACGTAGGTGCAAAAATACTCAACAAAATACTACCAAACCAAATTCAAAAATACATCAAAAAGATCATACACCATGACCAAGTGGGATTCATCCCAGAGATGCAAGGATGGTACAACATTCGATAACCAACCAACATCATCCACCACATAAATAAAAAGGACCAACACCACATGACCATCTCCATAGATTCTGAAAAAGCATTCGACAAAATTCAACATTCATTCATGACAAGAAGTCTCAACAAAATGGGTATGGAGGGCAAATACCTCAACATAATAAAGGCAATATATGATAAGCCCACAGCCAACATCATACATAATAGTGAGAAGCTGAAAGCTTTTCCTCTGAGAGCGGGAATAAGACAGGGATCCCCATTCTCCCCACTGTTATTCAACATAATACTGGAGGTCCTAGGCACGGGAATTAGACAAAACAAAGAAATACAAGGAACCGAAACTGGTAAAGAAGAGGTTAAACTGTCACTATTGGCAGATGACATGATACTGTACAAAAAAAACTCTAATATGCCCACACCAATATGCAGGTTTGATGCAATCACTACCAAATTACCAACAACATTATTCAACGAACTGGAACAAATAGTTCAAAAATTCATATGGAAACACCAAAGACCCCGAATAGCCAAAGCAATCCTGAGAAGGTAGAATAAAGTGGGGGGGGGGGGGATCTCACTACCCAACTTCAAGCTCTACTACAAAGCCACAGTATTCAAAAACTGGACAACTACATGTAAGGGAATGAAACCAGATTATTGTCTAACCCCATAAACAAAAGAAATCTCAGAATGGATCAAAGATCTGATTGTAAGTCATGAAACCATAAAACTCTTTAAAGAAAACATGGGCAAAACTTTCTTGGACATAAACATGAGCAACTTCTTCATGCACGTATCTCCCCGGGCAAGGGAAACAAAGGCAAAAATGAACAAGTGGGACTATATCAAGCTGAAAAGCCTCTGTACATCAAAGGACGCCATCATTAGAACAGAAAGATACCCTGCAGTATGGGAGAATATATTAATAAATGACAGATCCGATAAAGGGTTGACATCCAAAATATATAAAGAGCTCACGCACCTCAACAAATAAAAAGTGAATTATCCAATTAAAAAATTAGTAGAGGAGCTGAACAGGCAGTTCTCCAAAGAAGAAATTCAGATGGCCAACAGACACATGAAAAGATGCTCCACATCGCTTGTAATCAGAGAAATGCAAATTAAAAGCACGAGATATCACCTCACCCAGTACCGATCGACACCATCCAAAAGACAAACAACAAATGTTAGCGAGGTTGTAGTGAGAGGGGAAGCCTCCTACACTGCTGGTGGGAATGTAAATTAGTTCAACCATTGTGGAATGTAGAATGGATGTTCTTCATAAAGTTCAAAATAGACAAACCATTCGACCCAGGAATTCCACTTCTAGGAATTTACCCTAAGAATGCAGCAGCCCAGTTTGAAAAAGACACATCCACCACTATGTTCATCACAGCACTATTTACAATAGCCAAGAAATGAAAGCAACCTAAGTGTCCATCAGTAGATGAATGGATAAAGAAGAGGTGGTACATATACACAGTGGAGTATTCTTCAGCCATAAGAACAAAACAAATCCTACCATTTGCAACAATATGGATGGATCTAGAGGGTATTATGCTCAGTGAAATAAGCAAGGCGGAGAAAGACAAGTAACAAATGACTTCACTCATATGTGGAGTATAAGAACAAAGAAAAACTGAAGGAACAAAACAGCAGCACAATCACAGAACCCAAGAATGGACTCACAGTTACCAAAGGGAAAGTAACTGGGAAGGATGGATGAAAAGGGAGGGATAAGGGCAGGGGAAAAATAAAGAGGGCATTACGATTAGCATGTATAATGTGGGGTGGGGGCCCGGGGAGGGCTGTGCAGTGCAGGGAAGACAAGTGGTGATTCTACAACATCTTACTATGCTGATAGACAGTGACTGGAAAGGGTTTTGTGGGGGGGACTTGGTGAAGGAGGGAGCCTAGTAAACATAGTGTTCTTCATGTCATTGTGGATTAAGGATAACAAAATAAATAGAAAAAAGTAAGAACTATGACTGTCCTCAACATTTACCTGTTTTCGTTTCTCAGCCTCCAAAAATTTGGCTTTTGCAGCTTCTTCCTTCTTTATCCTCTTAGCCTGTGCATATAAAATAGGTCTCAAAGTCATGCAACAGCACCACCACAAACTGAATATAATCCTAGACCTGAAAATGGGGCTCCATGCCTCGCAAGGTACAAAACAGTATGTAACATGTATGTAGACAATTACAGATTTCCCCTCAGTTTGTTACGTTTAACGTACTAATTTCACTTCTAAGGTATAGATTACACTTAAGATATACAAAAAAATTCTTAAATCGTAACAGTATGTCAGGCTTTCTTCTTCAAACTCTGTAAAAATTCTGAAATAATTTGAGTGTTATTTTACCTTAAAACTTAATCACAGAAAAGTGATGTTAGGTCATTTGTTGTTTGTTCTCTGATTTTTTAAAGTAAAACATGATCAGTGTAGGAAGTTTAGAAAAACGGGATAGATTTTAACAATAAAGGTTAAAGGACAAATAAGTAACATTTTAAAATGCACGTGTCTACTTTATTTGAAGTTTCTTTTGTAATACTTAAAATTTAGATAAATCCATTACTTAAATAACTTAAATGAAAAATTAAACCCGATTTAACCTACTGTGGTTAAATTCAAGGTTTTTTTCCCTAATATAAAAGAAACATAACCTTTCATGAAGCACATCCTGAATATCAAGCTCATGCTATCAAATTTGAGCTTTATAATCTTCAAGTCATTAACTAGTAGCTTCATAATTATCTACTAGTAATTGCCAATGTACTTTAATATTTTCAATTTGGAGGGTTTTAAAATTAATTTGAAATGGGTAAGGGAATATGTGTACATGTTTTTAGAAGGAAAAGATCTGTAACTGTGAAAACCTCAGCTAACCGCCTTGCTCAGGGAATAAGCCAATTTTTATGGCAACAGTTTCCTGAACAGCTAAGGGTTTGGGTTATAGTAATTTTCAACATTAAAAAGCTTGTTTTGGACAAAAGTACTTTGGATAATTTTGAGACATATACATGTACAGCTTAGACACAGTACACTTAACATAATTTGGCTTTTTCTTGAGGACTTGGGCAGTTATTCTTGACATCAGTTACTATACTACACAGTTTGATAACAGAAATGCCTTTGGGCCCGTAAGGTGTTGAAAACTGCTTCCTATTTAACTACCAGATTACAGACTGTTGCTAGGCTTTGGAGTTTCTGTTTATCCTATTTTCCCTTGCTGTCTTTTAGCTATTCCTTTTGCTGTTGCCAGCATGTCCTTGAGCCCTATTCTGTCAGCCCAGTTCTGCTGAACTCAGAAAACAAACCTGGTTAAAATATTTCCACATTAAACACTTACTTTTACTTTTGTCATATTTTATTTCTAAATGAAAAGCAGGTATCTAACTATAAGACTTAATGACATTTTGAAAAGTTAAGAGCGTGAGTTTTAGCATATGATCTTTATGACTATATTGGCTATTGAGAGGTTTCCCCTTTCTTTTTTTTCCTTTACTTATTTCCTGGATTTTTACTATTAGGATTAGATAAACTTGCTAAGTATGGTTCAGAGAGGTCCTTATTCTATACATTATGTTTACAGATAACTTGTGATGGACATGTTAATTTGTATGAGTGAGAGAACAGACTGATAAAATTTTCATTTTTCAGACTTTAAAATACATGGCTATATTACTTTAATCATATGAAATTTAAGAATTCTACCTCTAGAATTTGCTGGGCTCGAAGTTCTTTTTCCATTCTGATTCGTTGTATTCTCTTAATTCTTTCCTATAGGAAAAATTATGACAATTTTAGATAATTAACTATCTAGGTGGAAGGTATTTAAGTGGAATCAAATAATGAAAGATGTAAGTACAGATTTACCAAAGGTTGCCCATGCTCGATATAAATTTTAATTATTTACTTTAACATTATATACATGCCACCTGTCTTAAATTGCTGTGACTTTATAAAATGTCTCAAAACAATTTTAAAATACAAATGCTAAATAAGTATATAGAAACAACATAAACCAAGCTGGTTAAACTCAAGTCTTTATAAATATTTGCAAGTACAAGTAATACTCATTCGGAAATAAATATTGGACAGACAAGTAGGATAAAACAGTCTATCAGGAAATCAGGACACCTAAGGATAGTCCTGAGTTACTGTCACTCATTGCATGAACTTGAACAAATAGAACTACTCTTGCATAAAATAGGGGAGGCACTTGCTCTTTTTCTCACTGTCACAATTATATTTAAGAAGTTTTAAAAAGTGCACAGTACATCACGATTGTGTGAAGTATTAACAATTGCCGTAACATGATAAATGACATTTCTTTCAATAAATGCAGCAGGCCAAATACAGAAATAATTTATAATAAATTATAAGTGGTGCTCAAATTCTCTAAATGTCATGTACTAGCTATTGTTTGAATTCAGCAATCTAAATTTTGATAATGTTACATTTTCATTTTAAAAAACCATTCCATATGCTATAAGTACATCGTTAACAATTTTTAATTCATATATCCCATTGAAAGTCCCAAATTGGCACTGATGAGGATACTTTTAAAAGAATACACCTAAATTCCCCAACTTGCAAATTGCAGCTTTCCTAGGACTTTCAGAGTAAACACATTTTATACTACCGTTTATTACAATACTAACCCCTATTTCCAATGCTAGTTGTACCTTTTGAAACTATACTTTAATACATTTTTATTTCTTTTTTTCAATTGATGTGATTGATCCCCTGCAGGATAATGAGATTTCTGGAATTTCTGTTGTGATTTTAGAAGACTGATCACATTGTATGGTTTTGCTGATTGTGATCCTAGGTTTTGAATATTATAGCTTGACAAAAATAAACATACAAGTGTATCTTTTGTTTTATTTACAAGTGTTAGAGAAGGTTGCACTGGATACACATTTGAAATATTTATTTAGATTTAGAACTTCAGACCTAAGTATACTTTGAATTTAATCTTTAATCAAGTCAACAAAAGGCATTCATTATTCTCTTAAGCACAGAAATAGGTATAGAATCATGGCCTTTACTCACCCAGTGTAGAGCTTCCTATTAGTGTGAGAGATTTATATGGATATACAAAAATATACTTGGTAGTGCTTTCATTAGCAATAGCAGAGATAAGCATTATTTATAAATCATTACAGTGGAAGGAGCCAAGATGGCGGTGTGAGTAGAGCGGGGAAACCTCCTCCAAAAACCACGTATATTTTCGAAAATACAACAAATACGACTATCCCTAAAAGAGAGACCAGAAGATTCAGGACAACAACCATGCTACATCCACACCTGCGAGAACCCAGCGCCTCCGAAGGGGGTAAGATGGAAGCCACAGCCCGGCGGAACACGAGCGCCCCTCACACCAACTACGGGCGGGAGGAGAGGAGTCAGAGCGGGGAGAGAGAGGGAGCCCAGGACTGCTAAATACCCAGCCCCAGACATCCGCACCAGGAGCACAGACACACAGCGTGTGGCGAGCTGGATACTAGAGAAACGGGAAAGTAAAACCTGCGAGCTGTCCCCACAGCCAGAGTCCCTGGGACAAAGAAAAGCGAGTGCTTTATGAAAGTGTTCAAGGGACAGTAGCCTCACAGGTGGACGGAACCGCCCCGGCGCAATCAGCCCAGTAACTCGGAATTCTGGGGAACTCCGGGCGCCCCAACACCCTGGGTGGCAGCGCTACCCGGAGGCCCCTCACGGTGACAAACAGCCTCCCTCCCATTTCCCCTCCGACGTGGCTCCGCCATAGCAGAACAGCAGCCTGAGGCCGGCCACTCCCACGGCAGCAGAGCAGAGCTTCCTCCACAACCGCCGGGCAAGAATAAGAAATCCTGTCTGCGCACAGCTGCCCAGCAAAAGCCGCTAGGGGTCGCCGTTTACCCAGGAGAGGAAGGCCACAAACCAGCAAGAAGGGACCTTCACCCAGCCGACATACACGCCAGCTCCCCACAACTATTTCCATCGACATGAAAAGACAGAAGAATTTGATACAGACCGGACTAACCCAGACATCCATCCCTGAGAAGGAACCTGGGGAGATAGACCTAACCACTCTACCTGAAAAATAATTCAAAATAAAGGTCATAACAATGCTGACGGATCTTCGGAGAAATATACAAGTGCTAAGGCATGAAGTCTGGAGGGAGATTACAGAAATAAAACAATCTCTGGAAGGAATTACGAGCAGACTGGATGAGGTGCAAGAGGCCTTTGATGGAATAGAAATCAGAGA
The DNA here is from genome assembly GCF_030020395.1 of Manis pentadactyla. Taxonomy (NCBI): domain Eukaryota; kingdom Metazoa; phylum Chordata; class Mammalia; order Pholidota; family Manidae; genus Manis; species Manis pentadactyla. The sequence goes on from NC_080034.1 coordinate 72,073,306, forward strand.
ACAGGAACGGAGAGAAGCTGACGCAGAGAGAGATAAAAGGATGTCCAAGAATGAAAGAATATTAAGAGAACTGTGTGGCGTGGCCAAACAAACGGAACAATCTTCAGGTTATAGGGGTACCAGAAGAGGAAGAGAGAGAAAAAGGGACAGAAAGTGTCCTACAAGAAACAATTGCTGAAAACTTCTCCAAAATGGGGGAGGAAATAGTTGCTCAGACAACGGAAGCACACAGAATTCCAAAGAGGACAACACCAAGACACATAATAATTAAAATGGCAAACATCAATGACTAGGAAGAGTCTTAAAGAGAGCTAGAGAGAGGGAAAAGGTCACCTACAAAGGAAAACCCATCAGGATATCATCAGACTTCTCAGCAGAAACCTTACAGGCCAGAACAGAATGGCATGATATATTTAATGCAACCAAACAGAAGGGCCTTGTACCAACAATACTCTATCCAGAACGATTATTATTTAAATATGAAGGAGGGAGTAAACAATTCCCAGACAAGCAAAAGTTGAGGGAATTTACCTCCCAGAAACCACTTTTACAGGGTAATGTACAGGGGCAGCTCTAGATAGGAGCATTCCTAAGGCTAAACAGATGTCACCAGAGCAAATAAAATCACAGCAGAGAAAGCAGACGAACCAAATACTAACTAAAGGCAAAAGATAATATAAACTACACACAAAAGCAGTTAAAGGAAACACAAAAGAGCACAGAATAAAACACGCAAAATATAAAGAATGGAGGAGCAGGAATAAGAAAGGAGAGAAATAAAGAATTACCACACAGTGTCTGTAACTGCTCAATAAGCAAGTGAAGTTAGGCAGTAAGATACTAAAGAAGCGAACCTTGAACCTTTGGTAACTACAAATCTAAAGCCTACAATGGCAATAAGTACATATCTTTCAATAATCACCGTAAATGTAAATAAACTGAATGCAACAATCAAAAGACACAGAGTAATACAATGGATAAAAAAGCAAGACCCATCTATTTGCTGCTTACAAGAGACCCACCTCAAACCGAAACACATACAGAGACTAAAAGTCAAGGGATGGAAAATGATATTCCACGCAAACAACAGGGAGAAAAAAGCAGGAGTTGCAGTACTACAAGCAGACAAAATAGACTTAAAAATAAAGAAAGTCACAATAGATAAAGAAGAGCATTACGTAATGATAAAGTGGTCACTGCAACAAGAGGATATAACCATTAAAAATATTTATGCACCCAACACAGGAGCACCACCATATGTGAAACAAATACCAACAGAACTAAAAGGAGCATATAGAATGCAAAGCATTCCTTTTGGGAGACTTAAATACACCACACACTCCAAAGGATAGATCTCCCAGACAGAAAATAACTAAGCATACAGAGGCGCTGAACAACAAACTAGAACAGATGGACCAAATAGACATCTATAGAACTCTATATCCAAAAGCAACACGATACACATTCTTCTCAAGTGCACATGGAACATTCTCCAGAATAGACCAAATACTAGGCCACAAGAAGAGCCTCAGTAAATTCAAAAAAATTGAAATTCTACCAACCAACTTTTCAGACCACAAAGGAATAAAACTAGAACTAAATTGTACAAAGAAAGCAAAAAAGGCCCACAAACACATGGAGGCTTAGCAACGTGCTCCTAAATAATCAATGGATCAACAACCAGATTAAAATATAGATGAAGGAATATATGGAAACAAATGACAATAACACAATGCCCCAAGTTCTGTGGGATGCAGCAAAAGCAGTCTTAAGAGAGAGTATATAGCAATCCACCATATTTAAAGAAGGAAGAAAAATCCCAAATGAACAGTCAAATGTCACAATTATCGAAATTGGAAAAAGAAGAACGAATGAGGCCTAAAGTCAGCAGAAGGAGGGACATAATAAAGATCAACGAAGAAATAAATAAAATTCAGAACAATATATAGAAAAAAAAAATCAATGAAACCAAGAGATGGTTCTTTCAGAAAATAAACAAAATAGACAAGCCTCCAGCCAGACTTATCAAGAGAAAAAGAGAATCAACACACACCAACAGAATCAGAAACGAGAAAGGAAAAATCACGATGAACCCCATAGAAATACAAAGAATTGTTAGAGGATACTATGAAAACCTGTATGCTAATAAGCTGGAAATCCTAGAAGAAATGGACTTCTTAGAAAAATACAACCTTCCAAGACTGACCAAGGAAGAAACACAAAATCTAAACAAACCAATTAAAAGCAAAGAAATTGAAGCGGTAATCAAAAACCTTCCCAGGAACAAAACCCCGGGCCAGATGGATTTACTTCAGAATTTCATCAGACATACAGAGGAGAAATAATACCCATTCTCCTTAAAGTTTTCCAAAAAATAGAAGAGGAGGCAATACTCCCAAACTCATTCTATGAAGCCAACATCACCCTAATATCAAAACCAGGCAAAGACCCCACCAAGAAAGAATATTACAGACAAATATCTCTGATGAACGTAGGTGCAAAAATACTCAACAAAATACTACCAAACCAAATTCAAAAATACATCAAAAAGATCATACACCATGACCAAGTGGGATTCATCCCAGAGATGCAAGGATGGTACAACATTCGATAACCAACCAACATCATCCACCACATAAATAAAAAGGACCAACACCACATGACCATCTCCATAGATTCTGAAAAAGCATTCGACAAAATTCAACATTCATTCATGACAAGAAGTCTCAACAAAATGGGTATGGAGGGCAAATACCTCAACATAATAAAGGCAATATATGATAAGCCCACAGCCAACATCATACATAATAGTGAGAAGCTGAAAGCTTTTCCTCTGAGAGCGGGAATAAGACAGGGATCCCCATTCTCCCCACTGTTATTCAACATAATACTGGAGGTCCTAGGCACGGGAATTAGACAAAACAAAGAAATACAAGGAACCGAAACTGGTAAAGAAGAGGTTAAACTGTCACTATTGGCAGATGACATGATACTGTACAAAAAAAACTCTAATATGCCCACACCAATATGCAGGTTTGATGCAATCACTACCAAATTACCAACAACATTATTCAACGAACTGGAACAAATAGTTCAAAAATTCATATGGAAACACCAAAGACCCCGAATAGCCAAAGCAATCCTGAGAAGGTAGAATAAAGTGGGGGGGGGGGGGATCTCACTACCCAACTTCAAGCTCTACTACAAAGCCACAGTATTCAAAAACTGGACAACTACATGTAAGGGAATGAAACCAGATTATTGTCTAACCCCATAAACAAAAGAAATCTCAGAATGGATCAAAGATCTGATTGTAAGTCATGAAACCATAAAACTCTTTAAAGAAAACATGGGCAAAACTTTCTTGGACATAAACATGAGCAACTTCTTCATGCACGTATCTCCCCGGGCAAGGGAAACAAAGGCAAAAATGAACAAGTGGGACTATATCAAGCTGAAAAGCCTCTGTACATCAAAGGACGCCATCATTAGAACAGAAAGATACCCTGCAGTATGGGAGAATATATTAATAAATGACAGATCCGATAAAGGGTTGACATCCAAAATATATAAAGAGCTCACGCACCTCAACAAATAAAAAGTGAATTATCCAATTAAAAAATTAGTAGAGGAGCTGAACAGGCAGTTCTCCAAAGAAGAAATTCAGATGGCCAACAGACACATGAAAAGATGCTCCACATCGCTTGTAATCAGAGAAATGCAAATTAAAAGCACGAGATATCACCTCACCCAGTACCGATCGACACCATCCAAAAGACAAACAACAAATGTTAGCGAGGTTGTAGTGAGAGGGGAAGCCTCCTACACTGCTGGTGGGAATGTAAATTAGTTCAACCATTGTGGAATGTAGAATGGATGTTCTTCATAAAGTTCAAAATAGACAAACCATTCGACCCAGGAATTCCACTTCTAGGAATTTACCCTAAGAATGCAGCAGCCCAGTTTGAAAAAGACACATCCACCACTATGTTCATCACAGCACTATTTACAATAGCCAAGAAATGAAAGCAACCTAAGTGTCCATCAGTAGATGAATGGATAAAGAAGAGGTGGTACATATACACAGTGGAGTATTCTTCAGCCATAAGAACAAAACAAATCCTACCATTTGCAACAATATGGATGGATCTAGAGGGTATTATGCTCAGTGAAATAAGCAAGGCGGAGAAAGACAAGTAACAAATGACTTCACTCATATGTGGAGTATAAGAACAAAGAAAAACTGAAGGAACAAAACAGCAGCACAATCACAGAACCCAAGAATGGACTCACAGTTACCAAAGGGAAAGTAACTGGGAAGGATGGATGAAAAGGGAGGGATAAGGGCAGGGGAAAAATAAAGAGGGCATTACGATTAGCATGTATAATGTGGGGTGGGGGCCCGGGGAGGGCTGTGCAGTGCAGGGAAGACAAGTGGTGATTCTACAACATCTTACTATGCTGATAGACAGTGACTGGAAAGGGTTTTGTGGGGGGGACTTGGTGAAGGAGGGAGCCTAGTAAACATAGTGTTCTTCATGTCATAGTGGATTAAGGATAACAAAATAAATAGAAAAAAGTAAGAACTATGACTGTCCTCAACATTTACCTGTTTTCGTTTCTCAGCCTCCAAAAATTTGGCTTTTGCAGCTTCTTCCTTCTTTATCCTCTTAGCCTGTGCATATAAAATAGGTCTCAAAGTCATGCAACAGCACCACCACAAACTGAATATAATCCTAGACCTGAAAATGGGGCTCCATGCCTCGCAAGGTACAAAACAGTATGTAACATGTATGTAGACAATTACAGATTTCCCCTCAGTTTGTTACGTTTAACGTACTAATTTCACTTCTAAGGTATAGATTACACTTAAGATATACAAAAAAATTCTTAAATCGTAACAGTATGTCAGGCTTTCTTCTTCAAACTCTGTAAAAATTCTGAAATAATTTGAGTGTTATTTTACCTTAAAACTTAATCACAGAAAAGTGATGTTAGGTCATTTGTTGTTTGTTCTCTGATTTTTTAAAGTAAAACATGATCAGTGTAGGAAGTTTAGAAAAACGGGATAGATTTTAACAATAAAGGTTAAAGGACAAATAAGTAACATTTTAAAATGCACGTGTCTACTTTATTTGAAGTTTCTTTTGTAATACTTAAAATTTAGATAAATCCATTACTTAAATAACTTAAATGAAAAATTAAACCCGATTTAACCTACTGTGGTTAAATTCAAGGTTTTTTTCCCTAATATAAAAGAAACATAACCTTTCATGAAGCACATCCTGAATATCAAGCTCATGCTATCAAATTTGAGCTTTATAATCTTCAAGTCATTAACTAGTAGCTTCATAATTATCTACTAGTAATTGCCAATGTACTTTAATATTTTCAATTTGGAGGGTTTTAAAATTAATTTGAAATGGGTAAGGGAATATGTGTACATGTTTTTAGAAGGAAAAGATCTGTAACTGTGAAAACCTCAGCTAACCGCCTTGCTCAGGGAATAAGCCAATTTTTATGGCAACAGTTTCCTGAACAGCTAAGGGTTTGGGTTATAGTAATTTTCAACATTAAAAAGCTTGTTTTGGACAAAAGTACTTTGGATAATTTTGAGACATATACATGTACAGCTTAGACACAGTACACTTAACATAATTTGGCTTTTTCTTGAGGACTTGGGCAGTTATTCTTGACATCAGTTACTATACTACACAGTTTGATAACAGAAATGCCTTTGGGCCCGTAAGGTGTTGAAAACTGCTTCCTATTTAACTACCAGATTACAGACTGTTGCTAGGCTTTGGAGTTTCTGTTTATCCTATTTTCCCTTGCTGTCTTTTAGCTATTCCTTTTGCTGTTGCCAGCATGTCCTTGAGCCCTATTCTGTCAGCCCAGTTCTGCTGAACTCAGAAAACAAACCTGGTTAAAATATTTCCACATTAAACACTTACTTTTACTTTTGTCATATTTTATTTCTAAATGAAAAGCAGGTATCTAACTATAAGACTTAATGACATTTTGAAAAGTTAAGAGCGTGAGTTTTAGCATATGATCTTTATGACTATATTGGCTATTGAGAGGTTTCCCCTTTCTTTTTTTTCCTTTACTTATTTCCTGGATTTTTACTATTAGGATTAGATAAACTTGCTAAGTATGGTTCAGAGAGGTCCTTATTCTATACATTATGTTTACAGATAACTTGTGATGGACATGTTAATTTGTATGAGTGAGAGAACAGACTGATAAAATTTTCATTTTTCAGACTTTAAAATACATGGCTATATTACTTTAATCATATGAAATTTAAGAATTCTACCTCTAGAATTTGCTGGGCTCGAAGTTCTTTTTCCATTCTGATTCGTTGTATTCTCTTAATTCTTTCCTATAGGAAAAATTATGACAATTTTAGATAATTAACTATCTAGGTGGAAGGTATTTAAGTGGAATCAAATAATGAAAGATGTAAGTACAGATTTACCAAAGGTTGCCCATGCTCGATATAAATTTTAATTATTTACTTTAACATTATATACATGCCACCTGTCTTAAATTGCTGTGACTTTATAAAATGTCTCAAAACAATTTTAAAATACAAATGCTAAATAAGTATATAGAAACAACATAAACCAAGCTGGTTAAACTCAAGTCTTTATAAATATTTGCAAGTACAAGTAATACTCATTCGGAAATAAATATTGGACAGACAAGTAGGATAAAACAGTCTATCAGGAAATCAGGACACCTAAGGATAGTCCTGAGTTACTGTCACTCATTGCATGAACTTGAACAAATAGAACTACTCTTGCATAAAATAGGGGAGGCACTTGCTCTTTTTCTCACTGTCACAATTATATTTAAGAAGTTTTAAAAAGTGCACAGTACATCACGATTGTGTGAAGTATTAACAATTGCCGTAACATGATAAATGACATTTCTTTCAATAAATGCAGCAGGCCAAATACAGAAATAATTTATAATAAATTATAAGTGGTGCTCAAATTCTCTAAATGTCATGTACTAGCTATTGTTTGAATTCAGCAATCTAAATTTTGATAATGTTACATTTTCATTTTAAAAAACCATTCCATATGCTATAAGTACATCGTTAACAATTTTTAATTCATATATCCCATTGAAAGTCCCAAATTGGCACTGATGAGGATACTTTTAAAAGAATACACCTAAATTCCCCAACTTGCAAATTGCAGCTTTCCTAGGACTTTCAGAGTAAACACATTTTATACTACCGTTTATTACAATACTAACCCCTATTTCCAATGCTAGTTGTACCTTTTGAAACTATACTTTAATACATTTTTATTTCTTTTTTTCAATTGATGTGATTGATCCCCTGCAGGATAATGAGATTTCTGGAATTTCTGTTGTGATTTTAGAAGACTGATCACATTGTATGGTTTTGCTGATTGTGATCCTAGGTTTTGAATATTATAGCTTGACAAAAATAAACATACAAGTGTATCTTTTGTTTTATTTACAAGTGTTAGAGAAGGTTGCACTGGATACACATTTGAAATATTTATTTAGATTTAGAACTTCAGACCTAAGTATACTTTGAATTTAATCTTTAATCAAGTCAACAAAAGGCATTCATTATTCTCTTAAGCACAGAAATAGGTATAGAATCATGGCCTTTACTCACCCAGTGTAGAGCTTCCTATTAGTGTGAGAGATTTATATGGATATACAAAAATATACTTGGTAGTGCTTTCATTAGCAATAGCAGAGATAAGCATTATTTATAAATCATTACAGTGGAAGGAGCCAAGATGGCGGTGTGAGTAGAGCGGGGAAACCTCCTCCAAAAACCACGTATATTTTCGAAAATACAACAAATACGACTATCCCTAAAAGAGAGACCAGAAGATTCAGGACAACAACCATGCTACATCCACACCTGCGAGAACCCAGCGCCTCCGAAGGGGGTAAGATGGAAGCCACAGCCCGGCGGAACACGAGCGCCCCTCACACCAACTACGGGCGGGAGGAGAGGAGTCAGAGCGGGGAGAGAGAGGGAGCCCAGGACTGCTAAATACCCAGCCCCAGACATCCGCACCAGGAGCACAGACACACAGCGTGTGGCGAGCTGGATACTAGAGAAACGGGAAAGTAAAACCTGCGAGCTGTCCCCACAGCCAGAGTCCCTGGGACAAAGAAAAGCGAGTGCTTTATGAAAGTGTTCAAGGGACAGTAGCCTCACAGGTGGACGGAACCGCCCCGGCGCAATCAGCCCAGTAACTCGGAATTCTGGGGAACTCCGGGCGCCCCAACACCCTGGGTGGCAGCGCTACCCGGAGGCCCCTCACGGTGACAAACAGCCTCCCTCCCATTTCCCCTCCGACGTGGCTCCGCCATAGCAGAACAGCAGCCTGAGGCCGGCCACTCCCACGGCAGCAGAGCAGAGCTTCCTCCACAACCGCCGGGCAAGAATAAGAAATCCTGTCTGCGCACAGCTGCCCAGCAAAAGCCGCTAGGGGTCGCCGTTTACCCAGGAGAGGAAGGCCACAAACCAGCAAGAAGGGACCTTCACCCAGCCGACATACACGCCAGCTCCCCACAACTATTTCCATCGACATGAAAAGACAGAAGAATTTGATACAGACCGGACTAACCCAGACATCCATCCCTGAGAAGGAACCTGGGGAGATAGACCTAACCACTCTACCTGAAAAATAATTCAAAATAAAGGTCATAACAATGCTGACGGATCTTCGGAGAAATATACAAGTGCTAAGGCATGAAGTCTGGAGGGAGATTACAGAAATAAAACAATCTCTGGAAGGAATTACGAGCAGACTGGATGAGGTGCAAGAGGCCTTTGATGGAATAGAAATCAGAGAACAGGAACGGAGAGAAGCTGACGCAGAGAGAGATAAAAGGATGTCCAAGAATGAAAGAATATTAAGAGAACTGTGTGGCGTGGCCAAACAAACGGAACAATCTTCAGGTTATAGGGGTACCAGAAGAGGAAGAGAGAGAAAAAGGGACAGAAAGTGTCCTACAAGAAACAATTGCTGAAAACTTCTCCAAAATGGGGGAGGAAATAGTTGCTCAGACAACGGAAGCACACAGAATTCCAAAGAGGACAACACCAAGACACATAATAATTAAAATGGCAAACATCAATGACTAGGAAGAGTCTTAAAGAGAGCTAGAGAGAGGGAAAAGGTCACCTACAAAGGAAAACCCATCAGGATATCATCAGACTTCTCAGCAGAAACCTTACAGGCCAGAACAGAATGGCATGATATATTTAATGCAACCAAACAGAAGGGCCTTGTACCAACAATACTCTATCCAGAACGATTATTATTTAAATATGAAGGAGGGAGTAAACAATTCCCAGACAAGCAAAAGTTGAGGGAATTTACCTCCCAGAAACCACTTTTACAGGGTAATGTACAGGGGCAGCTCTAGATAGGAGCATTCCTAAGGCTAAACAGATGTCACCAGAGCAAATAAAATCACAGCAGAGAAAGCAGACGAACCAAATACTAACTAAAGGCAAAAGATAATATAAACTACACACAAAAGCAGTTAAAGGAAACACAAAAGAGCACAGAATAAAACACGCAAAATATAAAGAATGGAGGAGCAGGAATAAGAAAGGAGAGAAATAAAGAATTACCACACAGTGTCTGTAACTGCTCAATAAGCAAGTGAAGTTAGGCAGTAAGATACTAAAGAAGCGAACCTTGAACCTTTGGTAACTACAAATCTAAAGCCTACAATGGCAATAAGTACATATCTTTCAATAATCACCGTAAATGTAAATAAACTGAATGCAACAATCAAAAGACACAGAGTAATACAATGGATAAAAAAGCAAGACCCATCTATTTGCTGCTTACAAGAGACCCACCTCAAACCGAAACACATACAGAGACTAAAAGTCAAGGGATGGAAAATGATATTCCACGCAAACAACAGGGAGAAAAAAGCAGGAGTTGCAGTACTACAAGCAGACAAAATAGACTTAAAAATAAAGAAAGTCACAATAGATAAAGAAGAGCATTACGTAATGATAAAGTGGTCACTGCAACAAGAGGATATAACCATTAAAAATATTTATGCACCCAACACAGGAGCACCACCATATGTGAAACAAATACCAACAGAACTAAAAGGAGCATATAGAATGCAAAGCATTCCTTTTGGGAGACTTAAATACACCACACACTCCAAAGGATAGATCTCCCAGACAGAAAATAACTAAGCATACAGAGGCGCTGAACAACAAACTAGAACAGATGGACCAAATAGACATCTATAGAACTCTATATCCAAAAGCAACACGATACACATTCTTCTCAAGTGCACATGGAACATTCTCCAGAATAGACCAAATACTAGGCCACAAGAAGAGCCTCAGTAAATTCAAAAAAATTGAAATTCTACCAACCAACTTTTCAGACCACAAAGGAATAAAACTAGAACTAAATTGTACAAAGAAAGCAAAAAAGGCCCACAAACACATGGAGGCTTAGCAACGTGCTCCTAAATAATCAATGGATCAACAACCAGATTAAAATATAGATGAAGGAATATATGGAAACAAATGACAATAACACAATGCCCCAAGTTCTGTGGGATGCAGCAAAAGCAGTCTTAAGAGAGAGTATATAGCAATCCACCATATTTAAAGAAGGAAGAAAAATCCCAAATGAACAGTCAAATGTCACAATTATCGAAATTGGAAAAAGAAGAACGAATGAGGCCTAAAGTCAGCAGAAGGAGGGACATAATAAAGATCAACGAAGAAATAAATAGAATTCAGAACAATATATAGAAAAAAAAAATCAATGAAACCAAGAGATGGTTCTTTCAGAAAATAAACAAAATAGACAAGCCTCCAGCCAGACTTATCAAGAGAAAAAGAGAATCAACACACACCAACAGAATCAGAAACGAGAAAGGAAAAATCACGATGAACCCCATAGAAATACAAAGAATTGTTAGAGGATACTATGAAAACCTGTATGCTAATAAGCTGGAAATCCTAGAAGAAATGGACTTCTTAGAAAAATACAACCTTCCAAGACTGACCAAGGAAGAAACACAAAATCTAAACAAACCAATTAAAAGCAAAGAAATTGAAGCGGTAATCAAAAACCTTCCCAGGAACAAAACCCCGGGCCAGATGGATTTACTTCAGAATTTCATCAGACATACAGAGGAGAAATAATACCCATTCTCCTTAAAGTTTTCCAAAAAATAGAAGAGGAGGCAATACTCCCAAACTCATTCTATGAAGCCAACATCACCCTAATATCAAAACCAGGCAAAGACCCCACCAAGAAAGAATATTACAGACAAATATCTCTGATGAACGTAGGTGCAAAAATACTCAACAAAATACTACCAAACCAAATTCAAAAATACATCAAAAAGATCATACACCATGACCAAGTGGGATTCATCCCAGAGATGCAAGGATGGTACAACATTCGATAACCAACCAACATCATCCACCACATAAATAAAAAGGACCAACACCACATGACCATCTCCATAGATTCTGAAAAAGCATTCGACAAAATTCAACATTCATTCATGACAAGAAGTCTCAACAAAATGGGTATGGAGGGCAAATACCTCAACATAATAAAGGCAATATATGATAAGCCCACAGCCAACATCATACATAATAGTGAGAAGCTGAAAGCTTTTCCTCTGAGAGCGGGAATAAGACAGGGATCCCCATTCTCCCCACTGTTATTCAACATAATACTGGAGGTCCTAGGCACGGGAATTAGACAAAACAAAGAAATACAAGGAACCGAAACTGGTAAAGAAGAGGTTAAACTGTCACTATTGGCAGATGACATGATACTGTACAAAAAAAACTCTAATATGCCCACACCAATATGCAGGTTTGATGCAATCACTACCAAATTACCAACAACATTATTCAACGAACTGGAACAAATAGTTCAAAAATTCATATGGAAACACCAAAGACCCCGAATAGCCAAAGCAATCCTGAGAAGGTAGAATAAAGTGGGGGGGGGGGGGATCTCACTACCCAACTTCAAGCTCTACTACAAAGCCACAGTATTCAAAAACTGGACAACTACATGTAAGGGAATGAAACCAGATTATTGTCTAACCCCATAAACAAAAGAAATCTCAGAATGGATCAAAGATCTGATTGTAAGTCATGAAACCATAAAACTCTTTAAAGAAAACATGGGCAAAACTTTCTTGGACATAAACATGAGCAACTTCTTCATGCACGTATCTCCCCGGGCAAGGGAAACAAAGGCAAAAATGAACAAGTGGGACTATATCAAGCTGAAAAGCCTCTGTACATCAAAGGACGCCATCATTAGAACAGAAAGATACCCTGCAGTATGGGAGAATATATTAATAAATGACAGATCCGATAAAGGGTTGACATCCAAAATATATAAAGAGCTCACGCACCTCAACAAATAAAAAGTGAATTATCCAATTAAAAAATTAGTAGAGGAGCTGAACAGGCAGTTCTCCAAAGAAGAAATTCAGATGGCCAACAGACACATGAAAAGATGCTCCACATCGCTTGTAATCAGAGAAATGCAAATTAAAAGCACGAGATATCACCTCACCCAGTACCGATCGACACCATCCAAAAGACAAACAACAAATGTTAGCGAGGTTGTAGTGAGAGGGGAAGCCTCCTACACTGCTGGTGGGAATGTAAATTAGTTCAACCATTGTGGAATGTAGAATGGATGTTCTTCATAAAGTTCAAAATAGACAAACCATTCGACCCAGGAATTCCACTTCTAGGAATTTACCCTAAGAATGCAGCAGCCCAGTTTGAAAAAGACACATCCACCACTATGTTCATCACAGCACTATTTACAATAGCCAAGAAATGAAAGCAACCTAAGTGTCCATCAGTAGATGAATGGATAAAGAAGAGGTGGTACATATACACAGTGGAGTATTCTTCAGCCATAAGAACAAAACAAATCCTACCATTTGCAACAATATGGATGGATCTAGAGGGTATTATGCTCAGTGAAATAAGCAAGGCGGAGAAAGACAAGTAACAAATGACTTCACTCATATGTGGAGTATAAGAACAAAGAAAAACTGAAGGAACAAAACAGCAGCACAATCACAGAACCCAAGAATGGACTCACAGTTACCAAAGGGAAAGTAACTGGGAAGGATGGACGAAAAGGGAGGGATAAGGGCAGGGGAAAAATAAAGAGGGCATTACGATTAGCATGTATAATGTGGGGTGGGGGCCCGGGGAGGGCTGTGCAGTGCAGGGAAGACAAGTGGTGATTCTACAACATCTTACTATGCTGATAGACAGTGACTGGAAAGGGTTTTGTGGGGGGGACTTGGTGAAGGAGGGAGCCTAGTAAACATAGTGTTCTTCATGTCATTGTGGATTAAGGATAACAAAATAAATAGAAAAAAGTAAGAACTATGACTGTCCTCAACATTTACCTGTTTTCGTTTCTCAGCCTCCAAAAATTTGGCTTTTGCAGCTTCTTCCTTCTTTATCCTCTTAGCCTGTGCATATAAAATAGGTCTCAAAGTCATGCAACAGCACCACCACAAACTGAATATAATCCTAGACCTGAAAATGGGGCTCCATGCCTCGCAAGGTACAAAACAGTATGTAACATGTATGTAGACAATTACAGATTTCCCCTCAGTTTGTTACGTTTAACGTACTAATTTCACTTCTAAGGTATAGATTACACTTAAGATATACAAAAAAATTCTTAAATCGTAACAGTATGTCAGGCTTTCTTCTTCAAACTCTGTAAAAATTCTGAAATAATTTGAGTGTTATTTTACCTTAAAACTTAATCACAGAAAAGTGATGTTAGGTCATTTGTTGTTTGTTCTCTGATTTTTTAAAGTAAAACATGATCAGTGTAGGAAGTTTAGAAAAACGGGATAGATTTTAACAATAAAGGTTAAAGGACAAATAAGTAACATTTTAAAATGCACGTGTCTACTTTATTTGAAGTTTCTTTTGTAATACTTAAAATTTAGATAAATCCATTACTTAAATAACTTAAATGAAAAATTAAACCCGATTTAACCTACTGTGGTTAAATTCAAGGTTTTTTTCCCTAATATAAAAGAAACATAACCTTTCATGAAGCACATCCTGAATATCAAGCTCATGCTATCAAATTTGAGCTTTATAATCTTCAAGTCATTAACTAGTAGCTTCATAATTATCTACTAGTAATTGCCAATGTACTTTAATATTTTCAATTTGGAGGGTTTTAAAATTAATTTGAAATGGGTAAGGGAATATGTGTACATGTTTTTAGAAGGAAAAGATCTGTAACTGTGAAAACCTCAGCTAACCGCCTTGCTCAGGGAATAAGCCAATTTTTATGGCAACAGTTTCCTGAACAGCTAAGGGTTTGGGTTATAGTAATTTTCAACATTAAAAAGCTTGTTTTGGACAAAAGTACTTTGGATAATTTTGAGACATATACATGTACAGCTTAGACACAGTACACTTAACATAATTTGGCTTTTTCTTGAGGACTTGGGCAGTTATTCTTGACATCAGTTACTATACTACACAGTTTGATAACAGAAATGCCTTTGGGCCCGTAAGGTGTTGAAAACTGCTTCCTATTTAACTACCAGATTACAGACTGTTGCTAGGCTTTGGAGTTTCTGTTTATCCTATTTTCCCTTGCTGTCTTTTAGCTATTCCTTTTGCTGTTGCCAGCATGTCCTTGAGCCCTATTCTGTCAGCCCAGTTCTGCTGAACTCAGAAAACAAACCTGGTTAAAATATTTCCACATTAAACACTTACTTTTACTTTTGTCATATTTTATTTCTAAATGAAAAGCAGGTATCTAACTATAAGACTTAATGACATTTTGAAAAGTTAAGAGCGTGAGTTTTAGCATATGATCTTTATGACTATATTGGCTATTGAGAGGTTTCCCCTTTCTTTTTTTTCCTTTACTTATTTCCTGGATTTTTACTATTAGGATTAGATAAACTTGCTAAGTATGGTTCAGAGAGGTCCTTATTCTATACATTATGTTTACAGATAACTTGTGATGGACATGTTAATTTGTATGAGTGAGAGAACAGACTGATAAAATTTTCATTTTTCAGACTTTAAAATACATGGCTATATTACTTTAATCATATGAAATTTAAGAATTCTACCTCTAGAATTTGCTGGGCTCGAAGTTCTTTTTCCATTCTGATTCGTTGTATTCTCTTAATTCTTTCCTATAGGAAAAATTATGACAATTTTAGATAATTAACTATCTAGGTGGAAGGTATTTAAGTGGAATCAAATAATGAAAGATGTAAGTACAGATTTACCAAAGGTTGCCCATGCTCGATATAAATTTTAATTATTTACTTTAACATTATATACATGCCACCTGTCTTAAATTGCTGTGACTTTATAAAATGTCTCAAAACAATTTTAAAATACAAATGCTAAATAAGTATATAGAAACAACATAAACCAAGCTGGTTAAACTCAAGTCTTTATAAATATTTGCAAGTACAAGTAATACTCATTCGGAAATAAATATTGGACAGACAAGTAGGATAAAACAGTCTATCAGGAAATCAGGACACCTAAGGATAGTCCTGAGTTACTGTCACTCATTGCATGAACTTGAACAAATAGAACTACTCTTGCATAAAATAGGGGAGGCACTTGCTCTTTTTCTCACTGTCACAATTATATTTAAGAAGTTTTAAAAAGTGCACAGTACATCACGATTGTGTGAAGTATTAACAATTGCCGTAACATGATAAATGACATTTCTTTCAATAAATGCAGCAGGCCAAATACAGAAATAATTTATAATAAATTATAAGTGGTGCTCAAATTCTCTAAATGTCATGTACTAGCTATTGTTTGAATTCAGCAATCTAAATTTTGATAATGTTACATTTTCATTTTAAAAAACCATTCCATATGCTATAAGTACATCGTTAACAATTTTTAATTCATATATCCCATTGAAAGTCCCAAATTGGCACTGATGAGGATACTTTTAAAAGAATACACCTAAATTCCCCAACTTGCAAATTGCAGCTTTCCTAGGACTTTCAGAGTAAACACATTTTATACTACCGTTTATTACAATACTAACCCCTATTTCCAATGCTAGTTGTACCTTTTGAAACTATACTTTAATACATTTTTATTTCTTTTTTTCAATTGATGTGATTGATCCCCTGCAGGATAATGAGATTTCTGGAATTTCTGTTGTGATTTTAGAAGACTGATCACATTGTATGGTTTTGCTGATTGTGATCCTAGGTTTTGAATATTATAGCTTGACAAAAATAAACATACAAGTGTATCTTTTGTTTTATTTACAAGTGTTAGAGAAGGTTGCACTGGATACACATTTGAAATATTTATTTAGATTTAGAACTTCAGACCTAAGTATACTTTGAATTTAATCTTTAATCAAGTCAACAAAAGGCATTCATTATTCTCTTAAGCACAGAAATAGGTATAGAATCATGGCCTTTACTCACCCAGTGTAGAGCTTTCTATTAGTGTGAGAGATTTATATGGATATACAAAAATATACTTGGTAGTGCTTTCATTAGCAATAGCAGAGATAAGCATTATTTATAAATCATTACAGTGGAAGGAGCCAAGATGGCGGTGTGAGTAGAGCGGGGAAACCTCCTCCAAAAACCACGTATATTTTCGAAAATACAACAAATACGACTATCCCTAAAAGAGAGACCAGAAGATTCAGGACAACAACCATGCTACATCCACACCTGCGAGAACCCAGCGCCTCCGAAGGGGGTAAGATGGAAGCCACAGCCCGGCGGAACACGAGCGCCCCTCACACCAACTACGGGCGGGAGGAGAGGAGTCAGAGCGGGGAGAGAGAGGGAGCCCAGGACTGCTAAATACCCAGCCCCAGACATCCGCACCAGGAGCACAGACACACAGCGTGTGGCGAGCTGGATACTAGAGAAACGGGAAAGTAAAACCTGCGAGCTGTCCCCACAGCCAGAGTCCCTGGGACAAAGAAAAGCGAGTGCTTTATGAAAGTGTTCAAGGGACAGTAGCCTCACAGGTGGACGGAACCGCCCCGGCGCAATCAGCCCAGTAACTCGGAATTCTGGGGAACTCCGGGCGCCCCAACACCCTGGGTGGCAGCGCTACCCGGAGGCCCCTCACGGTGACAAACAGCCTCCCTCCCATTTCCCCTCCGACGTGGCTCCGCCATAGCAGAACAGCAGCCTGAGGCCGGCCACTCCCACGGCAGCAGAGCAGAGCTTCCTCCACAACCGCCGGGCAAGAATAAGAAATCCTGTCTGCGCACAGCTGCCCAGCAAAAGCCGCTAGGGGTCGCCGTTTACCCAGGAGAGGAAGGCCACAAACCAGCAAGAAGGGACCTTCACCCAGCCGACATACACGCCAGCTCCCCACAACTATTTCCATCGACATGAAAAGACAGAAGAATTTGATACAGACCGGACTAACCCAGACATCCATCCCTGAGAAGGAACCTGGGGAGATAGACCTAACCACTCTACCTGAAAAATAATTCAAAATAAAGGTCATAACAATGCTGACGGATCTTCGGAGAAATATACAAGTGCTAAGGCATGAAGTCTGGAGGGAGATTACAGAAATAAAACAATCTCTGGAAGGAATTACGAGCAGACTGGATGAGGTGCAAGAGGCCTTTGATGGAATAGAAATCAGAGAACAGGAACGGAGAGAAGCTGACGCAGAGAGAGATAAAAGGATGTCCAAGAATGAAAGAATATTAAGAGAACTGTGTGGCGTGGCCAAACAAACGGAACAATCTTCAGGTTATAGGGGTACCAGAAGAGGAAGAGAGAGAAAAAGGGACAGAAAGTGTCCTACAAGAAACAATTGCTGAAAACTTCTCCAAAATGGGGGAGGAAATAGTTGCTCAGACAACGGAAGCACACAGAATTCCAAAGAGGACAACACCAAGACACATAATAATTAAAATGGCAAACATCAATGACTAGGAAGAGTCTTAAAGAGAGCTAGAGAGAGGGAAAAGGTCACCTACAAAGGAAAACCCATCAGGATATCATCAGACTTCTCAGCAGAAACCTTACAGGCCAGAACAGAATGGCATGATATATTTAATGCAACCAAACAGAAGGGCCTTGTACCAACAATACTCTATCCAGAACGATTATTATTTAAATATGAAGGAGGGAGTAAACAATTCCCAGACAAGCAAAAGTTGAGGGAATTTACCTCCCAGAAACCACTTTTACAGGGTAATGTACAGGGGCAGCTCTAGATAGGAGCATTCCTAAGGCTAAACAGATGTCACCAGAGCAAATAAAATCACAGCAGAGAAAGCAGACGAACCAAATACTAACTAAAGGCAAAAGATAATATAAACTACACACAAAAGCAGTTAAAGGAAACACAAAAGAGCACAGAATAAAACACGCAAAATATAAAGAATGGAGGAGCAGGAATAAGAAAGGAGAGAAATAAAGAATTACCACACAGTGTCTGTAACTGCTCAATAAGCAAGTGAAGTTAGGCAGTAAGATACTAAAGAAGCGAACCTTGAACCTTTGGTAACTACAAATCTAAAGCCTACAATGGCAATAAGTACATATCTTTCAATAATCACCGTAAATGTAAATAAACTGAATGCAACAATCAAAAGACACAGAGTAATACAATGGATAAAAAAGCAAGACCCATCTATTTGCTGCTTACAAGAGACCCACCTCAAACCGAAACACATACAGAGACTAAAAGTCAAGGGATGGAAAATGATATTCCACGCAAACAACAGGGAGAAAAAAGCAGGAGTTGCAGTACTACAAGCAGACAAAATAGACTTAAAAATAAAGAAAGTCACAATAGATAAAGAAGAGCATTACGTAATGATAAAGTGGTCACTGCAACAAGAGGATATAACCATTAAAAATATTTATGCACCCAACACAGGAGCACCACCATATGTGAAACAAATACCAACAGAACTAAAAGGAGCATATAGAATGCAAAGCATTCCTTTTGGGAGACTTAAATACACCACACACTCCAAAGGATAGATCTCCCAGACAGAAAATAACTAAGCATACAGAGGCGCTGAACAACAAACTAGAACAGATGGACCAAATAGACATCTATAGAACTCTATATCCAAAAGCAACACGATACACATTCTTCTCAAGTGCACATGGAACATTCTCCAGAATAGACCAAATACTAGGCCACAAGAAGAGCCTCAGTAAATTCAAAAAAATTGAAATTCTACCAACCAACTTTTCAGACCACAAAGGAATAAAACTAGAACTAAATTGTACAAAGAAAGCAAAAAAGGCCCACAAACACATGGAGGCTTAGCAACGTGCTCCTAAATAATCAATGGATCAACAACCAGATTAAAATATAGATGAAGGAATATATGGAAACAAATGACAATAACACAATGCCCCAAGTTCTGTGGGATGCAGCAAAAGCAGTCTTAAGAGAAAGTATATAGCAATCCACCATATTTAAAGAAGGAAGAAAAATCCCAAATGAACAGTCAAATGTCACAATTATCGAAATTGGAAAAAGAAGAACGATTGAGGCCTAAAGTCAGCAGAAGGAGGGACATAATAAAGATCAACGAAGAAATAAATAAAATTCAGAACAATATATAGAAAAAAAAAATCAATGAAACCAAGAGATGGTTCTTTCAGAAAATAAACAAAATAGACAAGCCTCCAGCCAGACTTATCAAGAGAAAAAGAGAATCAACACACACCAACAGAATCAGAAACGAGAAAGGAAAAATCACGATGAACCCCATAGAAATACAAAGAATTGTTAGAGGATACTATGAAAACCTGTATGCTAATAAGCTGGAAATCCTAGAAGAAATGGACTTCTTAGAAAAATACAACCTTCCAAGACTGACCAAGAAGAAACACAAAATCTAAACAAACCAATTAAAAGCAAAGAAATTGAAGCGGTAATCGAAAACCTTCCCAGGAACAAAACCCCGGGCCAGATGGATTTACTTCAGAATTTCATCAGACATACAGAGAAGAAATAATACCCATTCTCCTTAAAGTTTTCCAAAAAATAGAAGAGGAGGCAATACTCCCAAACTCATTCTATGAAGCCAACATCACCCTAATATCAAAACCAGGCAAAGACCCCACCAAGAAAGAATATTACAGACAAATATCTCTGATGAACGTAGATGCAAAAATACTCAACAAAATACTACCAAACTAAATTCAAAAATACATCAAAAAGATCATACACCATGACCAAGTGGGATTCATCCCAGAGATGCAAGGATGGTACAACATTCGATAACCAACCAACATCATCCACCACATAAATAAAAAGGACCAACACCACATGACCATCTCCATAGATTCTGAAAAAGCATTCGACAAAATTCAACATTCATTCATGACAAGAAGTCTCAACAAAATGGGTATGGAGGGCAAATACCTCAACATAATAAAGGCAATATATGATAAGCCCACAGCCAACATCATACATAATAGTGAGAAGCTGAAAGCTTTTCCTCTGAGAGCGGGAATAAGACAGGGATCCCCATTCTCCCCACTGTTATTCAACATAATACTGGAGGTCCTAGGCACGGGAATTAGACAAAACAAAGAAATACAAGGAACCGAAACTGGTAAAGAAGAGGTTAAACTGTCACTATTGGCAGATGACATGATACTGTACAAAAAAAACTCTAATATGCCCACACCAATATGCAGGTTTGATGCAATCACTACCAAATTACCAACAACATTATTCAACGAACTGGAACAAATAGTTCAAAAATTCATATGGAAACACCAAAGACCCCGAATAGCCAAAGCAATCCTGAGAAGGTAGAATAAAGTGGGGGGGGGGGATCTCACTACCCAACTTCAAGCTCTACTACAAAGCCACAGTATTCAAAAACTGGACAACTACATGTAAGGGAATGAAACCAGATTATTGTCTAACCCCATAAACAAAGGAAATCTCAGAATGGATCAAAGATCTGATTGTAAGTCATGAAACCATAAAACTCTTTAAAGAAAACATGGGCAAAACTTTCTTGGACATAAACATGAGCAACTTCTTCATGCATGTATCTCCCAGGGCAAGGGAAACAAAGGCAAAAATGAACAAGTGGGACTATATCAAGCTGAAAAGCCTCTGTATATCAAAGGACGCCATCATTAGAACAGAAAGGTATCCTGCAGTATGGGAGAATATATTAACAAATGACAGATCCGATAAAGGGTTGACATCCAAAATATATAAAGAGCTCACGCACCTCAACAAATAAAAAGTGAATTATCCAATTAAAAAATTAGTAGAGGAGCTGAACAGACAGTTCTCCAAAGAAGAAATTCAGTTGGCGAACAGACATACGAAAAGATGTTCCACATCGCTTGTCATCAGAGAAATGCAAATTAAAAGCACAACGAGATATCACCTCACCCAGTAAGGATCGCCACCATCCAAAAGACAAACAACAAATGTTAGCGAGGTTGGAGAGAGAGGGGAAGCCTCCTACACTGCTAGTGGGAATGTAAATTAGTTCAGCCATTGTGGAATGGAGTATGGATGTTCTTCATAAAGCTCAAAATAGACATACCATTTGACCCAGGAATTCCACTTCTAGGAATTTACCCTAAGAATGCAGCAGCCCAGTTTGAAAAAGACACATCCACCCCTATCTTCATCACAGCACTATTTACAATAGCCAAGAAATGAAAGCAACCTAAACGTCCATCAGAAGATGAATGGATAAAGAAGAGGTGGTACATATACACAGTGGAGTATTCTTCAGCCATAAGAACAAAACAAATCCTACCATTTGCAACAATATGGATGGATCTAGAGGGTATTATGCTCAGTGAAATAAGCCAGGCGGAGAAAGACAAGTCCAAAATGATTTCACTCATATGTGGAGAATAAGAACAAAGAAAAACTGAAGGAACAAAACAGCAGCACAATCACAGAACCCAAGAATGGACTCACAGTTACCAAAGGGAAAGTAACTGGGAAGGATGGATGAAAAGGGAGGGATAAGGGCAGGGGAAAAATAAAGAGGGCCTTACGATTAGCATGTATAATGTGGGGTGGGGGCCCGGGGAGGGCTGTGCAGTGCAGGGAAGACAAGTGGTGATTCTACAACATCTTACTATGCTGATAGACAGTGACTGGAAAGGGTTTTGTGGGGGGGACTTGGTGAAGGAGGGAGCCTAGTAAACATAATGTTCTTCATGTCATTGTGGATGAATGATAACAAAATAAATAGAAAAAAGTAAGAACTCTGACTGTCCTCAACATTTACCTGTTTTCGTTTCTCAGCCTCCAAAAATTTGGCTTTTGCAGCTTCTTCCTTCTTTATCCTCTTAGCCTGTGCATATAAAATAGGTCTCAAAGTCATGCAACAGCACCACCACAAACTGAATATAATCCTAGACCTGAAAATGGGGCTCCATGCCTCGCAAGGTACAAAACAGTATGTAACATGTATGTAGACAATTACAGATTTCCCCTCAGTTTGTTACGTTTAACGTACTAATTTCACTTCTAAGGTATAGATTACACTTAAGATATATAAAAAAATTCTTAAATCGTAACAGTATGTCAGGCTTTCTTCTTCAAACTCTGTAAAAATTCTGAAATAATTTGAGTGTTATTTTACCTTAAAACTTAATCACAGAAAAGTGATGTTATGTCATTTGTTGCTTGTTCTCTGATTTTTTAAAGGAAAACATCATCAGTGTAGAAAGTTTAGAAAAACGGGATAGATTTTAACAATAAAGGTTAAAGGACAAATCAGGAACATTTAAAAATGCACGTGTCTTCTTTATTTGAAGTTTCTTTTATAATACTTAAAATTTGAGATAAGTCCATTACTTAAATAACTTAAATGAAACATTAAAGCCGATTTAACCTAGTGTGGTTAAATTCAAGGTATTTTTCCCTAATAGAAACATAACCTTTAATGAAGCACATCCTGAATATCAAGCTCATGCTATCAAATTTGAGCTTTATGATCTTCAAGTCATTAACTAGTAGCTTCATAATTATCCAGTAGTAATTGCCAATGTAATTTAATATTTTCAATTTGTAGGGTTTTAAAATTAATTTGAAATGGGTAAGGGAATATGTGTACATGTTTTTAGAAGGAAAAAACCTGTAACTGTGAAAACCTCAGCTAACCGCCTTGATCAGGGAATAAGCCAATTTTTACGGCAACAGTTTCCCGAACAGCTAAGGGTTTGGGATATAATAATTTTCAACATTAAAAAGCTTGTTTTGGACAAAAGTACTTTGGATAATTTTGAGACATGTAGATGTACAGCTTAGACACAGTACACTTAACATAATTTGGCTTTTTCTTGAGGACTTGGGCAGTTATTCTTGACATCAGTTACCCTACTACACAGTTTGATAACAGAAATGCCTTTGGGCCATTAAGGTGTTGAAAATTCCTTCCTAATTTACTACCAGATTACAGACTGTTGCTAGGCTTTGGAGTTTCTGTTTATCCTATTTTCCCTTGCTGTCTTTTAGCTTTTCCTTTTGCTGTTGCCAGCATGTCCTTGAGCCCTATTCTGTCAGCCCAGTTCTGTCCGAACTCAGAAAACAAACCTGGTTAAAATATTTCCACATTAAACACTTACTTTTACTTTTGTCATGTTTTATTTCTAAATGAAAAGCAGGTATCTAACTACAAGACTTAATGATGTTTTGAAAAGTAAAGACCATGAGTTTTAGCGTATGATCTTTATGACTATATTGGCCATTGAGAGGTTTCCCCTTTCTTTTTTTTCCTTTACTTATTTCCTGGATTTTTACTATTAGGATTAGATAAACTTGCTAAGTAAGGTTCAGAGAGGTCCTTACTCTACGCATTATGTCTAAAGATAATTTGTGATGGACATGTAAGTTTGTAAGAGTGAGAGAACAGACTGATAAAATTTTCATTTTTCAGACTTTAAAATACATGACTATATTACTTTAATCATATCAAATTTAAGAATTCTACCTCTAGAATTTGCTGGGCTCGAAGTTCTTTTTCCATTCTGATTTGTTGTATTCTCTTAATTCTTTCCTATAGGAAAAATTATGACATTTTTAGATAATAAACTAAATATCTAGGTGGAAGGTATTTAAGTGGAATCAAATAATGAAAGATGTAAGTACAGATTTACCAAAGGTTGCCCATGCTCGATATAAATTTTAATTATTTACTTTAACATTATATACATGCCACCTGTCTTAAATTGCTGTGACTTTATAAAATGTCTCAAAACAATTTTAAAATACAAATGCTAAATAAGTATATAGAAACAACATAAACCAAGCTGGTTAAACTCAAGTCTTTATAAATATTTGCAAGTACAAGTAATACTCATTCGGAAATAAATATTGGACAGACAAGTAGGATAAAACAGTCTATCAGGAAATCAGGACACCTAAGGATAGTCCTGAGTTACTGTCACTCATTGCATGAACTTGAACAAATAGAACTACTCTTGCATAAAATAGGGGAGGCACTTGCTCTTTTTCTCACTGTCACAATTATATTTAAGAAGTTTTAAAAAGTGCACAGTACATCACGATTGTGTGAAGTATTAACAATTGCCGTAACATGATAAATGACATTTCTTTCAATAAATGCAGCAGGCCAAATACAGAAATAATTTATAATAAATTATAAGTGGTGCTCAAATTCTCTAAATGTCATGTACTAGCTATTGTTTGAATTCAGCAATCTAAATTTTGATAATGTTACATTTTCATTTTAAAAAACCATTCCATATGCTATAAGTACATCGTTAACAATTTTTAATTCATATATCCCATTGAAAGTCCCAAATTGGCACTGATGAGGATACTTTTAAAAGAATACACCTAAATTCCCCAACTTGCAAATTGCAGCTTTCCTAGGACTTTCAGAGTAAACACATTTTATACTACCGTTTATTACAATACTAACCCCTATTTCCAATGCTAGTTGTACCTTTTGAAACTATACTTTAATACATTTTTATTTCTTTTTTTCAATTGATGTGATTGATCCCCTGCAGGATAATGAGATTTCTGGAATTTCTGTTGTGATTTTAGAAGACTGATCACATTGTATGGTTTTGCTGATTGTGATCCTAGGTTTTGAATATTATAGCTTGACAAAAATAAACATACAAGTGTATCTTTTGTTTTATTTACAAGTGTTAGAGAAGGTTGCACTGGATACACATTTGAAATATTTATTTAGATTTAGAACTTCAGACCTAAGTATACTTTGAATTTAATCTTTAATCAAGTCAACAAAAGGCATTCATTATTCTCTTAAGCACAGAAATAGGTATAGAATCATGGCCTTTACTCACCCAGTGTAGAGCTTCCTATTAGTGTGAGAGATTTATATGGATATACAAAAATATACTTGGTAGTGCTTTCATTAGCAATAGCAGAGATAAGCATTATTTATAAATCATTACAGTGGAAGGAGCCAAGATGGCGGTGTGAGTAGAGCGGGGAAACCTCCTCCAAAAACCACGTATATTTTCGAAAATACAACAAATACGACTATCCCTAAAAGAGAGACCAGAAGATTCAGGACAACAACCATGCTACATCCACACCTGCGAGAACCCAGCGCCTCCGAAGGGGGTAAGATGGAAGCCACAGCCCGGCGGAACACGAGCGCCCCTCACACCAACTACGGGCGGGAGGAGAGGAGTCAGAGCGGGGAGAGAGAGGGAGCCCAGGACTGCTAAATACCCAGCCCCAGACATCCGCACCAGGAGCACAGACACACAGCGTGTGGCGAGCTGGATACTAGAGAAACGGGAAAGTAAAACCTGCGAGCTGTCCCCACAGCCAGAGTCCCTGGGACAAAGAAAAGCGAGTGCTTTATGAAAGTGTTCAAGGGACAGTAGCCTCACAGGTGGACGGAACCGCCCCGGCGCAATCAGCCCAGTAACTCGGAATTCTGGGGAACTCCGGGCGCCCCAACACCCTGGGTGGCAGCGCTACCCGGAGGCCCCTCACGGTGACAAACAGCCTCCCTCCCATTTCCCCTCCGACGTGGCTCCGCCATAGCAGAACAGCAGCCTGAGGCCGGCCACTCCCACGGCAGCAGAGCAGAGCTTCCTCCACAACCGCCGGGCAAGAATAAGAAATCCTGTCTGCGCACAGCTGCCCAGCAAAAGCCGCTAGGGGTCGCCGTTTACCCAGGAGAGGAAGGCCACAAACCAGCAAGAAGGGACCTTCACCCAGCCGACATACACGCCAGCTCCCCACAACTATTTCCATCGACATGAAAAGACAGAAGAATTTGATACAGACCGGACTAACCCAGACATCCATCCCTGAGAAGGAACCTGGGGAGATAGACCTAACCACTCTACCTGAAAAATAATTCAAAATAAAGGTCATAACAATGCTGACGGATCTTCGGAGAAATATACAAGTGCTAAGGCATGAAGTCTGGAGGGAGATTACAGAAATAAAACAATCTCTGGAAGGAATTACGAGCAGACTGGATGAGGTGCAAGAGGCCTTTGATGGAATAGAAATCAGAGAACAGGAACGGAGAGAAGCTGACGCAGAGAGAGATAAAAGGATGTCCAAGAATGAAAGAATATTAAGAGAACTGTGTGGCGTGGCCAAACAAACGGAACAATCTTCAGGTTATAGGGGTACCAGAAGAGGAAGAGAGAGAAAAAGGGACAGAAAGTGTCCTACAAGAAACAATTGCTGAAAACTTCTCCAAAATGGGGGAGGAAATAGTTGCTCAGACAACGGAAGCACACAGAATTCCAAAGAGGACAACACCAAGACACATAATAATTAAAATGGCAAACATCAATGACTAGGAAGAGTCTTAAAGAGAGCTAGAGAGAGGGAAAAGGTCACCTACAAAGGAAAACCCATCAGGATATCATCAGACTTCTCAGCAGAAACCTTACAGGCCAGAACAGAATGGCATGATATATTTAATGCAACCAAACAGAAGGGCCTTGTACCAACAATACTCTATCCAGAACGATTATTATTTAAATATGAAGGAGGGAGTAAACAATTCCCAGACAAGCAAAAGTTGAGGGAATTTACCTCCCAGAAACCACTTTTACAGGGTAATGTACAGGGGCAGCTCTAGATAGGAGCATTCCTAAGGCTAAACAGATGTCACCAGAGCAAATAAAATCACAGCAGAGAAAGCAGACGAACCAAATACTAACTAAAGGCAAAAGATAATATAAACTACACACAAAAGCAGTTAAAGGAAACACAAAAGAGCACAGAATAAAACACGCAAAATATAAAGAATGGAGGAGCAGGAATAAGAAAGGAGAGAAATAAAGAATTACCACACAGTGTCTGTAACTGCTCAATAAGCAAGTGAAGTTAGGCAGTAAGATACTAAAGAAGCGAACCTTGAACCTTTGGTAACTACAAATCTAAAGCCTACAATGGCAATAAGTACATATCTTTCAATAATCACCGTAAATGTAAATAAACTGAATGCAACAATCAAAAGACACAGAGTAATACAATGGATAAAAAAGCAAGACCCATCTATTTGCTGCTTACAAGAGACCCACCTCAAACCGAAACACATACAGAGACTAAAAGTCAAGGGATGGAAAATGATATTCCACGCAAACAACAGGGAGAAAAAAGCAGGAGTTGCAGTACTACAAGCAGACAAAATAGACTTAAAAATAAAGAAAGTCACAATAGATAAAGAAGAGCATTACGTAATGATAAAGTGGTCACTGCAACAAGAGGATATAACCATTAAAAATATTTATGCACCCAACACAGGAGCACCACCATATGTGAAACAAATACCAACAGAACTAAAAGGAGCATATAGAATGCAAAGCATTCCTTTTGGGAGACTTAAATACACCACACACTCCAAAGGATAGATCTCCCAGACAGAAAATAACTAAGCATACAGAGGCGCTGAACAACAAACTAGAACAGATGGACCAAATAGACATCTATAGAACTCTATATCCAAAAGCAACACGATACACATTCTTCTCAAGTGCACATGGAACATTCTCCAGAATAGACCAAATACTAGGCCACAAGAAGAGCCTCAGTAAATTCAAAAAAATTGAAATTCTACCAACCAACTTTTCAGACCACAAAGGAATAAAACTAGAACTAAATTGTACAAAGAAAGCAAAAAAGGCCCACAAACACATGGAGGCTTAGCAACGTGCTCCTAAATAATCAATGGATCAACAACCAGATTAAAATATAGATGAAGGAATATATGGAAACAAATGACAATAACACAATGCCCCAAGTTCTGTGGGATGCAGCAAAAGCAGTCTTAAGAGAAAGTATATAGCAATCCACCATATTTAAAGAAGGAAGAAAAATCCCAAATGAACAGTCAAATGTCACAATTATCGAAATTGGAAAAAGAAGAACGATTGAGGCCTAAAGTCAGCAGAAGGAGGGACATAATAAAGATCAACGAAGAAATAAATAAAATTCAGAACAATATATAGAAAAAAAAAATCAATGAAACCAAGAGATGGTTCTTTCAGAAAATAAACAAAATAGACAAGCCTCCAGCCAGACTTATCAAGAGAAAAAGAGAATCAACACACACCAACAGAATCAGAAACGAGAAAGGAAAAATCACGATGAACCCCATAGAAATACAAAGAATTGTTAGAGGATACTATGAAAACCTGTATGCTAATAAGCTGGAAATCCTAGAAGAAATGGACTTCTTAGAAAAATACAACCTTCCAAGACTGACCAAGAAGAAACACAAAATCTAAACAAACCAATTAAAAGCAAAGAAATTGAAGCGGTAATCGAAAACCTTCCCAGGAACAAAACCCCGGGCCAGATGGATTTACTTCAGAATTTCATCAGACATACAGAGAAGAAATAATACCCATTCTCCTTAAAGTTTTCCAAAAAATAGAAGAGGAGGCAATACTCCCAAACTCATTCTATGAAGCCAACATCACCCTAATATCAAAACCAGGCAAAGACCCCACCAAGAAAGAATATTACAGACAAATATCTCTGATGAACGTAGATGCAAAAATACTCAACAAAATACTACCAAACTAAATTCAAAAATACATCAAAAAGATCATACACCATGACCAAGTGGGATTCATCCCAGAGATGCAAGGATGGTACAACATTCGATAACCAACCAACATCATCCACCACATAAATAAAAAGGACCAACACCACATGACCATCTCCATAGATTCTGAAAAAGCATTCGACAAAATTCAACATTCATTCATGACAAGAAGTCTCAACAAAATGGGTATGGAGGGCAAATACCTCAACATAATAAAGGCAATATATGATAAGCCCACAGCCAACATCATACATAATAGTGAGAAGCTGAAAGCTTTTCCTCTGAGAGCGGGAATAAGACAGGGATCCCCATTCTCCCCACTGTTATTCAACATAATACTGGAGGTCCTAGGCACGGGAATTAGACAAAACAAAGAAATACAAGGAACCGAAACTGGTAAAGAAGAGGTTAAACTGTCACTATTGGCAGATGACATGATACTGTACAAAAAAAACTCTAATATGCCCACACCAATATGCAGGTTTGATGCAATCACTACCAAATTACCAACAACATTATTCAACGAACTGGAACAAATAGTTCAAAAATTCATATGGAAACACCAAAGACCCCGAATAGCCAAAGCAATCCTGAGAAGGTAGAATAAAGTGGGGGGGGGGGATCTCACTACCCAACTTCAAGCTCTACTACAAAGCCACAGTATTCAAAAACTGGACAACTACATGTAAGGGAATGAAACCAGATTATTGTCTAACCCCATAAACAAAGGAAATCTCAGAATGGATCAAAGATCTGATTGTAAGTCATGAAACCATAAAACTCTTTAAAGAAAACATGGGCAAAACTTTCTTGGACATAAACATGAGCAACTTCTTCATGCATGTATCTCCCAGGGCAAGGGAAACAAAGGCAAAAATGAACAAGTGGGACTATATCAAGCTGAAAAGCCTCTGTATATCAAAGGACGCCATCATTAGAACAGAAAGGTATCCTGCAGTATGGGAGAATATATTAACAAATGACAGATCCGATAAAGGGTTGACATCCAAAATATATAAAGAGCTCACGCACCTCAACAAATAAAAAGTGAATTATCCAATTAAAAAATTAGTAGAGGAGCTGAACAGACAGTTCTCCAAAGAAGAAATTCAGTTGGCGAACAGACATACGAAAAGATGTTCCACATCGCTTGTCATCAGAGAAATGCAAATTAAAAGCACAACGAGATATCACCTCACCCAGTAAGGATCGCCACCATCCAAAAGACAAACAACAAATGTTAGCGAGGTTGGAGAGAGAGGGGAAGCCTCCTACACTGCTAGTGGGAATGTAAATTAGTTCAGCCATTGTGGAATGGAGTATGGATGTTCTTCATAAAGCTCAAAATAGACATACCATTTGACCCAGGAATTCCACTTCTAGGAATTTACCCTAAGAATGCAGCAGCCCAGTTTGAAAAAGACACATCCACCCCTATCTTCATCACAGCACTATTTACAATAGCCAAGAAATGAAAGCAACCTAAACGTCCATCAGAAGATGAATGGATAAAGAAGAGGTGGTACATATACACAGTGGAGTATTCTTCAGCCATAAGAACAAAACAAATCCTACCATTTGCAACAATATGGATGGATCTAGAGGGTATTATGCTCAGTGAAATAAGCCAGGCGGAGAAAGACAAGTCCAAAATGATTTCACTCATATGTGGAGAATAAGAACAAAGAAAAACTGAAGGAACAAAACAGCAGCACAATCACAGAACCCAAGAATGGACTCACAGTTACCAAAGGGAAAGTAACTGGGAAGGATGGATGAAAAGGGAGGGATAAGGGCAGGGGAAAAATAAAGAGGGCCTTACGATTAGCATGTATAATGTGGGGTGGGGGCCCGGGGAGGGCTGTGCAGTGCAGGGAAGACAAGTGGTGATTCTACAACATCTTACTATGCTGATAGACAGTGACTGGAAAGGGTTTTGTGGGGGGGACTTGGTGAAGGAGGGAGCCTAGTAAACATAATGTTCTTCATGTCATTGTGGATGAATGATAACAAAATAAATAGAAAAAAGTAAGAACTCTGACTGTCCTCAACATTTACCTGTTTTCGTTTCTCAGCCTCCAAAAATTTGGCTTTTGCAGCTTCTTCCTTCTTTATCCTCTTAGCCTGTGCATATAAAATAGGTCTCAAAGTCATGCAACAGCACCACCACAAACTGAATATAATCCTAGACCTGAAAATGGGGCTCCATGCCTCGCAAGGTACAAAACAGTATGTAACATGTATGTAGACAATTACAGATTTCCCCTCAGTTTGTTACGTTTAACGTACTAATTTCACTTCTAAGGTATAGATTACACTTAAGATATATAAAAAAATTCTTAAATCGTAACAGTATGTCAGGCTTTCTTCTTCAAACTCTGTAAAAATTCTGAAATAATTTGAGTGTTATTTTACCTTAAAACTTAATCACAGAAAAGTGATGTTATGTCATTTGTTGCTTGTTCTCTGATTTTTTAAAGGAAAACATCATCAGTGTAGAAAGTTTAGAAAAACGGGATAGATTTTAACAATAAAGGTTAAAGGACAAATCAGGAACATTTAAAAATGCACGTGTCTTCTTTATTTGAAGTTTCTTTTATAATACTTAAAATTTGAGATAAGTCCATTACTTAAATAACTTAAATGAAACATTAAAGCCGATTTAACCTAGTGTGGTTAAATTCAAGGTATTTTTCCCTAATAGAAACATAACCTTTAATGAAGCACATCCTGAATATCAAGCTCATGCTATCAAATTTGAGCTTTATGATCTTCAAGTCATTAACTAGTAGCTTCATAATTATCCAGTAGTAATTGCCAATGTAATTTAATATTTTCAATTTGTAGGGTTTTAAAATTAATTTGAAATGGGTAAGGGAATATGTGTACATGTTTTTAGAAGGAAAAAACCTGTAACTGTGAAAACCTCAGCTAACCGCCTTGATCAGGGAATAAGCCAATTTTTACGGCAACAGTTTCCCGAACAGCTAAGGGTTTGGGATATAATAATTTTCAACATTAAAAAGCTTGTTTTGGACAAAAGTACTTTGGATAATTTTGAGACATGTAGATGTACAGCTTAGACACAGTACACTTAACATAATTTGGCTTTTTCTTGAGGACTTGGGCAGTTATTCTTGACATCAGTTACCCTACTACACAGTTTGATAACAGAAATGCCTTTGGGCCATTAAGGTGTTGAAAATTCCTTCCTAATTTACTACCAGATTACAGACTGTTGCTAGGCTTTGGAGTTTCTGTTTATCCTATTTTCCCTTGCTGTCTTTTAGCTTTTCCTTTTGCTGTTGCCAGCATGTCCTTGAGCCCTATTCTGTCAGCCCAGTTCTGTCCGAACTCAGAAAACAAACCTGGTTAAAATATTTCCACATTAAACACTTACTTTTACTTTTGTCATGTTTTATTTCTAAATGAAAAGCAGGTATCTAACTACAAGACTTAATGATGTTTTGAAAAGTAAAGACCATGAGTTTTAGCGTATGATCTTTATGACTATATTGGCCATTGAGAGGTTTCCCCTTTCTTTTTTTTCCTTTACTTATTTCCTGGATTTTTACTATTAGGATTAGATAAACTTGCTAAGTAAGGTTCAGAGAGGTCCTTACTCTACGCATTATGTCTAAAGATAATTTGTGATGGACATGTAAGTTTGTAAGAGTGAGAGAACAGACTGATAAAATTTTCATTTTTCAGACTTTAAAATACATGACTATATTACTTTAATCATATCAAATTTAAGAATTCTACCTCTAGAATTTGCTGGGCTCGAAGTTCTTTTTCCATTCTGATTTGTTGTATTCTCTTAATTCTTTCCTATAGGAAAAATTATGACATTTTTAGATAATAAACTAAATATCTAGGTGGAAGGTATTTAAGTGGAATCAAATAATGAAAGATGTAAGTACAGATTTACCAAAGGTTGCCCATGCTCGATATAAATTTTAATTATTTACTTTAACATTATATACATGCCACCTGTCTTAAATTGCTATGACTTTATAAAATGTCTCAAAACAATTTTAAAATACAAATGCTAAATAAGTATATAGAAACAACATAAACCAAGCTGGTTAAACTCAAGACTTTACAATTATTTGCAAGTATAAGTAATTCTCATTCGGAAATAAATATTGGACAGACAAGTAGGATAAAACAGTCTATCAGGAAATCAGGACACCTAAGGATAGTCCTGAGTTACTGTCACTCATTGCATGAACTTGAACAAATAGAACTACTCTTGCATAAAATAGGGGAGGCACTTGCTCTTTTTCTCACTGTCACAAATAAATTAAAAATGCTTAAAGAAGTGCACAGAACATCGTGATTGTACGAAGTACCAACAACTGCTGTAACATGATAAATGACATTACTTTCAATAACTACAGTAAGCCAAATACAGAAATAATTTGTAATAACTTATAAGTGGTGCTCAAGTTAGTTAAATGTAATGTACTAGTTATTGTTTGAATTCAGCAATCTAAATTTTGATGTTACATTTTCATTTTAAAAAACCATTGCATATGCTATAAGCACATCGTTAACAATTTTACATTCGTAAATCCCTTTGAAAGTCACAAATTGGCACTGACGAGGATACAGTTTAAAAAAATACACCTAAATTGCCCTACTTGTAAATTGCAGCTGTCCTAGGATTTTCAGAACCAACACATTTTATACTACTGTATATTACCATACCCACCCCCATTTCGAGATGCTAGTTGTACCTTTTGAAACTATACTTTAATACATTTAAATTTCTTTCTTTGCAGTGATGTTATTAATTCCCTGCAGGGATCCAGCGCAGGATAATGAGATTTCTGGAATTTCTGTTGTGATTCTAGAAGACTGATCACATTCTATGATTGTGCTGATTGCGATCCTAGATTTTGAATATCATAAGCTCACCAAAAATAAACATACAAGTGTATCTTTTATTTCCAAGTCTTACAGAAGGTTGCACTTGATCCACATTTGAAATATTTATTTAGATTAGAACTTTAGACAAAAGTATACTCTGAATTTAATCTTTAATCAAGTCAACAAAAGTCATTCATTATTCTCTTAAGCACAGAAATAGGTATAGAACCTTGGACTGAACTCACCCAGTGTAGAGCTTTGTTTTAGTCTGAGTGATTTATATAGATGTACATTGGCAGTACTTTCATTTGGAATATCAGAAATAAACATTATTTATAAATTATTACGATATGTGTTCACCTTGTAATACTGAGTATCCATCCAATGAACTGGGCATTTTATATAAAGTAGCTAATTGATCATTTAAAAAAATAACAATACAGGAGTTGAAATTATCTTCTTTTCACCTAAGAGAAAATTGAAGCTCGTAGAAAATAAATATTTTGCCTATAGTCACACAGTGAGTGCAGAGCCCTGGTCAGTTCCCACTGCCTCTGCTCCTGCTTCATAACAATGCCCCCTGACACTTCCGGAAAACTGCCTTGAGGACTGTCGGCTGGTATTTTTGGCCCACTAGGTGGAAAAAATAATCTCGAGGATGAGAAACACATGCTATTATTTTAATTATTTTATTCTAGATCTACTGCAAACTTTAAAATAGACTCTGCACGACTTTAATTTACTTTGCTGGCAATTAGGAATAAGTCAGATGGTAATCTAAGACTAGTCTCAGAGAAGCATCTTGATCAATGTCTAATAGCAGGTCACTTGTATTACTGCTCCTGGAACGTTGGAAAATCAATTTTTTTTTTTTTGATGAGTAGCACACTATGTAGGCTTAGGTCACACAAAGCCTAATTTGAAATGCTAATGGCATACAACTGGTCTCAAGCCATTAGGAAATTGGATAAACTATTAAAAACTGTAACAGAAACAACAGTATTTCAGCTTCAAAGGAACTTATTTTCACATATACTCTAGTAGGCAGTAAATATTTACAGTATTTTAATAAATATATTCATCACACTATATATTTTAAAGTCAACCTTACAGTGCCTTTAGCAGTTACAATTAACAAACTAAGAAAACAATTCAAGTTTACATTAAATTACAGTTAGGGAGTAGACCAAACATTTTGATGTTTTATGTCTATCTTTTAGAAAGCAAGCATTTGCTTTGTGCCAGTCACTGTGGTAGGCACTTTACATTCATTCAATTTTCACATAATACAATTGTTTTTCTTTTGCAGTGGAGGAAATCAAGGCTGAGAGGTTAACTAATTCATCTATGGTCATAAATTATTAAGTAGGAGAGCCGATATTTAACTCTACAAATTACCTACATGCATGACTACAAATTCTAAATTCTCTATCTCAATTCTACATCAACTCTAATCATACTGCTTTAGTCAATACTGAAAGTATTTAAGTAAATGTATTCATTCCATTATTAGAGATAACCACATCAAAAACAAACCAAGCCATTATTTAGCAGCTTGTCTATATAACAACTGACTCAGAAATAACTACTTGCAGTTTAAAATTTTTTAAAGAATAGTACTTCCCCCCATTTCCTTTTTGCTTTAATAGTTCGATGAGTATGTGGAGATAGGAGAGCAGTTTACACATTCCCATCTTAAAGGAAGTTCAGTATATTGCCATGTAGGCTTTATGTGTAAGAGTTAAAAAATTATTTCACCTACCTTATACTTAATTTTAAAAACTACACAGAGGAGAGCACTGGATAAAACACTGGATATGCGAAAATAATGCTTTCTCATTTTCAGGGATAATTTTTAAACATTCAGAAGCAATGGGACCAAATCTTCAAAGTTGTTCAAGATGTTAATTTATATTCAGGCTATCAGGATACTAAAAGTACTTACATAATTGTATTGTTTGGTATCATTTCTTTAGAGACTTGGTTTAAAATTGAGGTGAATTTTAAATAAAGGAAGATGATAACTCTCTAAATAAGATATATAACAAGTATGAAAGTTATTTCAGAAATCAAAATAAGAATAATGTACATATATACATAAGTAAATCGACTCCCAAAGTACCACCTATGTTATAAAACCGGTTGAGTGCATGAACATACCTGTTGTTTCATAATCTTTATCTGCTCTTTTTGCTGTCGCTTCTCCTCAGCAGCCATTATTGCTATGATGAAAAGCCAAAACACAGGTATCGTCAGAAAAGGAACAAAGAAGAGAAGCCTCCTGTGAACTCCCAGTACTCACTCTTCAAGTTTATGTTTTCGTTTAACTCACTCACCTTGTTGTTTTTTAGCTTCTTTGGCAATGTGAGCCTGTTCCTGCTTTTGGAGTTTTCTCAAAAGCTTTATTTGTGCTGCTTGTTGGGCTTTTTCTGAAAAACACAAAATTTCAAGGAATACTTTTAACAACTTTACCTGTTAACCTAAAAACAATTATCTATGTGAATGGCATCATGTAAAGGACATACTTTTTAAGAAAATTTTTTAGATACCAGGTAGAAAAATGGTGTGGCAGAAAATACCACGCTTACTTCCTTTAGAAATTGCCCAACTTTTTCATCACATACAGCCCCATACACAGAAGCACACAAAAATGATGCTTCTCTTAATCCTCATCACAGAAGCTAATTTAAGTACTTTTTTTTTCACATTTCACATAATCCCTGTTTAGGAGGAAACTAGCTGCTAATATGGAAAAAGAATGATTTAGCTTTAGTCTTAAAAATAACAATAAAGCAAAAGAACTCAAAATAGAATACAAAGCCCCCCCTCCAAACATGGTATTTCACTCAGCTATAAAAATGGTAGTTTCTGAATCCAGTGATAATTGCATTTATGAAACAGAGGGACTAAATCTAAATAAAAACAATACAGAATATCAACAAGGTTTAAGGACAATCTAGTTCTCATTATTTTCAAGGACAAATGTATGAAACTGGGAGAGATCTACATACTTAGTGGCCCCAATTCCTCATTCCTCCCTTTATCCATGTTACTTGCAAACGGGACTTTGCAGTTCCTTTCATCAAGAAGTGAAATCTACTTTCTTGTCCCTTGATACTAACTTCAGACACGTGGTCTTTGGACACCAGGATGTTAGCAGTTGTAACTGCAAGTGCATGTTTCAGAGTGTACTCTGTACTTGTACAAGTGTAGTTTCACTCTTCTGTCTTGACCTTTATCATCAGGACATGTTAAGGCTACGCTGCCAGAGGCTGGAACACAGGGAGTCAGCTGACTCCACACACGTGAACAAAGCCAGGTAAGATCAGTAGAGCTGCCTACCTTACCTGCGGTGGACTCTATCAGCCTGACCGATTACCACGTGGCATTGTTCACCACTGAGTTTTGCGGGTGCTTGTTTCCCAGCATTACTGTGGCAATAGGTGACTGATACAGAAAGCTTGTAATGTCATGCTTTCTTCTGCTGGCAAACTTGGTCAGAATACTTCTAACTATAAAAGTGGTCTATCATAACATCATTTACAAAATCACTCTAGAATACTTAACATTAGATATTGCTTTAAATTTTGTAGCAGATGAAGAGTTTTAAGAAACCTATATATTATATTCTCACTAGTAATGAATATGCTCGAATAGAACCCAAATCACTTGAACTCTACTAATAATCATTTATTGACCTGCCATATTAAATGTACATGATCTTGTTTAATCTTCATAACAACCTTACAGGATATGCAACATTACACACAGGTTACAAATGAAATAACTAAGGCTCATAGAGGTTAAATTGCAGAGCCAAGATATAAACCCATGTCTTTCTGACTCCAGGTCTATATATGCTACTAGTCCTATGAACCTTTAAGAAAATTTAAATGCCTGGAGATTTTAAAAAGGACTGAACCATAGTGTTCTGCGACAGCTGAGAAACTCTGTAATGTATATGGTATGTATTTCTGTGTGAATTTATCAGCAATTTCAAACTCTACACAAGTGCACAGTTAACTTTTATTTTTAAACCCTTGGGACAGAAAAACACTAAAAAGTTCAACTCGCTATCTTTTCACTTGAGCAAGGAAGACATAATTTTGGTAAGTCATTAAAAATTCATATAGCTTAAAATTTTTTATTATGAGCAGTTAGAGAAGATGGGAAAAATAGGTTAAAGAATCAGGCACACTACGGAGGAAGTACGAGAAGTTAAGAGGCACAGAAACTTCACCCAGGCTCTGAGGAATGAGCTACTACCAGCATCTCATTTATTTGGTTTATGACTGTTGAATATATTATCTGTGATGACTAACTTTTGAAATGGTAACTTGACAAGTATCTTTTATGCTTTAGGAAATTACTTTCTTAGATATCAAAAAGAAAAGTTTACTTTTCAAATAAAGTGTTTAAACCAGAATGTGTCTAACAATTGGCAGCACTTTCCTTCTGCAGTGGCCTATCTTAAAACAATGAATCATTGTACAGCAATGGCATTTCAGATTCTATGATCAATAAAATTGACTGGTATATTACTAGATGTATTAGAGCATTTGAGATATTAACAGTATTGGCCAATTAACAAGCTAATTTGTTTATATAGTTTGAAAGTCTCTTTTATATGCAAACTGTCAGATTCTTATCTCTATTCTCAGAAGATAGAGGGCTCTCATTTCACATTCAAAATCCACATT
Source organism: Manis pentadactyla (assembly GCF_030020395.1). NCBI lineage: Eukaryota > Metazoa > Chordata > Mammalia > Pholidota > Manidae > Manis > Manis pentadactyla. The sequence continues at coordinate 72,112,016 of NC_080034.1, forward strand.
TATTTTATTTTATTGTTCTAAACCTTCCTTCAAATTAAGTCGCTTTACAAGCCTAGATGAGTCCAACTAGGATAATAAAATATGACAGAAACTTCTAGAATCTCCTCTGACAACACCCTAAAGCGTTAATGTAGAAGTCTTTCAGAATAAAAGGGGTCACAAGGTGACTCATTTCTACTTTCTTTCCTTCCCAAGAAAGAACATGCATATTATACCAAATATACTTGTAAATATTAATAACATTTACTTACATTAACTATTTAATATTTATATACATGTTGAGAAAAAACATGTACATAGGTCAAAGGTAACATAACTTACAAAATGCAATATAATAGAAGGGAGAGCTACGTCATAGAATACAGACCAATTTGAAATCTAAAACGGGAGAAAACACTGGGCAAAAGTTGAGTGATTACCTTCTATTTTCTTAAAATAAAATTAGTTAATTTTGCAAATCTGAAGTTGCCATTTTGAATACTATGTATGAATGGTACTTGTGATAGACATGCAAAACAGGCGTGAAAATCCCTTGCTTTGGTTATCAGTTAATTTCAAGCTTTCCTATTTTATGTAAAAAATGAACACTTCCCACTATTATACATTCTTCAGAAAAGTCAGTGGTTTATTGACAATACTAATTTTAAAAATTCATCATGTATGTATATATCTTCATATATTAACATTTTTTAAACCTCCTCTACTAACTATTTAGGAGAGATTAAGGTCTTAATAGTACCCCAATGAAATAACACATAAAGTACTAAATTAACGTACTAAAGGAGACAAAAACTTACAGGACATTAAGTTACAGGCCAGGCAGTTAACTTATATGCCACTGGTGGAAGTATGAATTGGAACAACCTCTTTGGAGACAATATTTGCCTGCTTTCTACCAAAATTGAAAATGCACATACCCTTGGAGTAGAGATTCTATCTCTAAAATTTTATACTGTGGATAGCCATACCCGTCAAAGAATGAAGATATGTGTAATGTTTTTATTGCAGCATTGTTTGCGATAGCAAAGATCAGGAAATAGCTGCAACACTCATCGAAGGAGACTGAGTAAGTGAAGTATGGTAGAGCCATACTTTGCCTCACCTACTATTCAGCCACTGGAAGTGTAAGGTTGATTTTTAAGTGCTGTATAGAAAGATGCTCAAGAAAAATTAAGTGCAAAAAAACAAAGCTGAATGGTATATACACCAGTAAGTTCATTTATTTTAGAAATCAAAAAGAACATATACATATATGAACATCACATATGTACGTGTACACATAAGTATGTGCTTCAATGTGTGTCTGTGAGTGTATGTACACACTTCTAGGTAGACTACCATAAACCTGTTAATTATGATCCAACTTGTGAGTGTCTTTCATTTTAAAGTCAGTGAGAGTCAATGTCTTATTTGAAAGCATTATGCTCTATGAGCTTTCATCATGCATACTTGTTTTATAATGAAAACAACAGAGCTACAGAGAAGTCAGTATTATACTGGTGTATACAATAAATAGAAGTCAGTCAAGCTTTCCCTTCCGAAAAAAAAAACTATGAGAAGTAGTAAAATCCTGTCAGTCTTTTAAGTCAGTTTTTATTATTAAACCCTTATGGATATTATGTTTATGATACAAGCATGTATTGATATACATTTATATATATATGCTTATGAATATAAGACATGAGCACATTGATAGATATCGAGACAGCCTCAAGAGGCTTCACACTTGTAACTAGTTAATTCAAACTTCATAGCAGAACTATTTTATTTTAGTCAGCACTCTCTGTGTGAGACACAGCATGGGAACTTCATGTTGATAATTCATGATAATTTTGAATCATGAACACATTTGAGGTTACTTTGAGCACGTTGTACTTGATGAATGATACTTTCTGGTGATCCTAAGATACTTTTTGACCTAAGTTTATTAGTTGGGCATTTTGAAAATAAATGTTATATATCCAGGCTACAGAAGAACCCAAACTAAGACTTGCCACTAATTGGAGTTCTTTGACTGAAAATTTACTCCACAGATCCACATATTTTGGAGTTACTCCCTTGTACCACCGCAAGGAATTGGGAGCTGTTCAAATGAGTTTCCAGCCTGAAAAGTTCATCACCTACCTTTGTAATTCTAAACACACAGGGCATGATGTGTTTACGAGTATGATTCTTGAAAGGCGCTTATTAAATCAAAGAACTCCAGTTACCAGTGGGACTCCTTATTTTCTCATTTTATTTGAACACAATCACCTACCTTTTAGAAACTGAGAGTAGTTATCAATCATTCCTATGTCAAATACATGTAGAAATACTTAACACATTTTAGTACAGTTCTTACAGTGACGGATACATGTTCCCTACCTTGAGCTTGCAGTTGTCTTAGCAATTTGCCATCTGTGCTATCTACACATTCAGCACCGCCAACATCAGGAGGCCGACCGCTCCGCTGTCTCACGCTGGTATCCTCTCCTGGTCGCTCTCCCTCTGGATCCGGTGGTCGTCCCCCATGAGCTTCCATTGCCCTCACACGGGGAATGGCATCCTCTTCTTTCAAAGGACACCACTGCATTCCCTTTTAAGTAACATTTTATAGAAATAAAATATTATCAACAAAATAAACACAAGTGATCAATATGTCAGAAAATTCTAGGGAAACCTACACATATTAATTTTTATAAAGCTGTTGTAACCTTTAAAAATTTTAGTTTCTAATTCAAGTTACATTTAGAATTGTTCATGGCTTTTGGTATATATTTCGTATTCTTACTTTAATTATTTCAACTTTAAATACACTGACAGATATATACCTGGACCTATAAACATATAAAGACATACATCTTAATCACCATTTCTGAACCATAATGACTGTAAAGTTGGCAGGTATTTGAAAAGATTAGTTGAGTGATGACACCTCTACGGATTGCTCTCAGGAGCATCAGTTCAACCAAACATGAAGCTATCCAAATAACAAACAAAAGACTCTCTTTATAGAAAAAACAGAGCTAATAAATCAAGAAGGAATGTAAGAGTCAGACTAATACCATTTTGCAATATCTCATGGATTAATGGATCTAAGCTTTACATTTGAATGGTTGCCAATCACCAAAAAAGGGAGACAACTGGACAGACAGAAGAAGGTTCACTTCATCACCTATAAACTAATCCTCCCCCTCCCAAAAAACAAAACCTGGAAATGATTAAGCCTCCAGATTAAATCACTAAAACTTAACGGGGAAAATTTACTTGCCGTATATATTAAACTACACGGCAAAATCCAGTCTGAAGGAAATCCCACAAATTACCCAGTTTATTCAACAAACAAATTTCAAGAAGTGAAAACACTGTGGGAAGACTAAAGGGGCCTTAAAGCATGTATCAAACATGCCCAATGTTTGGATCTTACCTAGATTTTGATTCAAATAGACAAACTGTCCGGAAATTCTGACAGTTAAGAATTTAAACAAAGAAAATTTTGAACAATGTCTGATATTTGATGATATCAAGAAGTTATCATTTTAAATTATGATAATGCTATTCTCATACTTTTGTAGAAAACAAGAATTCTTATCTTTTAGACACACTTGCAGATGAAGTACAATGTCTAAGATTTGCTTCATCAGATTATGGAAGAGGAGGAGTAGATGGGAATATATGTAAAACAATATTGTTCATATGATAATTTCTAAAGCTGATGATAGGTACATGATGTACATTCTTTTGTCTACTTTTGTGATATTTCAGATTTCCCACTTTAAGTCTCCTCATGGGAACACATACACCAGCATAACGCTAGTGTATTACAGGAAGAAGCCTGCTTAGTGCATAGGTAATAATCAAGAGCTGGCTGTCCTCCGTAAGGCATCAAAACAAATACACTGTTACATGACCTTATTTGGAGTCCAAAGTAGCATGTCCACACATAGGAAAAGCATCCTTTCAAAATAACCTTTCCAAAACAATTTTAAATTACCTTATACTCCTTTCTTGACAGAGAATTCCTTTGCTGTGAACGTTAAGAAAATTTTTTAATGTTTCTTATTCCTTCAAAGAATCTCAAAGCAGGATTCAGCCTGAACCACTCTGGGCACTTCTGCAGCCAGAGCCAGCAGTCCTGACCGCCCTTTATGCTGTGGTGCCAGGCTCAGAATCATGGCATATGATGACCTCATAGAGTGGGTGCCATGGACACAAGCACTGCTCTTTCCCCATCATGGAGGACAGTTAGACCCCACAGTCCAAGCACCGTGCTTTGTCCGAGGCATTTTGAATGCACTCTTTACTTTAATCTTCATAATCATTTTACCTAGGAAGGTGGGTTTTACTGTCCCTGTATTACCATTGAGGGAATCACACACCAAGTGAGGTTAAATCGTTTCCTGAGGTGCCCTGGCAATAAGGAACAGAAATGTGTGATTTGAACCCAGGACTGTCTCTCTCTAAAACCTGGGGTATTAGCCACTACATGTACTTCACTGATATTACAAAGACATTTTTATACTTGCTACTCATCACAATATTCAGGCATGAAAGCACAGTCAAGATGATGCTATGGCAGGGTTACAGAAAAAACCAATGCATATACTCAGTGTCTACATGTCAAAAAAATATCTAAACTAAATCTGTTCAGTAATTCCCATTTTAAATATTAATTCTGACGAGAGAATTTTTGCTGAGATTTCAAATGAAGTCAGTGGGATCAGCACTTGTACTAACTGCATTTTTACACCATGAAACACTAAGAAGGAAGCCAGCAGAACAGCTTTATGTTCACCAGCATGGGGAGATTTTGACTGAATTTCAAGGGTTCCATCAATTAATCTTTTTTTTATCCAGTAATAATTTTTACACAGTTATATTTTATTCAGATAGGAAAATATACCTGTGTCCAAAAAGGTACAGATTATGTTGATGTCCAAAATTCACCTGACAAATGACATCATTTACATTTTGCTTTTGGCATTTATAAATAAATACTTTCTAAGGTGTTTCATGTATTGGGCTATCTTCTAACTCCAGGATTTCATAAAATGAGAAATGGATTGTTAGGAAAATCTCAACCTAGTATTAAAACTTTAATTCACTCAACAGTCAAAACAATTGTGGGTGACGAAAAAAAGTAGTATTTTTTCTCAGTAAGCTTTTCCTTAGAAAAAGCAAATTAAATTTATATCATTTGATTCCTATGCTTTTTCATCATTCAGAAATTATGCATAAAAAGTTTATTCTTTTTTTCTTTATTTCTAAGACTAAGATAGTAAATGGTTCTTGAAAATAATCTTTAAGATCTAAAAGAAACAGGATAAAGAGAAAAAAGATGACTAAGAAGATAGAGATGGTGACAGATCAAGCCTTTTATACCGTTATAATTCTCCTTTCTACAGTTACTAATTTAAATCTTTCAGTAACACATTCATTTCTATAAATACTACGGTGAGAGAGAAGAAAAAAAAGGTTTACGGAAACATACAAAAGCATAACGCTAGTGTATTACAGGAAGAAGCCTGCTTAATGCATAGGTAATAAAGAAGAGCTGGTTGTCCTCCGTAAGGCAATCAAAACAAATACACTGTTACATGACCTTATTTGGAGTCCAAAGTAGTATTTCCAGACATAGGAAAAGCATCCTTTCAAAGTAACCTTTCTAAAACAATTTTAAATTACCTTATACTTCTTTTTTGACAGAGAATTCCTTTGCTGTGAACGTTAAGAAAATTTTTAAATGTTTCTTATTCCTTCAAAGAATCTCAAAGCAGGATTCACCTGAACCACTCTGGGCACTTCTGCAGCCAGAGCCAGCAGTCCTGACTGCCCTTTATGCTGTGGTGCCAGGCTCAGAATCATGGCACATGATGACCTCACACAGTGGGTGCCATGGACACAAGCACTGCTCTTCCCCCATCATGGAGGACAGTTAGACCCCACAGTCCAAGCACCGTGCTTTGTCCGAGGCATTTTGAATGCACTCTTTACTTTAATCTTCATAATCATTTTACCTAGGAAGGTGGGTTTTACTGTCCCTGTATTACCATTGAGGGAATCACACACCAAGTGAGGTTAAATCGTTTCCTGAGGTGCCCTGGCAATAAGGAACAGAAATGTGTGATTTGAACCCAGGACTGTCTCTCTCTAAAACCTGGGGTATTAGCCACTACATGTACTTCACTGATATTACAAAGACATTTTTATACTTGCTACTCATCACAATATTCAGGCATGAAAGCACAGTCAAGATGATGCTATGGCAGGGTTACAGAAAAAACCAATGCATATACTCAGTGTCTACATGTCAAAAAAATATCTAAACTAAATCTGTTCAGTAATTCCCATTTTAAATATTAATTCTGACGAGAGAATTTTTGCTGAGATTTCAAATGAAGTCAGTGGGATCAGCACTTGTACTAACTGCATTTTTACACCATGAAACACTAAGAAGGAAGCCAGCAGAACAGCTTTATGTTCACCAGCATGGGGAGCTTTTGACTGAATTTCAAGGGTTCCATCAATTAATCGTTTTTTTAATCCAGTTACAATTTTTACACAGTTATATTTTATTCAGCTAGGAAAATATACCTGTGTCCAAAAAGGTACAGATTATGTTGATGTCCAAAATTCACCTGACAAATGACATCATTTACATTTTTGTTTTTGGCATTTATAAATAAATACTACCTAAGGGCGATTCATGTAACCGGCTATCTTCTGACTCCGGGATTTCATAAAATGAGAACTGGATTGTTAGGAAAATCTCAAGCTTGTATTAAAACTTTAATTCACTCAACACTCAAAACAACTGTGGGTGATGAAAAAAAGAAGTATTTTTTGTCAATAAACTTTTCCTTAGAAAAGGCAAATACAATTTATATCATTTGATTCCTATGCTTTTACATCATTCAGAAATTATGCATAAAATGGAGTTTATTCTTTCTTTAATTTCTAAGACTAAGATAGTAAATGGTTCCTGAAAATAATCTTTAAGATCTAAAAGAAACAGGATAAAGTGAAAAAAGATGACTAAGAAGATAGAGATGGTGACAGATCAAGCCTTTTATACCATTATAATTCTCCTTTCTACAGTTACTAATTTAAATCACTAGCAGTAACACATTCATTTCTATAAATACTATGGTGAGAGAGAAGAAAAGGTTTATGTTTTTTCAGACTGAATGAAATAATCATAGTAAATGAGTAAAGTTCACTCTACACTGTAACACATACCAGTATACTATTAGGCTGTGATGCGTCATCATAAAGACAGTTTCCGCTACTTAAGACACTTGAGGCACCTACTCTATACAGGCACATTCTCTACAGAGGTTAAGTGGGAGAGCGTCCTCTCCTCAAAGGACAAGCATCTCTAACTGGGACCTCAGACTCGGGTCACTGACTCAGGCGATCCCAGAACGTCACCCTGAGTAGGTGATGAGTCTGAAAAAGGATGCAGAGGTCGGGACAGAAAGTTGTCTCAAATGTCCACTTAACAAATAAAGATGGTCTGACTTAGGGCCTGAGAACTAGAGCTAGAAAAGCAGGTAAATAATGAGGCTCTTTTCTTGGAGAGAGGACTGCCTGGATGTGAGGGAAAGAAGCCCGACTGGAGACCAGGCAGGTCTGAAGTGGCCTCTAAGTAACATGGAAAAGGCAAAGAGTAGTAAAGTTTTCTTCCAGAACCAAGTTAACATAGAAGATGGAGAAATACTTGAGGAAAATGGCAAATAAATTTATTACTTTCAAGTATTTCAAGATTAGAAAAATTACCTCAAATGAATTGATTTTAGAATGTTTCCATTATTCAGAATTTTTTTAAGATTATGAAATTTTATTTAAATGTGAGTTTCTATTTCAATATTCCCATTACTCTTCATAAATGATACTCCAAAGTATAGCTAAACGTCTCATGAGCAACTGGTCTGTGTTCACTGTGCCTTGCGGACACTGAGCTGTCTAAGTAACTGGACTTCCTGTCTCACTGACAACCAGAGTCCCCTGTCCACCGGCCCGTGTTCAGGTCTTAATAGGACGTGTGATCAAGTCTCACTTGTGCCTTTATATCGTTGCTGTCTTTATGTTCCTTTTGTTGCTCCCATTTTTGTTTGAGTTTATATACTTCAGGATGGTTTAATAGGGAGGGGAGCAGTAAATAAGTAAATGAGGGAACCCATTCCACCAAAAGTCAGCTTTCACTGAATGATTTGCCAACTTACTGAGATTTTTCTTTTTTTGAAGCATACTTGCATATAGTAAAACGCATAAATCTTAGGTACAGAGTTTGAGGGGTTTAGACAAATGTATACATGCATGTAATCCACACACTAATCAAACTGAAGAACAATGCCATCACATGAGAAAGAGCCAATATATTCCAACCTCAAGTTTGGGGATTTCAAAAAAACCTATTCTGAAGTATAATAAACTTCAGAATAATAAACACATCCACTTAAAGTGTACAATTTGATCACATTTACATATATTATTCAATTATGAATCTACAATCACAATCAAGCAAAAAGCATTTCGATTACCTCCCAATGATTCCTTCTGCCCCTTTACAGTGCAGTTTTCTCTCTACTCCTGGCCACAGGCAACTAGTAATTTGCTTTTTGACAACGTAGTTTTCTTTTCCTGTAAATTTATAAAATGGGAACCATGCAATATGTACACTATTTCATCTGACTTCTTTCTTTCAGCCTAATTAGTTTAAGATTCATTGATAATGTGTGTATCAACACTTCTTTTTCTTTTTATTAGAAAGTGGTATTTCCTTATAGAGATGTACCACTTTTCAAAATCCACTCTCCAGTTAGTGGGTATTATTTCTAGTTTCGGGCTATTGTGAATGAAGCCACTATGAACATTTGAGGCATTTCCATGTGGGTATATTTTTCCATTTGTCTTAGGTAAGTACTAAGAAGTGGGATTGCTAGGAGATACAGTGTTTATTTTTAGGAATTTCTAAAGTGCTTGTATTGTCTCATATTCCCACTTGCAATGTTGAGAGTTCCAAATGCTTCAAACTCTTGCCAACGTTTGTTATTATTAGTCTTTAAATGTAGCCATTGAATGGGTTAGTCTACTGGTATGTATTTATGCTTTTAATTTGCATTTTGAGATAATCCCATTTATCAATCTTTAATTTATGCATTGCGCTTTGGTGCCAAGAACTCTTCCCCTTCTCCTACTCCTGAATAGTTCTGTGTTCTCTTCTGAAACTCTTACACTTCACATGTTGGCTTATGATCAATTTTGAGTTCATTTTGTTTGTTTGTTTGAGAGGGCATCTCTCATATTTCTTGATCCAATGGTGGTTAACAATAAAATTCTGTATAGGGGACTCAATGCACAATCATTAATCCACCCCAAGCCTAATTCTCAACAGTCTCCAATCTTCTGAAGCATAACGAACAAGTTCTTACATGGTGAACAACTTCTTACATAGTGAATAAGTTCTTACATGGTGAACAGGGCAAGGGCAGTGATATAACAGAAACTTTCAGTTTTGATCACGCATCATGAACTATAAACAATCAAGTCAGATTTGATTTTTATACTTGATTTATATGTGAATCCCACATTTCTCCCTTATTATTATTATCTTTTTTTTTAGATAAAATGCTGGAGTGGTAGGTAGATGCAAGATAAAGGTAGAAAACATAATTTAGTGCTCTAAGAGGGCAAATGTAGATGATCAGGTCTGTGCCTGTAGACTGTGTGTTAATCCAATCTAGACAAGGGCGACAAAACATCCATGTATGCAGAAGATTTCTCTCAAAACAGGGGGGTGAAGTTCTAAGCCGCACCTCTGTTGATCCCCAATTTCTCACCTGATGGCCCCCCTGCGACTGTGCCTGTCTTAGGTTGTTCCTCCCTTGAGGAATCTTACCCGTCTCTGGCTAACCAGTCATCTTCCGGGGCCATACAGGGAAATGTAAAGTTGGTGAGAGAGAAGCAATATTGTTTGACAAGGTTAGCTTTTTACTTCTTTGCAGATTTATGCCCTGTGGCTTCTATGCCCAGCATTTGTCTTCAGGTATCTTTACCACTTGGAAGAACTATGATACTCGGTAAATTTGATATGAGGCACAAATTCTATTTAAGGGTTGTAATTAGGAAGGAAGAAGAAAAGCTACAGAAGTAGCAGACGGAAGAAAACATGGGAAGATTGATTATTTCTTTGACATATCTTCTTGTAGAGTAACATAAGCATGTACAGGTTTTATCAAACTACTAATTAAATTGCATACACACATAACAATAATAGGAATACAGCTACATAACAAAAGCAGACCTACAATTACCAGCCATATCCCTTACTGAGATTTTTTTTGCTGTTGTTTTGTTCTTTAAGTTTTAGTATCACCAAACCTTTGCTTCAAGTATTTCCTCTCAGATCTGCAGTCCTAGGCAACTGTCAATTTCTCACATTAATATTTGGGATGCCTAGCACTTCCTGACTGATCAATGTTATATAAATGAATGAATGAACTTACATTTTTCACAATTGGAAACTGTACCTATTCTAGGCCTTGCCTGAAATACCTGTGGTGAATGTTTTAAACCTGGATTAAGGTGTCTGGTCTGACGGTTTTAGGTCTGTTAGTCATTCAGTGAATTGATCATTTACCAAATTATTTCTGGCTAAACAATTTTCAGTAAATTTAACTATAGCTCAAATAAAACAATGTTACCTTCCTTTTTTTAAAAAACCACCTTTCTATTTGTAAGTGTACTTCCAGAATCCTTTATTTCCTGGTAATTAGTTTATAAAAAGACTTTTGGAATATCTTACCTAAAAGAGAATTAATCTTAAAGGCCTGCTTATATATATATATATTCTTCACATTGCAGATGAGGGAATTAAGGCCTAGAAAAGTAGGCTACAGAGGGGATTCTGAGAAGACCGTGGCAGAAAAACCCTGGGATCACCTCTTCTCATGTACACACCTAGGAAACTACATGCAATATGCCCCACTCTGGAAATAACCTAAAGACAAAACAGAATTTCCATAGCTAATGACAAGAAGAGGCCACACTGAGAAGGGTAAAAGGGCAGAGCTGTGGTCAGCCCCATCTCCTGTCCTGCCCCACCCCCCATGAATGAGAGGGAGCAGGCATGGGGGGTGAGGGGATGAAGCCTACACCAGGGCCGCCCCAGGAAGATGAGCCCTCTGGCTTTGAGAATCAGTGTGGCTGAACTCTGGGACGGCCAGAGGACTCTCGGAGGCCTAGCCTCTGCTCCTGGAGGACGGGTGTGCTGATGATCCATCTGAGACCCAGCAGTTTGAAAAGCACCTAAATTATATGTGATTTATGGATTAACATTGGGATGTGTGTCAGAGGGATGGGATATGCTGGAGATGTATCCAGGGGAAGAGGGGCTGTGGGGTGCCATTTTTTCTTGCCGTCCCTCAGCCTAGCTGGCCGGACACTTACAGGAGTCTGTTCTGACACTCTCTGTGGTACTCAGCAAAGGCCGTCCTAAGAGGGAAGTATACTGCGATACAGGCCTACCTCAGAAAAGAGGAACAGTCCCATATAAACAGTCTAAACTCACAGTGAAACTACAAAAAGATGAACAAATGAGGGCCAAAGTCAGCAGAAGGAGGGACATAAGATTAGAGCACAAATACATAAAATTGAGAAAGATAAAACAGAAAGAATCAATGAAAGTGGGAGCTGTTTCTTAGAGAAAATAAACAAAATAGGTAAGTCCCTAGCCAGACTTAACAAGAAAAAAAGGAGTCTACACAAGTAAGCAGAATCAGAAATGATAAAGGAAGAATCACTATGGGCACCACAAAAATACAAAGAATGATGAGAGAATACTATGAAAAATCATATGCTAACAAACTGGATAACCTAGAAAAAATGGACAACTTTCTAGAAAAATACAACCTTCCAAGACTGACTCAAGAAAAACAGAAAATCTGAACAGACCAATTACCAGCAACAAAACTGAACTGGTAATCAAAAAACTACCTAAAGAACAAAACCCCCAGATCAGATGCCTAAACCACTGAATTTAATGAAACGTTTAGAGAAGACCTAACACCCATCCTCCTTAGTTTGCCAAAAAGTAGAGGAGGAGGGAATACTCCCAAACTCATTCTATGATGCCAGCATCACTCTAATACCAAAACCATGCAAAGACACCACAAAATAAAGAAAATTACACACCAATATCCCTGATGAACAAATAAATGCAAAAATACTCAACAAAATATTAGCAAACAGAATTCAAAATTATCATCAAAAAGATCATCCACCATGATCAAGTAGCATTTATTCCAGGGGTTCAAGGAAGGTACAATATGAGAAAAGCCATTAACAGAAAGAAGGACAAAAACCACATGATCATCTACATGGACGTTGAAAAAGCATTCGACAAACTTCAACATCCATTCATGATATAAACTCTCAACAAAATGAGTATAGAGGGCAAGTACCCTCAACATAATAAAGGCCATATATGATAAACCGACAGCTACCATCATAGTAAACAGCGAGAAGCTGAAAGCCTTTCCTTTTAAGATCAGGAACAAGACAAGGATTCCCACCCTGCTCACTTTTATTCAACATAGTTATGGAGGTCCTTGCCACAGCAATTAGACAACACAAAGAAATAAAGGGCATCCAGATTGGTAAGGAAGAAGTTAAACTTTCACTGTTTGCAGATGACATGATATTGTACATCAAAAGCCCTAAATAATCCACTTCAAAACTGCTGGATCTAATATCTGAATTCAGCGAATTTGCAGGATACAAAACTAATACACAGAAATCTCTTGCATTCCTATACACTAACGATAAATGAGCAGAAATAGAAATCAGGAAAACAATTCCATTCACATTTACATCAAAAACAATAAAATACCGAGGAATAAACCTAACCACGAAGTAAAAGACATATACTCTGAAAACTACAAGACACTCAGGAGAGAAATTAAAGAAGATACCAACAAATGGAAACACATCCTGTGCCCAAGGATAGGAAGAAATAATACTGTCAAAACGGCCATCTTGCCTAAAGCAATCTACAGATTCAATGCAATCTCTATCAAAATACCAACAGCATTCTTCAATGAACTGTAGCAAATACTTCTACAATTTGTATGGAACCATAGAGAACTCAAATAGCCAAAACAATCCTGAGAACAAAGAAAAAGTGGAGGGTTGGGGGGATCATTCTCCCCGACTTCAAGCTCTACTACAAAGCCACAGTAATTAAGACAATTTGGTACGGGCACAAGAACAGACCCGTGCAACAATGGAACAGACAAGAGAACCCAGATATCAACCCAAGCATATATGACCAATTAATATAAAATTAAGGAGGCATGGACACACAATGGGGAAATGACAGCTTCTTCAACAACTGGTGTTGGCAGAACTGGACAGCTACATGCAAGAGAATGAACCTGGATTGTTGTCTAATCCCATACACAAAAGCAAACTCAAAATGGATCAAAGACCTGAATGTAAGTCGTGAAACCATAAAACTCTTAAGAAGAAAACATAGCCAAAAATCTCTTGAATATAAACATGAGCAACTTTTTCTTGAACTCATCTCCTCAGGCAAGGGAAACAAAATAAAAAATGAACAAATGGGACTGCATCATGTTAAAAAGCTTCTGTACAGAAAAGGACACCATCAGCAGAACAAAAATGCATCCTAGAGTATGGGAGAATATATTTGTAAATGACATATCCAACAAGGGGTTATCATCCAAAATACATGACTCACACACCTCAACACCCAAAAAGGAAATAACCGTTCTAAAAAATAGGTGGAAGATATGAACAGACACTTCGCCAAAGAAGAAATTCAGATGGCAATCAGGCACATGAAAAGATGCTCCACATTGCTAATTATCAGGGATATACAAATTAAAACCACAATATTCACCTCATACCAGTTAGGATGACCAACATCAAAAGATCAGGAACAACAAATGCTGGCGAGGATGGGGAGAAAGAGGAACAGTCCCACACTGCTGGTGGGAATGTAAAGTAGTTCAACCACGGTGGAAAGTAGTATGGAGGTTCCTCAAAAAACTCAAAATAGAAATACCATGTAACCTGGGAATTCCACTCCTAGGAATGTACATAAAGAAAACAAATTCTCAGGTTCAAAAAGACATATGCAACCCCCCTCCCCATGTTTATTGCAGCACTATTTACAATAGCCAAGAAATGGAAGCAACCTAAGTGTCCATCAGTAGATGAATGGATAAAGAGGAGTATTCTATATACACAATAGAATACTATCCAACCATAAGAAAGAAGCAAATCCCACCATGTGCAAAAACATGGATGGAGCTAGAGGGTATTATGCTCAGTGACATAAGCCAGGTGGAGAAAGACAAGTACCAAATGATTTCACTCATCTGTGCAGTGTTAACAACCAAGCAAAAACTGAAGGAACATAGCAGCAGCAGACTCACAGAACCCAACACTGGACTAATGGTTACCAAAGGGAAAGGGACTGGCGAGAGTGGGTGGGAAGGTAGGGAGAAGGGGAGTAATGGGCATTACAATTAGCACCCATAGCATAGTCGGGGGAACGAGGAAGACAGTAAAGCACAGAGAAGAGAAGTAGTGACTCTATAGCATCTTAGTACACAGATGGACAGTGACTGTAATGTGGTATGTGGTGGGGACGTGATAATGGGGGGGATCTAGTAAGCACAATGTTGCTCATGTGATTGTGTATTAATGATACCAAAATAAAATAAATAAATATTTGATGAAAGAATAAATGAATGAAAAACAGGAGAACACTTGCTGTACAAGAGATTCTGGTAGTCGGAGAGCTTCGCTGGAGAATTCTACCAAACTCTTAAAGAATTCATGTCAATCTTTCTCAAAATCTTCGAAAAAACTGAAGAGTACAGAGCACTTCCAAGCTCACTCTATGAGGCCACCACTACCCTGACATCAATCCAGATTAGGATGCCATGAAAAAACATGACTGCAGACCAATATTCTTATTGAAAATAGATGCAAAATTCTTAGTGAGGTCATGAAAATGACAGAAAGTCTATGGTCCAGAATGCAGACATATTTTTCTCATAGTTGATGCACTTACTGATATTTAAAGCTGGTCTGCAGGTAAGAATTATCAACAATTTTGATTTTCTAATGTGGGTCATGTAGGATTTCTGTGGTAAATTATGCCTCTAATTGGAAAAATACAGTGGACAATTTTCTATGATGGTGCAAATGTAGTGGTGCAGTGACCACTGGAAAATCTGAATGAAGGAATATCAGGGATATTGCAGGTTTTCTGTAAGTCTGAAATTATCTGAAAACACTCTTCTAAATGACTGTGCTCATACTATGCCATTAAGTCAATCTGACCACAAAATACGTTACAGACGAAGAGCTTGATTTACCCCAGATGAACCAAGTTGTAAAGCTAAACCTAATCAACCTTGTAAGAAACTGAACATTTAGAAGGCAGTACATAAGTATTGTATTGTTACTGTACCTTCAGTGTGACGGATAATTTGTGGAGCCTGGGGAAACACTGAGAACTTTAAACCCCTTTTTCTATCATGACGCCTTTCCTCACCTGGCTGCTATGAAAACTCTCGAACCCTTGCCACAGGGCACAGGACAGGGACAAGGGCATTCCCTCTTACTGCCGCTCCTCCCGTTAAGGCCCATGGCGCCCCCAAACTACTGCATCCAGTCCTCTCCACGAGGCTGACGGAGGACAGAAGCTGGGGTCTCAGCTGTCATTTTGCTTCTTGCATGGTGCTGCTCTGAGTCTGTCCCTGCAGGTATGACCCAGCAGCATGAAGAGGGGACTGGAGAGAGAGAATCACCACTCTGGCTCTGTTGGGGTGGGATTCTCTAAGGACAAATTACCGGGCAAGCGGCAGGAAGGAGCAACGTGACCTTGAGGGGAATTCATGGTGCAGAGGTATGTGGGCTATGTGATGAACAGACATCCCCTGTGCTGCCGTAGGGGACTACATGGAATTGGTGCACTTTGACACATGTTAACATGACTCAAAAGTTAATACATGGAATATCAAAGGAGAATATACACTATGCTGAATCCAAATCTTGATACAAAATATTACTAAATTCTATGCAAATTAGCACTGTGGAATGGTATTTTGAGTACTGGAAATAAATTTTAGGTGTCTCCTGATAATTTTAAGACTCTCCTGAAAACTGACAATTTAACCAAGCAGCATGATTATAAGTTCACTCGTTTTTAAAAACACAATGAGACGATATAAATTTGGAAGTATGTTGTACGAATGTAAAACTTTAATAAGGCACACGTATATACTTTATGAATTTGAAAATTAAAAACAGTAAATTGAAAATGTTTCTGGCTTTAGTACAAATATGTAAACTTGAAATATTACATTGTGAGATATAATACATACGCTCTTTAAATATTTAAGAGAAATTCAATTATTCCAAGGTCATAGGAAATTAACCATTATGAGAATTAATAGAAGCATTGGTAGAAAGCATCTGAATTCCATGGTCAGATACTGTCCACAATTCAAGCAGACAATCCCTGAATGAACACCTACTTCCCCTGTGTGTGAATCTGTGTCAGGCTTCCTCCATGAAAGCAATTCAGAAGAAGTAAATCCTACAGCATGCTATAGGTTTTATAGACATAGACACCCTTGTAAAATAAAGATTCTATACAATAGTTATGAGAAACTAAAACAAAACCCCTGTGAATAGTCCAGAAAATTTTAGATTCCTTTAGTAATTAAGAAAACTCCCTCAGGAGTTGTAACACGTAAAATACACAGTGCTAAACTCAGAAGCACGCTGGCACAGACAGACTCTCAAACTTAATGCACTTGATCATGATGAGATGATCCTATGAATCATAAACAAATGGTTAAAAAACAGCTCTAGTGAAAAACCAGGACAATATGTAATTCCTCATGCTTGTTAGAATGCCTGTCATCTAGCTTACCAATAAAGAACATTAGGTAGAAAGTATATTAGAGGAATGTAAAGCTAAAGCAAGGTTTATGTACATTTTTTCTGAAGCTCAAAATAGACCAAAAAAGTAAAGGAATGTGCATGCTAAAAAGAAACTTGAATTTGCAATTATTACAAGAAGGAAGCACATGAAATAGGAAGGACATTAGAAACATCTCACTGTTATCTCAGAAACCAAGATACACAAAAGTAAAGTACCTTCAGATTTCTACTTGGAACCTAAGAAATCTGTTTTCCATAAATGCATGTCATTTAGAAAAAGCATCCAATGTTTTGGCTCTTAAGCGTTACGGTGATTTCAGTCCTAAAGGTGTTTTGTGACTGCACAGGCATTCCCTGTCTAATAAAGGCCCTCAGACATCTCAATGATATACAAGACTGGGTCCATCAAATATGACCCACAGTATGGGAATCAGAATGTGTAAGTTAAGATGAAAGAAAATGGGGTTTGCAAACCAAGGTAAAGCAAACTAAAATGGCCCAGGACTCTGATTTCCCCCTCAAGGCCACAGACTGACTCTTGACTCACGTATCCTTGACTTGTTTTACAGGTATTTAGGCTCCACCAGACGAGCCACCTCCTGACAATGAGCAAGTGAACTCTAGCCTCAGTGGCGCCAGAAGGCTGACAGCTAACACTCCTCAAACAGTCCCGTCACCTCACCACGGACCCGTCAGAACAATGCCACAAGCTCATCACACATCCTGCAACCCTTTCCCATAACCTTTATAAGCCCTTGCTTGTAAGCCAATAGTGAGTGCAGGGCTTCAAACTTTAGCTATCCGTTCTCCTTGCTTGGGGAACGCCCACCTTCTTTCCCTATGTTAAAAAAAACCACATCCCAAAGTCAGGGTTTGGTTTCACTGCTCAGGTCAGTGTTTGGCTTTGCTGTATGCTGACTGAGTGGAAACAGGTGTGTCTCATTTGGTAACAACTTCACCTTAGATGGTGTTAAGCAGCATCCAGTAGGTGGCATGGAGACAAAAGACATCATCGTATTTTGTTCTAAACCTGATTCATAAAATTTGCTCACGCAAATCATGTATCAAAATAGATACATGTTCCCTTGGTTAATTTATGCATGTTTTTAACAAATACATT
Organism: Manis pentadactyla; assembly: GCF_030020395.1. Taxonomy (NCBI): domain Eukaryota; kingdom Metazoa; phylum Chordata; class Mammalia; order Pholidota; family Manidae; genus Manis; species Manis pentadactyla. The sequence continues at coordinate 72,130,104 of NC_080034.1, forward strand.
CACACAGAGGTCTGGCAAAGAACATATTAGTGAAGGAAGTTAATTTTTAAAAATTATGTTCAACACTCATTCAGGAGAAATCATCAAGCACAATGATAATCCCATTTGAAAATGACAAGCCACAAGGGATAGCAACATATTGAGAAGTTAGCTTTTCAAAAGCTAGGGACATAAAAGCATACTAAATTCTGGTTTGGTATCAATAAAATAGTAGAACTCAAAATAATGTTCTGAATTTTAATGTACTTAAACTTCCACTTTTCAGTGGATCTCAATTACTTTAATGTTGGAAAAGTAACAATACAGGTGAGTGAAGGGACTTACTAGGGTGTGACTTTTTCCTCTTTGCCTCAGGTTCCAGGGAAGACTGGCTGGTCCCATTTCTTGATATGAATTTTATGACTGTGTATATGATGCTGAAGTGGCATTTCTCTACAGAAACAATCCTGAATCAAAACGATACAGAATAATATAAAGTTAATCCTTAGAAACCCTCAGTGAATGAGGAACATTGCGCATTAATTATTACGGGGTCAGATCCTTAAAGATGATTCACACAAGGGCACAAAGCTCTAAGAGCTGGCTCATTCCTCACTTGATCTGCTTCCATAAAGCATTTTAAATTCACAAAATATTATTCTTTCTGGGCACACACTATGCCCCAGACCCTGGAGCTATTACATAATCTAATTCTGGTCTTTCATAACAGTTTTATTGTATAGATAACACCAGCCCTATTTACCTAAGAAATTTTATGCAACACACGTAAAAAAAAATGTTACAATACTATATGAGAATTTAATAAAGAAAGCATCTAGGAATATGACAGAAAATGGCCGGTTCTGTACTCACTCCTTACAGAAACATCCAGAAGAAATCATGGCAAAGCCCCATCTGCAGGTGTCAGGACCCCAACACAGGACGCATTTTCCTCCTGGTGGACTGGGCTCCCAAGGCATCCCAAAGTTGCAGCCCAGCCTCCTGGGTCCTGCACATACAAAAGCTCAAGTCTTCACTCTAGCAAAGGTACCAGAGTGCACAGGATGAGCACACGTGCTCAATGCATGCCAGAAAAGGCAGGTTCAGGCATCCCATAGCTCAAACATAGTCACTACTGATGGTTGGGCCCCTTCTTAGAAGTCCTGGTAAAGGGCTCAAATCCAATATATGATTATTCAGTGAAAAATATATGGTTAAGTTTAAACAGAAATTGAGCCTGATGCTCTGTGCCCAGATGGGATTTTACACATATACCATAAACTTAAGAGCAAAGTGAACATAAAAAATTCGGATTTTCAGTCAAACATTAACATATGATGGGAATATGTTAGAAACAGTATCATTTACATCCACCACAACCAAAAAATGCAAAAATACAAATGCTCAAATATAAATGCAACAAAATACTTGTAGATCTCTGGGGAAAAACATGTGAAACATTTTTGACAGCAATGAAAGAAAAAACAAAACAACAGAGATATACTGCCAATGATCAAAATTCCATTACTAAGATGTCCATTTTCCTCAAATGGACTTAGAGCCCCCAAGTAATCCCAACAGTAACCTTACCACACTATATTGCAGGAAGTGACAATTCATTTGAATACCTGTTCATCTATACAATGATAAAGAAGAAGTTGAACTCAAATGTTAAAATTTCAAGCTTAATTGCACAGCTGCAATAATTAAAGGAACATATTTAAAATGAATACACACAGGGCCTCTCTTGTCCCCTCCAGGTGTGAGCCACGAGCTCTGTCCTTTCGCTTTATCTCTAAATAAAAGCCTGTACCTTGCTCTCCTACCTTGAGTGTTTGTGAAGCTCATTCTTCGACTTCGTGAGCAAAAACCCCGGCATCGGAGTAACCCCAAACAACAAGTCTCCCAACCACAAAAGCACTGACACCTTCTCTGCCCTGACAGAAACCACTGAAGAAACAGAACTTGACAGCCCTTGACTGAGACTTCATGGTAACTGTCCAAAGCAGCAATTTCATCCTAATGGATCCAGAAGATGACTGAGAAATTAGATTTTGCCTTGCTATTTAGAAATCTTCAAACTAACTACCAAACTTCTAGAAAAAAATTAACACAGCACGTCTTCCTAGTTGCCCTGTTTCTTATCTGTGCTCCAACAACAAGGACCCTCCTGGCTGCAAGTGGATAACAGACTTGCCAAGCATGTAACTCCAATTTCAGGAGGCAAGCAACTTACATATTAGAAAGTTATAAAACTGCACTAGATTAAGTGAACAAATTGTATTTCCATTCTACAGTATTACCCTGATCTGTAAACCTGTCTTCATTAGCCTGAATATTTTCAAACACCTAAAACTCAACTAGTTCTAACCACCTGCTTTACCAGTCAAAACCAAATGCGTGCTTGACACCCTCCATTTAAAAAACCCAGCTGTCTTGATGTTGATGTCTAGAACAAACACGTACCAGAGGTTTCCACAGGTCATTCACCCTTCTATTGGGCAGGTGTGTTAAGATGAAACTTATGACTTAAATGTCAAGCCACACTATAAATTGCACTTCTTTTCTCCTGATTAATAAAATAAAAGTAAATAAATAAATAAATACACACAAATAAATGAAATAGAACAGACAGTTCACAAATGGACCCAACAGATTACAGAATCTTGAACCTCGCCAAAGAAATGAAAGCACTTCCACACAGAAAACAGGGCCTTTAGACTTTATTCTTCCATTTGCTTATTTAGAGTTCACCAACATCAACAAATGGAGACGAGGCAAAAGGATGGCCATGTGTAAATGAATAGACAGCTCAAGTCAGAAATGAAAGAAAAGCTACAACTGACACAACAGAAACACAAAGGACTGCAAGAGGCTGTTGTAAGAAGCTCCTAGAAATGCACGATATTCCAAAACTGAACCAGACAGAAGAAATAGAAAATCTCCACTGACAGATTAACAGTAATGAACTGCACTGATAATCAAAAAAAAAAAAACAAAACACTATTTACAAAGTCAAGGACCAGATGGTTTTAAAAAATTACTTCCACCAAACATTTAAAGTACAGTTAACATTTACCTTTCTCAAACTACTTCTAAACATTGAAAAGGAAGGAAACTTCACACCTTTTTATTAGATCAGCATCACCCCAATACCAAATCCAACAAAAACAGAACAAAAAAGGAACACTAAGACACCACCATCCTTGGTGAACACATTTGTGAAAATCCTCAAAAAAATTAGCAGCAAACTGAATTAAAAAATACATTACAAAACTCATTAACCAAGAACAAGTAGGATTTATTCCAGGGATGCAAAGATGGTGAAGTATCTGCAAATCAATGTGACACATCCCATTAACAAAAGGAAGGACAAAAACGATTGTCATCACAATAGGTACTAAAAAGGATCACAAAACCCAACATGCTTTTATGCTAAAAACTCAACAAAGTGTGTAGAGAGGGAACATACATCAACATAACAACGGCCATATATGGCAAACTCACAGCTGCCATCACACTGAATTGCAAAAAGTTGAAAGTTTATCCTCTAAGGTCAGGAGCAAGGCCAGAATGCCCACTGTCACTTTTATTAAACATAGTCCTGAAAGTCCTAGCCACGGCAACCAGACAAGTAAAAGGCATCCAAGCTGGCAAGGAAGAAGTCAAATTGCCCCTACTTACAGGTGACATGATACTGTATAGACAAAACCCTAAAACCTGCATCAAAAAACTACTAGAATTAATAAATGAACTCAGTAAAAGTCACAGCAAACAAAACCAATGCACAAAAATCTGCCACATTTACACATACAAATGAACTACCAGGAAGAGATTTAAGAAAGAATCCCATTTATGATTGCCTCAAAAAGGATAAAATCACTGGGAATAAAATTCAACCAAGGCAGATAAAGACCTGTACTCTCAAAACTCTAAGACACTGATGAAAGAAACTGAGGAAGACACAAATAAATGGAAAGCTCTCCCGTGCTCCTGGATAGGATGAATGAATATTGTTAAATTGGCCATATTATCCAAAGCAACCTACAGATTCGATGCAATTCCTATAAAAAAACCAAACGCATTTTTCACTCAACTAGAGGAAAAGATCCTAAAATTTATATGCAACCTCAAAAGACCCTGAAGAGCCAAAGAAACCTTGACAATGAAGAACAATGCTGGGGGTAAACAGCTATACTACAAAGCTGCAGTGAATTAAACAGTATGGTACTGACACAAGAATATATGAATCAATGGAACTGAACAGATAACTAAGAAGTAAACCCACACTTATATGGTCAATTAAAATATGACAAAAGAGGCAAGAATATACAATGGGGAAAAGACAGTCTCTTCAATAAATGGTGCTGGGAAAACCAGACATCTACATGCAGGAGAATGGTATTGCATCACTGTCTAACATCATGCACAAAACTTAATTCAAAATGGATTAAATACCTAAAGGCATGAAAGCACAAAACTTTTTAAAGAAAAGATGGGCATGAATCTCTTGAAAATCAGCAAGAGTAAATTTTTTCTCGACACACCTCCCCAGGCAAGGGAAACTAAAGAAAGAATAAACAAGAGGGGCTTCATCGATGTAAAGTTTCTGTAGAGTAAAGGACAACATCGACAAAATGAAAAGGCAACTTACCGTAAGGAAGAACATATCTGAAAGTGATATATCTGATAAGGGGCTGACATCCAATATATATTGGATAAATATACTACAAAACAAAGAACCCATTAAAATATGGGCAGAGAACCGGAAGAGACATTTCCCAAAGAGGGCATACAGATGGCCTACAGTCACATGAAAAGATGCTCCACATCACTAATCATCAGGCAAATGCAAATTAAAACCACGAGGGGACTCACTAAAGATGGCGACGTGAGTAGGGCAACAGAAATATCCTCCCAAAACCATATAGATTTTGAAAATACACCAAATGCAACTACTCCTAAAAGAGAGTCCAGAAGATACAGGACAACAGCCAGGCTACACCTACATCTGCAAGAACTCAGCATCTCACGAAAAGGGTAAGATACAAAACTGCAATATGGTGGGGCCCGTGCACTCCCCCCACCACAGCTCACTGGGGTGAGGAAGAGCATCAGCCTGGGGAGGGAGTGCAAGCAGAGGACTGCTCAACAACCAGCCCTTGTAATCTGCACTGGGAGCACAGACCCACATAGCACGGTGTACGGGATATGACAGAAATGGGAAAGTAAATTCCGAGAAGGAGACCATGAACAGGTCCCCACAGCCGGCTGCCCTGGAACAAAAGAAAAGCAGGCACGTTAAAAGTCGTAAGGGGACAAGGGTTTAACAGGTGGACTAAATCGTCCTGGCACACACAGAAAAGCAGGCTGGGAATGTGAAGGAACGTCAGGTGCCCTAAACCCCTGGGTAGCAACACAGCTCCGAAGCCCATCATAGCGATAAGCAGCCTGTTCATTCTCCCCGGTGGGCACTGCAAGCAAACCACTGAAGCACCATTGCTGCAGACCAGCAGGGGAGCAGCCCCACTCACAGCAACCACACAGAATCTTCTCCCAGCGCACACCTAAACGAGTCAGAGTCAGAGCCAGAAACTGCCCCCTGTGCGCAGCAGCTGCCTGGCACAAGCTTAATGAAGCCGGTGCAAAGTCCAGAAGTCACAAAGGGGTGCCTTTCTCGCAGGAGAACACATGCAGCTCGCCTGCAACCCCTGCCAGTGCCTAAGGCGATCCTGAGGGCCGCCCCACCCAAGGTAGCTCAGGGGATTAACCCAGAGACTGCTCCCTGTGTGCAGTTAACGGGCACAGGAAGCAGAGAAGGGAAAGGTTACCAGAAAACAGGAAGGGACTCTCTTCTCCCACCTGACACACATACCACTCGCCAGTGATCACTTCTATCACCGTGAAAAGGAAGAACAACCTGGTTCAGTCCAAAATCACTCAAATTCCAGAGAGAGAGCCTGGTGAGACAAGTATAACCAGTCTTCCTAAAAAAGAATTCAAAATAAAAGTCATAACCAGGCTCATGGAGTTCCAGAGAAATATGCAGGAGCTCAGGGATGAATTCTGGAGGGAGACAACAGAAATGAAACAAACAATGGAAGGACTTAAGAGCAGACTGGATGAGGTGCAAGAGATTGTTGATGGAATAGAAAACAGGAATACAGAGAAACTGAGGCAGAGACAGACCAAAGGATCTATAGGAATGAAAGAACACTTAGGAGAATTGTGTGACCAATGCAAATGGAATAATATTCGCATTATAGGGGTACCAAAAGAAGAGAGAGAAAATGAGATAGCAAGTGTCATTAAAGAAATAATTGATGAAAACTTCCCCAAGCTGGGGAAGGAAATAGTCTCAGACCATGGAAACCCACAGATTTCCCAACATAAGGGACCCAAGGGAACAACACCAAGACACATAATAATTAAAATGGCAAAGATCAAAGTCAAGGACAGGGTAGTAAAAGCAGCCAGAGAAAAAAGATCACCTGCAAAGGAAAACCCATCAGGCTATTTTCACACTTCTCAACAGAAACCTTACAGGCCAGAAGAGAGTGGCATCATATATATAATGCATGAAACAGAAGGGCCTTGCACCAAGAATACTGTATCCAGCAAGATCATCACTTAAATTTGAAGGAGGGATTAAACAATTTCCAGATAAGCAAAAGTTGAGGGAATTTACCTTCCACAAAACACCTGTACAGTGTATTTTAAAGGAACTGCTTTAGATGGAAGTACTCCTAAGGTTAAATAGATGGTACCAGAGAAAATAAAATCACACCAAAGAAAGCACAACAAATACTAACTAAAGCCAAAAAATAAAATCAGTTATCCACAAAAGGAGTTAAGGGAAACACAAGAGAGTACAGAATTAAACACCTAAAACACAGAGAGTAGAGGAGGTAGAAAAAGAAGGGAGGGAAATAAAGAATCATCACACTGTGTTTATAACAGCATAAGTGAGTTAATGTTAGACGATTACATAGCAAAGAAGCTAACCTTGAACGTATGGTACCCACGAATGCAAAGCCTGCAATGGAAATAAGTACATATCTATCGATAATTACCCTGAATGTAAATGCAGGAAATGCACCAATCAAAAGACACAGAGGGAGGAGGAGCGAAGATGGTGGCATGAGTAGAGTAGCCGAAATCTCCTCCCAAAACCACATATATTTTTGAAAATACAACAAATATAAATACTTCTAAAAGAGAGACCAGAAGATACAGTACAACAGCCAGACTACATCTACATCTGCGAGACCCTAGCGCCACACGAAGGGGGTAAGATACAAACCACGGCCCGGTGGGACCTGAGCGTGCCAATCACACCAGCTCCTTGGTGGGAGGAGAGGAGTCGGAGCGGGGAGGCAGAAGGAGCCGAGGACTGCTAAATAACCAGCCCCAGTCATCCACACTGGGAGCGGAGACACACAGTGCATGGTGTGCTTGACACTAGGGAAACAGAACAGTAAAACCTGCAAGTGGGTCAGCGCAGCTGGCGCCCCTGGGACAAAAGAAAAGCGAGGGCTTTTTTGAAAGTCTTTAAGGGACAGGGGCCCCACAGCTGGACGGAAGCGTCCTGGCGTGCTCAGCACAGAAGCTGGGAATCATGGGGAACTCTGGGCGCCCTAACCCCCTGGGCGGCAGTGGAGCTTGGAGGCCCCTCACGGCGATGAACAGCCTCTGGCACGTTCCTCCTCCGGCAAAGCTCTGCCACAGTGGAGCAGCAACCTGAGGCCGGCCACACCGAGAGCAGCCGCTCGGGCCAGACTTAGAGGCCACATCTGCATGCAGCTGCCCAGCACAAGCCACTAGGGGTCGCTGTTCTCACAGGAGACGAAGGCCACAAACTAGCAAGAAGGGATGTTCTCCCAGCTGACACATGCGCCAACTCCCCACAACTACCTCTATCGCCATGAAAAGTCAGAAGAATTTGATCAAGACCAGACTAACAGAGACAACCCCTGAGAAGGAGCTTGGGGGGACAGACCTAACCAATCTTCCTGAGAAAGAATTCAAAATAAAGGTCATGACCATGCTGATGGAGCTGCAGAGAAAAATGCAAGAGCTAATGGACAAAGTAGGGAGGGGAGACTACAAAAATAAAACAATCTCTGGAAGGATGTTAATGAAGAATGGATGAGATGCAAAAAGCCATTAATGGAATAGAAACCAGAGAACAGGAACGCATAGAAGCTGACACAGAGAGAGATAAAAGGATCTCAAGGAATGAAACAATATTAAGAGAACTATGTTACCAATCCAAAAGGAACAATATCCACATTATAGGGGTACCAGAAGAAGAGAGAGAAAAAGGGATAGAAAGTGTATTTCAAGAAATAATTGCTGAAAACTTCCCCAAACTGGGGGTGGAAATAATTGATCAGACCACGGAAGTACACAGAACTCCCAAAAGAAGGGACCCCAGGACGACAACACCAAGACACATAATAAATAAAATGGCAAAGATCTAGGACAAGGAGTTTCAAAGGCAGCTAGACAGAGGAAAAAGGGCACCTACAAAAGAAAACCCAACAGGCTATCATCAGACTTCTCAACAGAAACCTTACAGGCCAGAAGAGAATGGCATAATATATTCAATGCAATGAAACAGGAGGGCCTTGAACCAAGATTACTGTATCCAGCACGATTATCATTTAAATATGAAGGAGGGAGTAAACAATTCCCAGACAAGCAAAAGTTGACGGAATTTCCCTCCCACAAACCACCTCTACACGGTATTTTAGAGGGACTGCTCGACATGGCAGCACTCCTAAGGCTAAACAGATGTCACCAGAGAAAATAAAATCACAGCAAAGAAAGCAGACCAACCAAATACAAACTAAAGGCAAAAAATAAAATCAACTACCCACAAAAGCAGTCAAAGGAAACACAAAGGGCCACGCAATAAAACACCCAACATATAAAGAATGGAGGGGGAGGAATAAGAAGGGAGAGAAATAAAGAATCACCAGACAGTGCTCATAACACCACAATAGGCGAGTTAAGTGAGACAGTAAGATACTAAAGAACCTAACCTTGAACCTTTGGTAACCACAAATCTAAAGCCTGCAATGGCAATAAGTACATATCTTTCAATAGTCACCCTAAATGCAAATGGACTGAATGCACCAATCAAAAGACAGAGTAATAGAATGGATAAAAGAGCAAGACCCTTCTATATGCTACTTACAAGAGATGCACCTCAAACCCAAAGACATGCACAGACTAAAAGTCAAGGGATGGAAAAACATATTCCATCCAAACAGGGAGAAAAAAGCAGGTGTTGCACTACTGGTATCAGACAAAATAGACATCAAAACAAAGAAAGTCACAAGAGATAAAGAAGGACATCACATAATGATAAAGGGTCAGTCCAACAAGTGGATATAACCATTATAAATATATATGCACCCAACACAGCACACCAGCATATGTGAAACAAATACTAACAGAACCAAAGGAGGAAATAGAATGCAATGCGTTCATTTTGGCAGACTTCAACACACCACTCATTCCAAAGGATAGATGCACCAGACAGAAAATAAGTAAGGACATGGAGGCACTAAACAACGCACTAGAACACATGGACCTAATAGACATCTATAGAACTCTACATCCAAAAGCAACAGGATACACATTCTTCTGAAGTGCACATGGAATATTGTCCAGAATCGACCACATTGCTAGGCCACAAAAAGAGGCACAGTAAATTCAAAAAGATTGGAATCCTAACAACCAAATTTTCAGACCACAAAGGTATAAAGCAAGAAATACATTGTACAAAGAAAGCAAAAAAGCTCACAAACACATGGAGGCTTAACAACATGCTCCTAAATAATCAATGGATCAACAACAAAATTAAAATGGAGATCCAGCAACATATGGAAACAAATGACAACAACAACACAAAGTCCCAACTTCTGTGGGATGCAGCAAAAGCAGTCGTAAGAGGAAAGTATATAGCAAACCAGGCATATTTAAAGACGGAAGAACAATCCCAAATGAATAGTCTAATGTCACAAATATCGAAATTGGAAAAAGAAGAACAAATGAGGCCTAAAGTCAGCAGAAGGAAGGAAATAATAAAGATCAGAGAAGAAATAAATAAAATTGAGAAGAATAAAACAACAGAAAAAAAATCAATGAAACCAAGAGCTCGTGCTTTGAGAAAATAAAAATAGATAAGGCTCTAGCCAGACTTAGTAAGAGAAAAAGAGAATCAACACACATCAACAAAATCAGAAACGAGAAAGAGAAAATAATGATGGACCCCATAGAAATACAAACAATTATTAGAGAATGCTATGAAAACCTATATGCTAACAAGCTGGAAAGCCTAGGAGAAATGGACAACTTCCTAGAAAAATAGTACCTTCCAAGACTGACCCAGAAAGAAACAGAAAATCTAAACAAACCAATTACCAGCAACGAAACAGAAGCGGTAATTACAAAACTACCCAAGTAAAAAAAACCCGGGCCAGATGGATTTACTTCAGAATTTTATCAGACATACAGAGAAGACACAATACCCATTCTCCTCAAAGTTTTCCAAAAATAGAAGAGGAGGGAATGCTAGCAAACTCATTCTATGAAGCCAACATCACCCTAATACCAAAAGCAGGCAAAGACCCCACCAAAAAAGAAAACTACAGACCAATATCCTTGATGAACGTAGATGCAAAAATACTCAACAAAATATTAGCAAACCGAATTCAAAAATACCGCAAAAGGATCATATACCATGACCAAGTGGGATTCATCTCAGGGATGCAACGATGGTACAACATTCAAAAATCCATCAACATCATCCACCACATCAACAAAATGAAGGACAAAAACCACATGATCATCTCCATAGATGCTGAAAAAGCATTCGACAGAAGTCAACATCCATTCATGATTAAAAACTCTCAACAAAATGGGCATTGAGGGCAAGTACCTCAACATAATAAAGGCCGTATATGACAAACCCACAGCTAACATCACATTGAAAAGCAAGAAACTAAAAGCTTCTCCTCTGAGATCGGGAACAACACAGGGATGCCCACTCTCCCCACTGTTATTCAATTTTATAGTACTGGAGGTCCTAGCCACCGCAATTAGGCAAAACAAAAGAAATAAAAGGAATCCAGACTGGGAAACAAGAAGTTAAACTGTCACTATTTATAGATGACATGATATTGTATATAAAAAACCCTAAAGACTCCACCCCAAACCTACTAGAACTGATATCAGAATACAGCAAAGTTGCAGGATACAAAATCAACACACAGAAATCTGTGGCTTTCCTATACAACTACAATGAACTAATAGAAAGAGAAATCAGGAGAACAATTCCATTCACAATTACATAAAAAAGAATAAAATACCTCGGAATAAACCTAACCAAGGAAGTGAAAGACCTATACCCTGAAAACTATAAGACACTCTTAAGAGAAATTAAAGAGGACACTAGCAAATGGAAACCCATCCCATGATCTTGGCTAGGAGAAATTAATATCGTCAAAATGGCCGTCCTGCCCAAAGGAATATACAGATTTGATGCAATCCCTATCAAATTACCAACAACATTCTTCAACAAACTGGAACAAATACTTCAAAAATTCATATGGAAACACCAAAGACCGCAAATAGCCAAAGCAATCCTGAGAAGGAAGAATGAAGTGGGGGGGATCTCTCTCCCCAACTTCAAACTCTACTACAAAGCCACACTAATCAAGAGAATTTGGTACTGGCACAAGAACAGAGCCACAGACCAGTGGGACAGAATACAGACTCCAGACATTAACCCAAACATATATGATCAATTAACATACGATAAAGGAGCCATGGGCATAACAACAGGGAAATGACAGTCTCTCCAACAGATGGTGCTGGCAAAACTGGACAGCTACAAGTAAGAGAATGAAACTGGATCACTGTCTAACCCCATACACAAAAGGAAATTCGAAATGGATCAAAGACATGAATGTAAGACATGAAACCATAAAACTCCTAGGAAAAAACACAGGCAGAAATCTCTTGGACATAAACAAGAGCAACTTCTTCATGAACATATCTCCCCGGGTAATGGAAACAAAAGCAAAAATGAATAGGTGGGACTATATCAAGCTGAAAAGCTTCTGTACAGAAAAGGACACCATCAGTAGAACAAAAAGGTACCTTACAGTATGGGAGAATATATTCATAATGACATACCATGTAAAGGGTTGACATCCAAAATATATAAAGATCTCATTCACCTCAACACACAGAAAGCAAATAATCCAATTAAAAAATGGGCAGTGGAGCTGAATAGACAGTTCTCTAAAGAAGAAATCCAGATGGCCAACAGGCACATGAAAAGATGCTCCACATCGCTTCTCATCAGAGAAATGCAAATTAAAACCACAAAGAGACATCACCTCACACCAGTAAGGATCGCCATCATTGAAAAGACAACAACAAATGTTGGCAACGTTCTCCATTGTGAAGAAAGGGGAGCCCTCCTACACTGCTGGTGGGAATGTAAATTAATTCAACCATTGTGGAGAGCAGCATGGAGGTTGCTCAGAATTCTCAAAATAGAAATACCATTTGACCCAGGAATTCCACTTCTGGGAATTTACCCTAAGAATGCAGCACTCCAGTCTGAAAAAGACAGATGCACCCCTATGTTTATCGCTGCACTATTTACAATAGCCAAGATATGAAAGCAACCTAAATGTCCATCAGTAGATGAATGGATAAAGAAGATGTGGTACATATACACAGTGGAATATTACTCAGCCATAAGAAAAAAACAGATCCTACCATTCCCAAAAACATGGATGGAGCTAAACGGTATTATGCTCAGTGAAATAAGCCAGGCGGAGAAAGACAAGTATCAAATGGTTTCACTCATATGTGTAGCATAAGAACAAAGAAAAACTGAAGGAACGTCACAGCAGCAGAATCACAGAACCCAAGAATAGACTAACAGTTACCAAAGGGAAAGGGACTGGGGAGTATGGGTGGAAAGGGAGGGATAAGGGCAGGGAAAATGAAAGCGGGTATTACAATTATCATGTATAATTAGCACGTAGGGTGTAGCATGGGGAGGGCTGTGCAACACAGAGAAGACGAGTAGTGATTTTACAGCATCTTACTACACTGATGGACAGTGACTGTAATGGGGTGTGTGGGGGGGAATTGGTGAACAGGGGGGCTTAGTAAACATAATGTTCTTCATGTAATTGTAGATTAATAACAAGAAAAAAAAAGAAGTTTGAACACAGATATACATGTAGGCCTAATGGCATGTGACTGACAAGACAGAGTTTGGGGGAACACTTCTATAAGCCAAATACTGCCAAAACCCACCAGAACCTAGGAGAGAGGCATGGAGCAGACCCCAGGCCACAGCCCTCAGCAGGAACCCAGCTGGTGACACTCCACTCTCAGACTTCTAGACCCCTAACTGTGAAAGGATACATGTCTGTGGTGTAAACAATCCAGTGTGTAGTACTGTGGTACAGCAGAGCCTTACAAAGTAACCAAGGTATCTATTTACTTATTGTTTTTTTTTTACAAAACTTCCCATTTGGGGAGTCTTACTCCTAAACCTACCCTTCTGTTTCATGACACAGGTAATTGCTAAAAATTTCCAATATTTTCAACATGGAAACCCACATATGAGCATCTCTATCTAAACTGACATACTCTATGGCCTATTTTCCCCACTCTTCCAAGGTTTGAGGCAAGAACTGGCCACATTCTATCTTCTCCTCAAATGTCCCAGTCTCTTTCCTGCTCTACATCCTTTAGCCACTTGATTTCCTCTATTAGAAATACTCTTCCACTCCCTGTTCTGCTGCTTAACTCCTACATAGTCTTCATTTTCTAGCTTAAGTACCATCACTACATAACTGCTTCTTCCTGCTATACAATTACTAAAACACCTGTTCAGCTCACTTGTACCCTTGTTTCCAAATCAATTGTTGGTATATTTGATATAATCATTGGCATAACAACATCTGCCACTCTTCTGAAGCTGCAATTTCCAAAGAAGGAAGATACAAGAGCCTGAAGATGTTAATAGTGTAGACTATTTATAATCAAACACTCTGTGCAAATCCAAATTTCTCACTTAACAGCTTCGGGTAACTTTGGGGAAAATCACTAACCTCAGACTCATCTGGTGCACGATGTACTTCACAGAGTTGTTGAGATAATCAAAGGAAATAATTTACATACATCACTTGCACTAGTATATATGATACTTGCTGACTCTTCTATTGATAGAGTTACCTCAATGCCAAGGACATACTAAGCGTTTAAATAAATATTTGCTGCAAAAGAATTTTCTCGATTCATTACTTTGTTTGAGTGGCTAATGATACGATTTTTAGACACAAAAATTAGTTGGAAATAAAAGTCAGGTAGTTTGTCCACTCAAGCACAGCATATCGGTAGTGAATTTTCCATTTACATATATGTGAACTTTTATAAAAAATCTAAGAGAAATGCTGACTTTCAGTGAAGCAGGTCAATACAACGAAGAAATGTGACATCACACTAAGCCATTACTGTGTATGTGTATCCATATGTCTTAGTCTGAGACTCACTGGAAACAGACTGCATTCTAAGTGGGGAAGGTTAAGGAATGAATGTGCACCTAGTGACAGAACATTGACAAAACTGAGAAAATAGATACATACATAGATGATTGATAGATCAGATAGATATACATACAGATTAATTAGGTACATAGACGATAGCAGGTAGATATAGATAGATGATAGATTAGATACATACATACATACATATGTAGATAGATAGATATGGATAGATGGATAGATAAATAGACAGGTAGGTAGGTAGACAGGAAATCATAATACTAAACAAAGCTATCGCTCACTCAAGATCATCTACGTGCTCCCTTACAGGAGACTCACTTGAGATCCAAGGACACAGACAAACTACAAGTTGAAGGGGTGGGGACAGGTACCCTACACAAGTGAAACTGAAAAAAAAAGGGGGATTCTGTTTGAGTCTCCAGAGAGACAGTGAGTACAAAAGAGCCCTTCCAGCCACAGTGGATTCTTTTTGTTTGGTTTTAATAGCATGCAGTCATAGATTAAGTGGTAGAGTGAAGCCCTTCTCATTTTTTCTCACCTCAACAATTGAATTGCTGTAATAACATGTGTTTGGGCTTTTGAAATCAGTAGATTTCATGATGTTTACAAATGTAAAGAAGTATTTAACTAGATAAAGAGGGAAGTTTGGACACTCAAACACGTCACTCAACAACACACTCTTTGCTCCCAACTGCTCCTGTCTAGAACTTGGTGTTCCTTTTCATTTGTCCCTCCTCCTATCAGCGGTGACACCGATGTGCCTCAAACACGGTGGTGAGCAAAGCACCAAGTTTAGGTTTCTGTCTACAACAGGCCCAGAGGAAGGATACTTGTGGTCTTCAGGGAGCACTTAGTCAATGAATGTGGCTAGAATACAGTCAGCAAGTGATAAGGAGGTAAGAGGACAGAGGACAGAGATATGGGCTGAAGTCCCTGCACCACCATTTACTGGTTTTGTAAGCACAAGCGGCTGACTCGACCTGCAAGTGTCTCAGTGAATCCAGTGCTATCTCTACAGCCTAGTTACCTTGCTAGATTTTTGGAAGCACAATGTAGGGAAGTGACATATAAGCTATGTTGCTAACTGTTCTGTACTTAAGGATAGATGGGCAGACAAAAAGATGATGACAGATGATAGATAGATTATAGATAGATAGATAGATAGATAGATAGATAGATAGATAGATAGATAGATAGATAGAAATATATAGAAAGATGACAGATATATGATTAGACAGATAGATGATAGATAGCTATAGATACATATCAATTATAACAAAGCTATTGCTCATGACCAGGAGAGCAACGATGAAAGAACAGAGTGAAACTACAAACAAAAAAGAAGAAAGAAATCCAGTTTAAAAAGTGCAATAAGCAGCCATAAGAAAAAACAAATCCTACCATTTGCAACAACATGGATGGAGCTAGAGGGTATTATACTCAGTGAAATAAGCCAAGTGGAGAAAGACAAGTACCAAATGATTTCACTCATCTGTGGAGTATAAGAACAAAGAGAAACTGAAGGAACAAAACAGCAGCAGAATCACAGAATCCAAGAATGGACCAACAGTTACCAAAGGGAAAGGGACTGGGACTGGGGAGGGTGGATGGGAAGGGAGGGATAAGGGCAGGTGAAAAGAAAGGGTGTACTACGATTAGCATGTATAATGTGGGGGGGCGCATGGGGAGGGCTGTGCAACACAGAGACGACAAGCAGTGATTCTACAGCACGTTACTATGCTGATGGACAGGGACTGTAATGGGGTTTCTGAGGAGGACTTGAAGGGGGGAGCCTAGTAAACATAATTTTCTTCATCTAATTGTAGATTAATAATAACAAAATAAAAAATAAATAAAAAATTTAAAAAGTGCAATAAGGCCACAGCTATCAATTATCAGAATGAAAGGACAGACTTTCAATGCTCCAATCAAAAGAAACAGGATTAGAAGAAGGGATGAAAACTCAGGATGACCTACGTGCTCCCTTAAGGAGACTCACTTGAGATCCAAGGACACAGACAAACTACAAGTCGAAGGGGTGGGGAAAGGAACCCTACACAAGTGTAATTGAAAAAAAAAAAAAAAAGATGGATTGATGGGATTGAAGAAGGCGGCGTGAGATGGGAGGAAGAAACCTCCACCCAGAACCACATACAGACGTACAATATGGAAATAGAACAACTACCCCAAATTCTGGAAGAGCAGCAGGGAAGAAGGCTGCTGCGGCAGGCTGTCACCTCAAGGAGAAGGGTGACGTACAAAGCCGTGATCCACAGGGACCCAAAGCACTTCCCACACCTGAGCTCACAGTAGGGAGGAAGAGAAACGGAACCGGGGAGGGGGGTGGAGGCCTAGGACTGCTGAACACCCAGCCCTGGAGATGTGCTCTGGGAGCACAAACCTACCATACATGGTGCGCTCTGGAGGATCGGTGGGGTTGGAAAGCCAAGACAGGCAGAATACTTCCAGAGACTTGAGATTCCAGCCACTGTGGGACAACACAGGGATCCACATCCGGCCGCTATGGGACAAAAGAAAGGCGGGCAGTCTGAGAGACTTCCTAACAGCGAGACAGCTGCTAAAGGGACAAGGCTTCCAGAGCTTGCCACTAAGGAGAAAGGACAGGTGCGCCAAACTGCCCGGGTGCACTCTGCCCAGCAGGCGGGAGAACTTTTAGGAGCTCCAGTCGCTCCGTCCCCCTGGCTGGCCTCGCAGCTCCGAGGCCCCCCTACCGTGCTGTGACTGATACACGGCCTGCCTCCCTGCCGGCACTGGCTTGCTACCCGGCGGCCCCCACCATCGCACCAGGCCAGCGAGAGGACGTCCCCACCTACGGCAGCTTCTCCCTGCGTGCTCCGCAAACTGGCCCTGGCAGTGGAGACAGGCACTGTGGCCGGGAAGCAGGAGAGACCTCTTTCCTCCCGGCAGGGGAGGGCACCAGCGCTGCTCCCGTGACCCCTGCCATCTCCCCAAAGGGCTGAGCAGCCCCAGAGAGTAAATCTTCTGGGAGCTAGAGGGCGCCACCTACAAATATGAACCGTCAAAGGAACCTGGTAACAGGACTCAAATCAATCTTCCTGAAACAGATCTCAAAATAATCATCAGGAACATGCTCATGGAGCTACAGAAAAAAACTGCCCGTCTCTTGAGTGCAATTCTCTCTCTCTCTTTCTCTCTCTCTCTCTCTCTCTCTCTCTCTCTCTACCAGGAGCACTACTGAGGCCTTGTTCTGAGAGGGATGCTGGAACAGCCCAGCAGGAATGGCAGAGCTCTCAGGTCCACCACCACCAGTGCCAGGACAGTCCCACACAGGGTCTGACAGAACTGCAAACGGGGGATGCCACACGTCTAACTCCGCAGGAAAGATAACAGTGCCGCATGCTAGCCTTCCCATTAATGGCTAGTGGCTGGGTGGCTCCACCGATACCAGGTGATGTAAACACCCAGGGCTTTATCTCCTTAGCAACCTTTTTTCGCTATGACCCTTGAAAGCAACACATGGAAAGATACTATCTACCAGTCTCCACACCATCTCACTTCTCAGCTTAGGCTCGATTTTCCTGTATCACATCTTCTCCTCTTCATAACAGTTTTCTCAGTCAATTGGTGTTCTGGAAAAAAAAAAAATTAGAATTGGAATGACATGGCACGGTGTATAAGATTCCATTTGAACACCATCAGTAGAACAAAAAGACATCCTACAGGATGGGAGAATATATTCATAGATAACATAGCCGATAAGGGGTTGCCATCCAAAATATGTATTAAGAGCTCACGTACCTCAACACACAGAAAGCAAATAATCCAATTACAAAATGGGCAGAGGATCTGAACAGACACTTCTCCAAAGAAGCAATTTCAGGTGGCAGACAGGCACATGAAAAGATGCTCCACATTGCTAATCATCAGAGAACTGCACATTAAAGCCACACTGGGGTATCACCTCACACCAGTGAGGATGGCCACCATCCAAAAGACAGACAACAACAGATGTTGGTGAAGATGTGGAGAAAAGGGAACCCTCCTATACTGCTGGTGGGAATGTCAGTCCGTTCAACCATTGTGGAAAGCAGTATGGAGGTTCCCCAAAAATCCAAAAAACAGACATAATATTTGTCCCAGGAATTCCTCTCCTAGGAATTTACCCTAAGAATGCAGGAGCCCAGTTTGAAAGAGACGTATGCACCGCTACGTTGATCGCAGCACTATTTACAATAGCCAAGAAATGGAAGCAACCTAAGTGTCCATCAGGAGATGAATGGATAAAGAAGAGGTGGTACATATACACTATGGAATATCATTCAGCAATAAGAAAACAAATCCTACCACCATTTGCAACAACATGGATGGAGCTACAGGGTGATATGCTCACTAAAATAAGCCAGGCGGAGAAAGACAAGTCCCAAATGATTTCACTCATATGTGGAGTATAAGAACAAAGAAAAATTGAAGGAACAAAACAGCAGCACAATCACAGAACCCAAGAATGGACTAACAGTTACCAAAGGGAAAGGGACTGGGGAGAATGGGAGGGAAGGGAGGGATCAGCGTGGGAGAAAAAGAAAGGGGGTATTACGATTAGCATGTATAATATGACGGAGGCATGGGGAGGGCTCTGCAACAGAGAAGACAAGCAGTGATTCTACAACATCTTACTACGCTGATGGACAGTGACTATAATGGGGTTTGTGGGGGGGACTTGGTGAAGGGGGGACCCTAGTAAACATAATGTTCTTCATGTAATTGTACATTAATCATAACAAAATAAAAATACAAAGATAAAAAATAATAAAAATGAATGAAGTTTAGACATAAATCTAACCAAGTAGGAGAAAGATTGCATTCTGAAAACTATCAGACACTGATGAAAGAAACTGAATTTGACACAAATATGTAAAAAAGCTATTCCATGCTCATGGGCGGGAATAATCAATATAGTTAAAATGACCTTAATACCCCCAAGCGATCTACAGGTGCAATGCAATCCCTATCAAATACCAATAGCATGTTTTTACAACACTAGAGAAATAAATGTAAAATGTGTACAGAACCACAAAAGACCCCAAATTGCCAAAGAAATCTTGAGAAAGAAAAATAAAGATAGAGAGAGGACCATGCTTCCTGACTTCAAACTGTGTTGTATAGCTACAGTAATCAAAGAGTAGGTACTGGCACAAAAATAGACACACATCAATGGAATAGAATAGATTGCTCAGAAATAAACTTACACTTATACGGTCAGTTAATACGTGACAAAGGAAGCAAGTATACGCAATGGTGAAAAGACAGTCTCCAAAAATGGTGCTGGGAGAACAAGACAGCCTTATACAATGGAATGAAACTGCACTGCTGTCTTACACCATACACAAAGTAAACTCAAACTGGTTTAAAGACCTAAAGTAAGACCAGAAACCATAAAACTCCTAGAAGAAAGCATGGGCAGTAAACTCTTGAACACTGGCATTACAGTTTTTTTCTAGATATGTCTCCCCAGCAAGGAAAACAAAAAGCAAAAATAAACCAGTGACACTACACCAAACTAAAACACTTCCTCACAGCAAAGGAAGCCATCAACAATGTGAGAAGACAACCTAGTGAATGTGAGAATGTGTTTGCAAATGACGTATCTGATAAGGAGCTCATACCAAAAATGTATAAAGAACTCATACAACTCAACACCAAAAGCAAATGGAAAACAATGTGATAAAAAGTTGGGCAAAGGGCCTGAACAGACATTTTTCAAAAGGAGGCATACAGATGGCCAACAACCACATGAAAGGATTCTCACATCACTAGTCATCATGGAAATACAACTCAAAACCAAATGAGATATCACCTCACGCCAGTCAGAATAGCAGGTGTCAACAAAACAAAACAAAACAAGAGACAAGTTTAGGCAAGGATGTGGTGGAAAAGAAACCTGGGTATGCTACTTCTGGGAGTGTAAATTGGTGTAAAGAGAGTTCGGATGGGTTTGGGGTGGGTGCGTAAATTTACTTGTGCTAGGCTACCTGCCTACTCTAAATTTGGTCCTTGGGCCCTTGGAGAGGTTAAGCCAGGAAGTAAAGTATCAGTTATTTCCTGTAATACCTAATCATTTAATGTTAAAAATACTCATTGAGTATAATGCTTTGTCATTTCAGGAGGGTTCTCATACACATGATAAAATCTACAATTTGGAAATGAGGATGTTATGCCCATTCGCACCTCAATTTATATTAACATTTAATGTAGCAAAAATAATTAGCTGTCATAATGAGACAAGGACCGTGGGCATAGTCAGAGTAGAGTGAGGGCCTCTGGAAAAAGACCCCTACCAAAACTCCATATTCAACAACTCAGCAACGTCAGAGTCACTTTAATTCTCTAAAGTAAAATATCAAACTAGGAATGTAAGCATTCTTCAGTGAAGATTAGTTAAAACCAAAAAGCCAGGAGTAACCTGGCCTGGAATGTTTGAGCATCCCCCAGATAAGAAAGTAGCTCAGCATAGCCCATGTCTTCATTGTGTCAATTAAATGAGGCTATTGGAAAATTTACTTTAGCTGCTAAAAGGCCCAGCTTATCTTCTTTAACTGTGCCCAGATGCTGCTTTTCCTCCTCCAGCCCCTAATCAAGTCATATATAACCTGGGCAATTAATACAGCAGGCAGGCCGTGCTGTAAAAAACATAGTGAAGGGCAGAAAGGATTCCACCTTAAAGATAAAATTGCATTTTAACACTCAAGAAGTTAAGAAGCAAGATTCTTAACTTATTATTTAACAAACAGACAATAACTCAGCCCATCTGGAAAGCAGGGCAGGCAGCCTTGATTGATATGTTCCCAAACCAAGAAACTACTATTCTGGGAAAGAATCAAAGCATTAAATTTCTTATGTTAACTCTGCAAAATAGTCCAGAAAACTGACAAGAAACTTAGTGTCTCAATTTGGTACTGGCACAAGAACAGACCCATGGACCAATGGAACAGACAAGAGAGCCTTGATATAAACCCAATCATATATGATAAATTAATATACGATAAAGGAGCCATGGACATACAATGGGGGAAATGACAGCCTCTTCAACAGCTGGTGTTGGCAAAACTAGAAAGCTACATGCAAGAGAAAGAAACTAGATTATTGTTTAACACCATACACAAAAGTAAACTCAAAATGGATCAAAGACCTGAATGTAAGTCATAAAACCATGAAACTCTTAAAAGACAACATAATATAAATAAGCATGAGCAACTTCTTTCTGAATGCATCTCGTCAAGCAAGGGAAAAAAAAGTAAAAATTAACTCATGGAACTACATCAAACTAAAGTTTCTGTATGGCAAAAGACACCATCAACAGAACAAAAAGGCATCCTACAGTATGGGAGAATATATTCATAAATGACAGATCCGATAAAGGGTCGACATCCAAAATACATAAAGAGCTCACGCACCTCAACAAACAAAAAGCGAACAATCCAATTAAAAAATGGGCAGAGGAGCTGAACAGACACTTCTCCAAAGAAGAAATTCAGATGGCCAACAGGCATATGAAAGATGCTCCACATCGCCTGCCATCAGAGAATGCAAATTAAAACCACAATGAGATATCACCTCACACCGGTAAGGATGGCTACCATCCAAAAGACAAGCAACGACAAATTGTTGGCGAGGTTGTGGAGAAAGGGGAACCCTCCTACACTGCTGGTGGGAATTTAAATTAGTTCAACCATTGTGGAAAGCAGTATGGAGGTTCCTCCAAAAGCACAAAATAGAAATACCATTTGACCCAGGAATCCCACTTCTAGGAATTTACCCTAAGAATGCAGAAGCCCAATTTGAAAATACAGATACACCCCTATGTTTATCGCAGCACCATTTACAATAGCCAATACATGGAAGCAACCTAAGTGTCCATCAGTAGATGAATGGATAAAGAAGAGGTGGTACATATACACAATGGAATATTATTCAGCCATAAATGAAAACAAATCCTACCATTTGCAACAACATGGATGGAGCTAGAGGATTTTATGCTCAGTGAAATAAACCAGGCGGAGAAAGACAGCTACCAAATGATTTCACTCCTATGTGGAATATAAGAACAAAGGAAAAACTGAAGGAACGAAAGAGCAGCAGACTCACAGAACCCAAGAAAGGACTAACAGTTACCAAAGGGAAAGGGACTGGGGAGGATGGGTGGGAAGGGAGGGAGAAGGGGGGCAGGGAAGAAAGGGGCCTTACAATTAGCATGTATAATGTGGTGGGGGGGGGCCACAGGGAGGGCTGTGCAACACAGAGAAGACAAGTAGTGATTTTAAAGCCTCTTACTACACTGACGGACAGTGACTAATGGGTATGTGGGGTGGACTTGGTGAAGGGGGTAAACTGGTAAACATAACGTCCCTCATGTAATTGTAGATTAATGATACCAAAATAAATAAAATAAAATAAAGATTCTTACTTCTTGGCAAATAGTGAACCTGTGGCATCTTACTACACTGATGGACAGTGACTGCAATGGGGTATGAGGGGCCTGGACTAGATAATATGGGTGAATGTATCAACCACATTGTTTTTTCATGTGAAACCTTCAGAGGAATGTATATCAGTAATACCTTAGTAAAAAAAGAAAAGTATCTTACTTGTTAACTTCCTGGCTATTCAAATGCAATCTTATCTTTAAGACGGGATGCTTCCTGTCTTTTACTTTGTTGTTTGTGACTGGGCTTATTGCCACATTAGCTGCCCAGGTTATATAGTCCTTGACTTGGAGCTGGAGGAGGCATCTGGGCAAAGTTAAAGATAAACTGGGCCTTTAGGCAGGCTGAAGTAAATTTTACAATAGCCTCTTTTAATTGACACAATGAAGACATGGGCTATGCAGAGCTACTTTCTTATCTGGGGGATGTTCAAACATTCCAGTTCGGGTTACTCCTGGCTTTTTAGTTTTAACTAATCTTCACTTAAGAATGCTTATAGTCCTAGTTTGATACTTTACTTTAAAGAATTAATGTGACTCTGACTTTGCTGAATTGTTTAATACGGAGTTTTGGTAGGCGTCTTTTTCCAGAGGCCCTCACGCTACTCTGACTACACCCACGGTCCCTGTCTCAGAATCTCTGTGGCGACTTACAAACTACTCAGCTGCAGATTACAAACCGAAATGCCAGAAAAATGTGAATTTCTAAATACAAGAAAATTCCCTGTCAGTTCCCAGATCAAAGTAAAGAAACTTCATTCCCAATTAAAAAAACGAGAGGTACCTAATGAAAAAATATTTTATTTTAAAGGCGCTGCCTCGGGGGGCCTCTCCCCCGCCGCCCCGCCGCCCGTCCCACCTGAACTTCAGCCGCCCGGCCCTCGCCCTCGAGGCCCCCGCCGAGAAAATCCAAACACGACAAAACGCCCACCGGCCACCCCTTCTGCGCGGCCCCGTCCCGGGCGGCGGGGGCAGGTCGGGGGCGCGGCCCTGGGTTGGGAGGACGCGCGCCGCGGGGCGGAGAGCTGACGCGCTCACCACCTGGGCCGGGACCGAGGAGCAGCGGCTCCGGCGAGCCCCTCTCCCCCCTGCCCCGGCGAACTTCGCCGGCCGCTCGGACGTCAGCCCGGGCGCACCTGCTCCGCTCCCTCCCTTCCCGGGCGGCCCCTCCGGCGGAGCGCGCCGACTTCAGGCCCCCGGCCGGGCCCCGCGAGCCCACCACCCGCGTCGGCCGCTTCCCGGCCCCACGGGCCACGAGCGGCTCGCCGAGCAACTCGCACGGCCGCCCCCTTGTCCGGTTACCCCGTGCCCTCAGGCGGAGGCAGGGGTCCCGCCGCGCCCCGCGGCCACGTACCTTCCAGCCCGCAGGGCCGTCGCTGTCGTCTTCACCCCTGAAGCGGGGCCCGCTCGGGACCCTCCACCGCAGATCCGCGGAAGCGGGAGCCGCTTCTCAGCCGAGGTCTCTGAAGTCCGGCCGGGCCAGCGGCTCCATGTCCGCGCCGACCGCCGCCCTCCGCCCGTCGCGGAAGAGCCGAGAAGGGGCGAGTGCGGCGCCGGGAGCCCAGCGGGTGCGACGCGGCGATCCGAGGCTGGGGGCCGAGGTCGAGAGGAAGGCGCAGCCAAGCACAGAGCGGGCCCAGAACTTCGCGGGCCCATCACTGGTCTCCGTCGGCCCGCTGCGCACACGGTACGGCGGCTCGAAGCACGGAGGACGCGGCGCCCGACGGTATCCCTGCAACGCTCAACATGCTACTGACGGTTGACTAAAGGCGGAGGCGGTGCCTGCAGCGACTACTCCGCCCCCGGATTACGCTTTCTGCGCCCATTGGCTGCCCGTCCCCGACTGACGGCCCTCATGATCATGCTCGGCCTGCCTGCCAAATTAAGTTCTGATTTTATTCTTTGAGAGATTGAAGGGTTTTAGATCAGGGGAAAGGATTCCATTTTTAAGTGAGCACTCTGGCCTCTCTTTGGAGACTGGATTCGTGGGGGCAAAGCGATAGCAGAAGGACTACTCAGAGGATGCTACAGGCATCCACAAAAGATTTGATGGGGTGCTGGACGAGGGCCGTTGAATGGGTGTGCAGAGCTTAGGCTGCAGAGACTGCAGAAATGTTTAGGAAGTAGGGTGGGTAGGACTTGGTGACTGGCGGGAGGGAGAAGGCACTCCTGCTATAACAGGAGTCTGCAGACTAGGTGGCTTAGTCAACAGAAACTTATTTTCATGGAGTTCTGGAGCTTAAGGACCAAGATCCACGGGCTGGCAGGGTTGGTCTGGCCCAAAGCCTCTCTCCTAGGCTTGCAGACGGCTGCCTCCTTGCTGCGCCTTCACATGGCCTTCTGTCTGCCATGCACATACCTGGTGTTTCTCCATAGGCCCCAACTTCTCATAAGGACATCTCTTGGAGTGGAGTAAAGCTCCACCCAAATAGCCTCATTTTTTTTTTTTAGTATTATTAATGTACAATTACATGAGCAACATTATGGTTTCTACACTACCCCTATTTTCAAGTCCCCACCACATACTCCATTACACTCACGGTCCATCAGCGCAGTAAGATGCTATAGAATCACTACTTGTCTTCTCTGTGCTATATTGCCTTCCCGGTGCCCCCCCACACCCAGCATTAGGTGCGCTAATCATAATGCTCCTTTTCCCCGCTTATCCCTCCCTTCCCACCCATCCTCCCCAGTCTCTTTCCCTTTGGGAACTTTTATTCCCTTCTTGGGTTCTGTGAGTCTGCTGCTGTTTTGTCCCTTACAGTTTTTACTTTGTTCTTATACTCCACAGATGAGTGAAATCATTTGATACTTGTCTTCCTCCGCCTGTCTTATTTCACTGAGCGTAATATCCTCTACCTCCATCCATGTTGTTGCAAATGGTCGGAATATGTTCTCTTCCATTGTGTATACGTACCACATCTTCTTTATCCATTCACCTACTGATGGACACTTATGTTGCTTCCATTTCTTGGCTATTGTAAATAGTGCAGCGATAAACATAGGGGTGCATATGTCTCTTTCCAACTGGGCTCCTGCATTTAGGGTAAATCACCAGGAGTGGAATTCCTGGGTCAAATGATATTTCTATTTTGAGTTTTTTGAGGAACCTCCATACTGCCTTCCACAATAGTTGAATTTACATTCTCACCAACAGTGTAGGAGGGTTCCCCTTTCTCCACATACTCACCAGCATGTGTTGTTGTCTGTCTTTTGGATGTTGCCCTTCCTAACTGATGTGAGGTGATATCTCATTGTGGTTTTAATTTGCATTTCGCTGATGATTAGCAATGTAGAGCACCTTTTCATGTGCCTGTTGGCCATCTGAATTTCTTCTTTGGAGAACTGTCTGTTCAGATCCTCTGCCCACTTTTTAATTGGATTCTTTGCTTTTTGTTTGTTGAGGTGCGTGAGCTCTTTATGTATTTTGGATGTCAACCCTTTATCGGATCTGTCATTTATGAATATATTCTCCCATACTGTAGGATGCCTTTTTGTTCTGTTGATGGTGTCCTTTGCTGTACAGGAGCTTTTTAGTTTGATACAGTCCCACTTGTTCAGTTTTGCTTTTGTTTCCCTTGTCCTGGGAGATACGTTCATGAAGTTGCTCGTGTTTATGTCCAAGAAAATTTTGCTGTGTTTTCTTCTAAGAGTTTTATGGTTTCATGCCTTACATGCAGATCTTTGATCCATTCTGGGTTTACTTTTGTGTATGGGGTTACACAATAATCCGGTTTCATTCTCTTACATGTTGTTGTCCAGTTTTGCCAACACCAGTTGTTGAAGAGGCTGTCATTCCCCCATTGTATACCCATGGCTCCTTTATCATATATCAATTGACCATATATGCTTGGGTTAATGTCTAGACTCTCTATTCTGTTCCACTGGTCTGTGGCTCTGTTCTTACGCCAGCACCAAACTGTCTTGATTACTGTGGCTTTGTAGTAGAGCTTGAGGTTGGGAAGCGAGATCCCCCCTGCGTTACTCTTCCTTCTCAGGATTGCTTTGCCTATTCAGGGTCTTTTGTGGTTCCATATGAATTTTAGAACTATTTGTTCCAGTTCATTGAAGAATGCTGTTGGGATTTTGATAGGGATTGCATTGAACCTACAGATTGCTTTAAACAGGATGGCCATTTTGCCAATATTAATTCTTCCTACCCAAGAGTATGGGATATATTTCCATTTATTAGTGTCCTCTTTAATTTCTCTGAAGAGTGTCTTGTAGTTTTCAGGGTACAGGACTTTCACTTTCTTGGTTAGGTTTATTCCTAGGTGTTTTATTCTTTTTGATGCAGTTGCACATGGAATTGTTTTCCTGATTTCTCTTTCTGCTAGTTCATCATAAGTTTACAAGAATGCAACAGATTTCTGTGTATGAATTTTGTACCCCACAACTTTGCTGAATTCAGATATTTGTTCTAGCAGTTTTGGAGTGGATTCTTTAGGATTTGTTATGTATAGTATCATGTCATCTGCAAACAGTGACAGTTTGACTTCTTCCTTACTCATCTTGATGCCTTTAATTTCTTTGTGTTGTCCAAATGCAGTGGCTAAGACCTCTAGTACTATGTTTTATAAAAGCGGGGAGAGTGGTCATCCTTGTCTTGTTCCCGATCTTAACGGAAAAGCTTTCAGCTTCTCTGTGTTAGGTATAATGTTGGCTGTGGGTTTGTCATATATGGCCATTATTATGTTGAGGCACTTGCCCTCTATACCCATTTTGTTGAGAGTTTTTATCATGAATGGATGTTGAATTATATCGAAAGCTTTTTCAGCATCTATGGAGATGATCATGTGATTTTTGTCCTTCTTTTGTTGATGTCATGGATGATGTTGATGGATTTTCAAATGTTGTACCATCCTTGCATCCCTGAGATGAATCACACTTGATCATGGATAAAACTCTTGATGTGTTTTTGAATTTGGTTTGCTAACATTTTGTTGAGTATTTTTGCATCTATGTTCATCAGGAATATTGGACTGTAACTTTCTTATTTGGTGGTGTCTTTGCCTGGCTTTGGTATTAGAGTGATGCTGGCTTCATAAAATGAGTTTGGGAGTATTCCCTCCTCTTCTATTTTTTGGAAAACTTTTAGGAGAATGGGTATTATGTCTTCTCAAAATGTCTGATAAAACTCAGCAGTGAATCCATCTGTTCCACGGGTTTTCTACTTGGGTGGTTTTTTGATTACTGATTCAATTTCCTTGCTGGTAATTGGTCTGTTTAGATTTTCCTTTCATTGCTTGGTCAGCCTTGGGAGGTTGTATTTTTCTAGAAAATTTTCCATTTCTTCTAGGCTATCCAGTTTACTAGCACATACATTTTCATAGTATTCTCTAATAATTCTTTGTATTTCTGTGGTGTCCGTAGTGACTTTTCCTTTCTCATGTCTGATTCTGTTTATGCATGTAGATTCTCTTTTTCTCTTAATAATTCTGGCTAGAGGTTTTTTCAAATCCCAGTTGTTTATTACTGATAGGAAAGCAATTGACTTTTGTATAATAAACTTGTATAATGCAGCTTTGCTATTATTGCTTATTCTAATAGTTTTGTTGACCCTTTAGGATTTTCTGCATACACAGTCACGTCATCTTCAAACAAGGTGAATTTTTTTTCTTCCTTCCCAATCTATATATACTTTTCATTTTTCTTGTACTATTCACTAGCTAGAATTTCTAATATAATGTTGAATATAAATGGTGCGAGGGGGATACCCATGCCTTGTTCCTGATCTTAGTAGGGAAGTCTCCAGCTTCTCACCATTCCATATGATGTTAGCGGCAGGGTTTTTGTAGATATACTTTTTCAAAGTTAGGATGTTCCCCTCTGTTCCTAGTCTGATGAGAGATTTTATCATGAATGGGTGCTGGATACTTTTTCTGAATCTATAAATATCATATGATTTTTATTCTTTAGTTTGTTGTGGTGATTGATTAGGTTAATTGATTTTTCAAATGGTGAATAATACTTGTATGTCTGGAATAACTCCCACTGGATTGGGATGCATACACACACAAACTTTGATACATGTTTGAATTTGATTTGCTAATGTTTTGGGGAAGACTCTTGCGTCTAGGTTCATGAGAGATACTGGTCTGTAGTTTTCTTTTCTTGTAATTTCTTTCTTTGGTTTAAATATTAGTATCATCCTGGCCTCACAGAATGAATTAGGAAATATTTATTCTGCTTCTAATTCCCAGAAGAGATTGCAGAGAACCAGCATCATTTCTTCCTTAAGTATTTGTTAGAATTCACTGTAATCCCATCTCAGTCTGGCCTTTTCTGATTTGGAAGGTTATTGATTACTGTTTCAATATCTTTAATAAATACTGGCCTGGACAGATTATCTATCTCTTGTATAATTTTGGTAGATTTTGTCTTTCAAGGAATTGGCCCATTTCATCTGGGTTATCAAATGTGTGGGCACAGAGTTGCTCATAATGTTCCTTTCTTAATCATTTTTTATTAAGGGTTTTTTTTATCATAGTTCTAGGTTCACAGCCTCCCCTACTATCAACATCCCTCCACCAGAGTAGTACATATGTTGCAATACATGAACCTACATTAACAAATCATAATCACCGAAGTCCCTAGTTTATATAGCATTCGCCGGTATTGTATATTCTATAGGTCTGGACAAATGGTATGATGATGTGTGCCCATCATTATTGTATCATATGGTGTGTTTTTACTGCCCTAAAAATCCACTATGTACCACCTATTCATCTTTCTCCCTACACCCGCCCCTGTCAACCACTGATCTTTTTATTGTGTCCATAGTTTCTCCTTTTAGAGAATGTCATGCAGTTGGCGCCATAGCCCTTGGCATGCAGCCCTTTCAGATCAGCTCCTTTCACGAATATATATTTAAAGTTCTTCCATGTCTTTTCAAGCTTGGTACTTCATTTATTTTAAGCACTGAACAATATTCCATTGTCTGGATGTATCAGTTTATTTATCCATTCACCTACTGAAGGATATCTTTGTTGGTTCCAAGTTTAGTCAATTAAGAATAAAGCTGCTGTAAGCATTCATGCATAGGCTTCTGTGTGGACATAAGTTTTCAACTCCTTTGGGAAACCATTGCAGGATCATATGGTAAGAGTATGTTTAGTTTTGTTAGAAAATGTCAAACTGTCTTCCAAAGTGGCAATACCATTTTACATTCTCAACAGCAATGAATAAGAGTTTCTGTTGCTCCACATCTCACCAGAACTTGATGTCAGTGTTTTGGATTTGGGCTATTCTAGTAGCTATGTAGTGGTATCTCTCTGTTGTTTTAATTTGCACTTCTTTGATGCCATATAACTTGAACCACCTTTTCATGTGTTTATTGGCCATTTGTAAATTTCATTGGTGACCATTCTGCCAAGATCTTTGGCCTATTTTTTAACTGGGTTGTTTTTCTTATATTGTTGAAGTTTAAGAATTCTTTGTATATTTTGGGTCACAGTCATTTTTAGATGTGTTGTTTGCAAGTTTCTTTTCAAGTCTGTAACTTGTCTTCTTATTCCCTTGACATTGTCTTTTGCAGAATAGAAATTTTTTATTTTAATGAAATCCAGGGTCTCAATTATTTTTTTTCACGACTCATGCATTTATTGCTCTTTCTAAAGTCGTCACCATACCCAAAGTAATCTAATTGAATAATACCATATTATCTTGTAGGAGTTGCATCGTTTTGCAGTTTATTTATGGGTATGATCGATTTTGAATTTTGAAGGGGTTATAAGGTCAGTTTCTAGATTCATTTCTTTGCATGTGTATGCTCAGTTGTACAAGCCATATTTGTTGAAAAGACTGTCTTTGCTTCATTATATTTCCTTTGTTCCTTGTGAAAGATCACATGACTATATTCATGTAGCTTCCGTTTTGGGCTCTCTGTTGTGTTCCATTGATCTATATCTATATTCTTTCACTATCACACTAGTGGTCTTGATTACTGTAGCTTTATATTAAGTCTTGAGATTGGGTACTGTCTGTCCTCCTATTTTCTTCTCCTTCAGTGTTGTGTTGGCTTTATT
This sequence comes from Manis pentadactyla, assembly GCF_030020395.1. Taxonomy (NCBI): domain Eukaryota; kingdom Metazoa; phylum Chordata; class Mammalia; order Pholidota; family Manidae; genus Manis; species Manis pentadactyla. Next base: position 72,161,180 of record NC_080034.1, read on the forward strand.
ATCCTTTTCATGTCCATGGGATCAGTAATGATTGGCCCATCTTTTATTTCTGATACTAGTATTTGTGTCTTCTTTTTTCTTAGTTTTCCTGGCTAGAGGTGAATAAATTTCACTGATATTTTCAAAGAAGCAGCAGGTTTGGTTGATTTCCTCTATTGCCCTTTATATTTTCAATTTCATTGATTTATGCTCTAATTTTTATTTTTTGTATCTTTAGTTTAGATTTAATTTTTTCTTCTTTATCTAGTTTCCTTCAGTATATTTTAGATTATTGGTTTTAGATTCTTTTTCTTTTCTAATATATGCATTAAGTGCTATGAGTTGTCCTCCAAGCCCTGCTTTCACATTATCCCACAAATTTTAAGCTGTTGTATTTCATCTCCATTTAGTTAAAAATTTTTTACTTTGCCTTACATCTCCTCTTTGACCCATGTATTATTTTTCAAGTATGATTTTTAATCTCCGTATTTTCAGATATCCCGGCAATCTTTCTGTTTTTTCTTTCTACTATACTTCCATTGTGATCTAAGCAAACATTGTATGACTTCTACTATTTTAACTTAAGATACGTTTTATAGCCCAGGATGTGGAATATCTTTTCTAATCCTTTTTGTGAGTTTAAGTAGAACAGGTACTAAAGAAAACAAGGTCACTGATTCAAACAAACATATGCACCCCTATGATTATCACTGCACTATTTATGATAGCAAGGGTATGGAAGCAACCTAAGTGTGCATCAGTAGATGAATAGATAAAAATGATGTGGTACATATACACAGTAGAGTATTATTCAGCTATAAAAAGAAAAGAAATCCTACCATTTGCAACATGGATGGATCTAGAGGGTATTATGCTCAGTGACATAAGCCAGGCAGAGAAAGAAAAGTGCCAAATGGCTTCACTCATTTGTGGACTATAGAAATAAAGCAAAGTTGAAGGAACAAAACAGCAGCAGACTCACAGACTCCAAGAAGGGACTAGTTGGGGGAGAGGTTGGGGAGGGTGAGTGAGGAGGGAGAAGGGGATTAAGAGGCACTATAATTCACAATCACCGTATAGGTAGGTCACAGGGAAGGCAGGTCACACACAGCACGGAGAAGACAAGTAGTGACTCTATAACATCTTACTACGCTGATAGACAGTGACTGTAATTAAGTGGGTGAGGACTTGAAAATATGGGTGAATGATGAAACCACAGTGTTGTTTATGAAACCATCTTAAGATTGTATATCAATGATACTTAAATTAAAAATTTTTTAGAAGAAGAATGGATACTCTGCTGTTGTTAAATGAATTATTTTATAATGTCAGTGAGAGCCAGTTGATTACTCATGCTGTTCAGTACAACTACATCCTTACTAATATTTGTCCTTCTGGATTTGTCAGTTACTGACAGAGGGTTGTTGAGAAGGATTCCAAATATAATAGTGGATTCATCTGTTTCTCCATGCAGTTCTGTTATTTTTTGCATCACATATTTTAATGCTTTGTTGTCAGGGGCATATACATTAAGGATTGTGTGTCTTCTTGGAGAACTGACTCCTTTACTACTTTATGAGATCACCTGTAAATCAGCTTGAGAAACATTGCTTCTTTTCCGGACACATAACAATAAGCTAAATGGGGCTGCCAATGAAGTGGCATAAGATACATCTCCCATCCTCATGTGACTTAAAAAGTATTTCAAGACGTGAGACTAAAAAACACACTTAATGGAGGAAGGAAGTACCTAATCAAGGAGGTCCCAGACACATTCAAAGAAAGGAAATCACAAAAGGAAAGTGAGATCTTTCGTGGACGGTAGAGTAGAGAACATAATAACACATCAACCATGACAGGGCAATAAGCAAAGTCAACTTAGAGACATTAGTGAATTCATTCTGGTTTCACTAACATTCATAATTTTAAAACATAACTTTAATGTTGAGAGAAACTGAATTAAGGTAGGGCACATGATTTATTTTAAAAATCAGTATGCTATAGTAACTTTAAAATATAGCACTAGCAGTCTGCCCCAAATTACAAATGAATTACCTTCTATTGACTTGTTTCTGAGTTGGGTGGAAGCTACAGATGTCTTATAGAAAGCCTGTTCAGCAGCCTTTGGCAGCCCACAGAAGGCCACATAGCAGGTCAGGCCACCGTGTCATTAAAATGCAGCAATCTAGTAGCCCAGCACCTGCCCACCGCAGAGACCAGGACCATTTTGGAAAGGCGTGTTCTGACTTTGCAGTCCCAATAGCGCCACTAGAGACTTTCCCTCCCTCTGCCTCCTCCGCGAGGGCACTCCGTCTGTCAAGTCATCGGGGCTGAGTTTTGCCCTGGCTGCTCTGCACAGGAACACTGGCTGGTGAGGTTTCATAAGGTTTTGTCTGGAGTGCCCTGAAAGGGGAAGGAGAGCTCGTTAGCTTTAAACTGGGCTCATCCCAGTAAGTAAACTGTCCTCTTGTTGACATTCAGGTTCACAAGACAAAGTTCCAGGCCCCAGGGCTGTGGCGGGAAGGATGATCACCAGGAGCAGGGGTCAGAAGCTACTCTTACTACAAAGGGTTCCTAACTCAATGTCCGCAGGATCTTCAAAGCCAACAGGGAGGAAATACAAGGCCTCAGGACACCTTAGACACACGGCCATCAATTATGGTTCAAAACTACAAGTTAACAGAAAGTAGAATCAATTATAAATTAATTGGTATAGAGAATAAATTCTAGAAATAAATTGCCAACCATTGCAAGCAGGTGAAATGTGTATGCATTATCCTGCCCTTTTCTACATCCTGTATAACAGGAGCTGCTGTCACTGCAGAAGCAAGGGCACTGTGGATAGGATACTGAGAGGACAGGACAGCAGGTTGACCTGTGAACTGGACCTGGGCAGTCGGAGGCCCTCCACCCCTTCGCTTGTTCTTGGAATGTGCATTGCATTAGCCTTCACCACTCCCAGAAGCTTCCGCAAGGACATAGCCTTGAGATAGTGATGTGGGGTTGAGACCTTCTGGATGGTGCACATTAACTGAACCCAGTTAAGATCTCTATGTGAACTTTAAGATTTGGCAGGTGGGTGCAGAAATCTACTAATCTTGTGCTGCCTGCAACAAGCTTCATCCAGTTGTTTCTTCCTTTGTTTTTTTCTCTGTCCTCCACACACAGAGGCTGATTTCAGATTACACCAAGGATGCTCTCAAGGAGGTTGTGAACCAACAATTGGCAAGACAGTCAGGAAACCAAAGAAATGAACCTTGGGAAAGGGGCATCCATGGGGGAAATCCTGAGCTGGCCATTGACGTGTATGTGTGGTGAGGTGGCCCATATGTCAGATGCTTGTACGCTGCCACACGACTATGGGGGTAACCCCCAAACCCTGGATACTTTAATGCACTTACTTGAGGAATGGCATGTGGAGCACTACAGCAAAGAGGAATGAACGGTTAGTGAGCTGGCCTCCGCTGTGGCACTTTGGCTAGAAACTAGCGCCCCACCAGAAGCTGAAGCTCAGGTTACAAATTAGGAACAAGAGCTGAGATTAGAAAAACACATGCAGTTGTCCACTATTTTGTTAGCTTTGGGACTAGCAAAGAAGGTGGGGAGCAGAATAAGTTGGAGACCTTAGCGTGCCATTTGGCCAAGCTAGGAGGGCACAAGCTGCCACAGGTTAAGGCCCGAGCACCTGTGACGATGCCTAAAATGCTAAGAGGTGGCATCCCTGTGAAAGTGATGAGAAGGACGATGAGAATGTTGTGGCCACTGATGTGGAAACAGGCACATCAGCCTATGCTGTCTGACCCATAACACAAAGGAAAAGTTTTTTTGTAAGTTTTTTTATTGATGTATCACTGATATACAATCTCATGCTGGTTTCAAGTATACAACATAGTGGTTCAAACCCCACTAGTGCACTTGCTATCTGTCAACATAGGAAGATGTTACAAAATCTTTGGCTATATTCTCCAAGTTGTACCACCATCCCTGCCACCAACGTATATTATGACTGAGAATTTCTGTGGCCCTTTATCCCCCTCACCCTCCCCACCCACCCATCCCAACCCCTCCCCCATGGTAACCACCAATCACTTCTCAGTGTCTATGAGTCTGTTGGAATACAAAGGGAAAATCTTAAATAGCAATTACCCAGAAAACTCCCAGGAGAAAACCTGCAGTCTTCCTCTGTCCCTTGAGGGTGTAAATCTTACATGTCTTTGAAATGTAAACACCACAGGAGATGCCCAAAACGCTGCCCACAGAGACTGAAGGAAAAAAAGAGGGAGGGAGAGTTTTAAATTTCAACTTGTGTAGACAACTCTAGCCTTTTTCAGATACTATTCAGGTTGTTTAGGAAACAGGAGGGAAGGGAGTGCGGCTGGGTGACAGGGAGGCCGGGCAGGAGTCTGTAAACCAATCACGGAACTGGGATCCAATGCCACGTCATTTCCAGTGATCCCCACCCCACCCCAAGGGGAGACGTGTTCAAAAGTCCAGATGTGAGACTTCAGGCTTCTACATGACTGTGGGATCTTGCAGCACCTGGAGATACTTCCTTTTGCTTAATTGTTAGTGTTTTACATTAATTCGATTTTCTTTTAGTTCCAACACTTCAGAAGAACAGACTGGAAGAAAATTGTTAGAAAATGGTTCATGTAAACATCAAGGTTTGACAGGTGTTACTGGGTTTGTGACATTAGCTTCCAAAAGAGGACACAAGAGTTGCAGTCATGTATGAAACACATTATTGTGAACACTCACGTTAATTCCAAGGAATTATTGGCTAAGCATGACTCATAACAATCGCCGGGTATCTAAATAAATTGCTTCACAACGTCTCCTTCAAAGAAAACCGCAAAACTAACAAATCCCAAATGCAGGAAAGCACACACGAGTGCAGGCAGTTGCGAGATCTTTCCCAGGAGCTGCTGCAGAAGTGAGCAGTGCACCTCACTGATGCAATTTGAAGTCCACCAACATTCATATTAACCTGACCACTAGAGTCCTGGAATCTATTCTGAGACAATGCAAAATTTTTCAGCACTAAACTAGAAGAAAATGGATAAGATTAGTCAAAATGAAAAGAAATGAAAAGAGCAGTTATTATATAGCACAATAAACTAGAACACAAAGAGGGTTAAAAAGTTAGTCGTACCCTCCCCGTGGCCTAACGAGCTCCCCGCCTTGCAGCATGCCAGGCATTTTAGGATGTAGAGGGAAGCAAAAGCATCTGGCAGCCTAGGGAACAGGCCGGCGGTGACCTGTCTGCTCTTCGCATCTGTCTGTGAAGAGAAAGGAGAAATAAAGGAGAAAATGGTCAAATTACTTGCAAAGTGCTGCGTGTGCTATGCCGTACCTTAAGCAAACACTTTTCCCCCATTACGTGGACTACTTTCTGCTGTTCTACCCTGCATGTCTAAAACCTACAGTGGTTAGGTAAGAATGGGTTAATATCTGTAAACCCCCAACCTTCACCTGTTGAATCAGAATAGTCAGCAAAAGGCATTATAAATGGTAATTGCCTTAAGAATCCCCATTCTTAAGGAGGTTTGAACTTCTTATATTGGATTTTGCCACCTGCTCCCGTGTGTCTGCTCTACATGTCTAAAAGTAACACAGAGCAGCACATGTGCAACTTTAGTGTGTATCATCCCCTGCGGATCTTGTCTGATTCTGATCAATAGCTCTGGTCTGTTTCTAACAAGTTCCCAGGGGATGAGGATGAAGCAAATTTGTGGAAAATATATATATATATATATATATATATATATATATATTGCACTCATAGAGCAGGTACTGAAATTCTAACGAGTGGGAAATTACTTCATAAAAAGGGATTTTTCTGCAAGTGATCAGTATACAGTACTCAGTGGTGCACCATACAAACACACAGGTCACACCCTGGGTGAGGATCCCAGCCAAGGGGACAATCCAGCTCTGAAACTGGTTCAGCTCTTCTTCTCAGACCTGCTGCTTCAGGGGAGAGCGCTGTCTTCCAGGAAGGGGAGCCCTCCAGGGCAGGGATATATCTTCCCACGGTAGGGTCATGTTTCTTTAATTTACACAAAGGCACAGTGTGGGTTATTTGTGGCTATTATGGCAATTTCACTTTAGAGAGAAGAACATAAAAATTTATCTCTTTTGAAAAGAAAAACGACCTTTTTAAGAATGAAATTATTTGTATTTATTTAAACTTTAATTTCTGATTTGCTTTTATGAACAATAACTATATTTTAATTTACTTCTATTTTACTCCTCTAGCTTTTGCAAAGTTTTCAAAGAACAGCATTAGTAAACTCAAACTCTCAGGGGATTAGAAAAACAAAAAGTTGTACCTTTCTAACTAACTACCAGCATATTAGATTATATTTTCATCCCCCAAAAGCAGCTTATTTGCCTAAATATAAATGATATCTTAAAACATTTCTATATTTCACTGTGTTCCTTGATAAGAAACTTAATTAGAAACAGGATCAATTTGTTTCCTCACCCTGTAACTATATGTGTGTGTGTAGGTGAATGGGGTTCGGGGCACACTACATCAAAATACGGCACGTTGGCATAGTGAGTATTTTAAGCAGGTAGATCACACTGACCTCTAACGCCTTACTGTTTTCCTTGAAACAGGTCATAAAATCCTCATGTGAGAGTGACCTTCCTATACGCAGAGGAAAGGAGCATCTTTATGCCTGTGGACAAAGATTCCTAACAAACAGGCCTTGCTAAGTTTCCCCCAGTTTACTATAATTACCTCATACTCTTTAACCTATCACATTCCTCCACAATTGTCCACTCTTCCTCAAGTCCAGTATAAGAATACAGGTCTGTTTCTTTAGGTCTTCATTTCCTCATTAAGGCTCCCATGTTGTGTAAAACATACACTAAATGTGTACACATTTCTCCTGTCAATCTGTTCTTGTCAGTTTGATTTTCAAACCCAGCCAAGAACCCCAGTAGGGTCAAAGAAAAAACTTTTTCCTTCCCTATAGTGTATATATTCTTCTATTTCAAAAATAATTTAGTATCCATTACAATAAAAGGTAACCACGGTAGAATCATAAACTATTAACCTACAACAAGAGATGGAAACAAAGTAATCAATGAAAAAGAGGTGACTGTTCCATACACCTTGGCTAAAACCAGAACCGGTTTTGAGTAGACTGAGCACATATTCCAGCTCTCCTCCCATCAAACACTACAACTTCCTGGAAAGACTATCTATGTGTGTGTGGATGTCCATCAGCATGAGCCAGAGGGTCCCTGGGAAGGCTGGGAATTGCCAGGGGTTACAGGGCGTTCTAGACAAGCTGGGAAGCCCACTTTTAGGTAAGCATTCTGGTAAACTTTCTAAGGGATCTCAGAAGAAAAGAACCTGAAGCTCCAAGTCTCCTGAAATGTGTTATGGTTTATTTTCTCATTCAAGCAATTTTGGGTTATTTTCTTTTCTTTAATTGAAGCATAGTTGATACAATATTGTATTCGTTTCAGTTATACAACATACTGATTCAATAGTTATATGTTTCACAAAATGCTCACCACGATAAGTGTAATTACTGTCATTTTACAAAGATTATTGACTATATTCCCCATGCTGTACCTATTAATTTTATAGTTGGAAGTTTGTCCCTCTTTATCCGCTTCACTTATTTCATTGTATTCTTTTTCTTAAAGGGGCCACCCCAATTTGGAGAAGCTTCATGACCCACAAGACTTAGACAACCCTGTATCAGAGACATGAGGAGTGCTACAGCCAGGGTGCAGGAAAGGGTCATCATGAAAAAATGCAGAGGTCTTGAAAGTGAAAATTACAATTGTTGAAATCTAAAAATAAGTGAATATATGGCTTGAAAAGGAAAATGGAAATACCTGAAGGGTGAATGAGAGAGTAAGAAGGTCCAGGAAGGGATTCTTCCATAGCCCATACTGATCAAAATTTAAGAGAAAAGTTAAGAGACATGGAAGATATATCGATCTTATGGCTTTACAAAAGCACAGAATGGAATGAATGGAAGTCAGCAACGTGTGAAGGAATGATGGCTGAGAATTGTCCAGGAACAAGAAAGCACAAATCCTTAGACTGAAAGGGCCCACTGAATATGAGAGGATAAGTAGAAACAACGAAAAACACAACAAAAATGACACCAGGCATGCAGTAGTGAGATTTCAGGGTACCAAGCCTAAAGTTCCAAAAGTGACTGGTGAAAAGGGAGATTACCCAAAAAGAACCAGAGCCAAATTGACACTTGCCATCTCCTCAAAAGCACTGGAGCCATGAAGATGGAACACTATCTTCAAGAACAGGAGGAAAAACAATGGAATTTAAATTCTATATCCAGAGAAAATATTGGTCATATGTAAGGTTAAACCCAAGACATTTTTAAGCACCCAAAACTCAAGAAGTTCACCACCTCCATACTTTCTCTAAAAGATGTGTTCCAGCATGAAGAACAATTATTCCAGGAGATAAGATGATATACAAGAAGCAATGGTGAGTGAAAAAAACTTAATAGCATGTGTTGCACAAATAAATATTAATGTACTTTTAAAATTTAAATTAATATTCCCAAAGATATCAAAAGGAGAAAGACTTTGGGGGACTTCCATGGAATGTGTTATAAAAGAAAAGTGTGCTAGGGATCCTGTTTTGATAAAGAGAGGTAGATACTAACTCCATATGTTAGAAAAAAGCAACATGAAGCACATGCATGGTAACATGAAGGACAAATTTTATAAATAGAATGCGTAATTTTTAAATCAGTGAAAGTGGAACAATTGAACCAAGAAAATCAAAACAATTCAATGGAAATCAAGAAATCAGGGAAAGGGAGAAAAATTAAAGGGAAAGTACTGTAAAAAAATCCCACAACCACATGGAGGCTCCACAACATGCTCCTAAATAACCAATGGATCAATGACCAAATTAAAACAGAGATCAACTAATATATAGAGACAAATGACAACAATAATTCAACACCGCAAAATGTGTGGGATGCAGCCAAATCTCTGATAAGAGGGAAGTATATAGCAATACAGGCCACCTCAAGAAAGAAGAACAATGCCATATAAGCAGTCTAAACTCACAACTAATGAAACTAGGAAAAGAACAACAAATGAGGTCCTTAGTCAGTAGAAGGAGGGACATAATAAAGATTAGAGCAGAAATAAATAAAATTGAGAAGAATAAAACAATAGAAAGAATCAATGAAAGCAAGAGCTGGTTCTTTGGGAAAATAAACAAAATAGATAAATCCCTTGCCAGACTTATCAAGAGAAAAAGAGTCTACACAAAGAAAATAAGAAATGAGAAAGGAAAAATCACTATGGAAACCATAGAAATACAAAGAATTATTAGAGAATACTATGAAAAATTATATGCTAACAAACTGGATAACCTAGAAGAAATGGACAACTTTCTAGAAAAATATTACCTTCCAAGGCTGACCAAAGAAGAAACAGAAAATCTGAACAGACCAATTACCAGCAACGAAATTGAACTGGTAAACAAAAACCTACCTAAGAACAAGCCTCCTGGGCCAGATGGCTTCACCGCTGAATTTTATCAACTGTTTAGTGAAGACCTGACACCCATTCTCCTTAACGTTTTTCAAAACATAGAAGAGAAGGGGATACTTCTAAACTCATTCTATGAGGCTAGCATCACTCTAATACCAAAACCAGGCAAAGACACCACAAAAAAAGAAAATCACAGACCAATATCCCTGATGAACATAGATGCAAAAACACTCAACAAAATACTAGCAAACCAAATTCAAAAATACATCAAAAAGAATCATCCATCATAATCAAGTAGGATTTATTCCAGGGATGCAAGGGTGCCACAACATTCAAAAATCAATCAACATCATCCACCACCACAACAAAAAGTAGGACAAAAAACCACATGATCATCCCCATAGATGCTGAAAAAACATTCGACAAAATTCAAAATCCATACATGATAAAAACTCAACACAATGTGTATAGAGGGCAAGTACGTCAACATAATAAAGGACATATATGACAAACCCACAGCCAACATTATGCTTAACAGTGAGAAGCTGAAAGCTTTTCCTTTAAGATCAGGAACAAGACAAGGATGCCCACTCTCCCCACTTCTATTCAACATAGTTCTGGAGGTCCTAGCCACGGCAATCAGACAATACAAAGAACTAAAAGGCATCCAGGTTGGCAACGAAGAAGTTAAACTGTCCCTGTTTGCAGATGACATCATAGTGTACATAAAAAACCCTAAAGAATCCACTCCAAAACTACTAGATCTAATATCTGAATTAAGCAAAGTTGCAGGATACAAAATTAATACAAAGAAATCTGTGGCATACCTATACACTAACAACGAACTACCAGAAAGAGAAATCAGGAAAACAATTTCATTCACAATTGCATCAAAAAGAATAAAATACCTAGGAATAAACCTAACCAAGGAAGTGAAAGACCTATACTCTGAAAACTACAAGACACTCATTAGAGAAATTAAAGAAGATACCAATAAATGGAAACACATCCCGTGCTCACGGATAGGAAGAATTAATATTGTTAAAGTGGCCATCCTGCCTAAAGCAATCTATACATTCAATGCAATTCCTATCAAAATACCCATAGCCTTCTTCAACAAACTAGAGAAAATCATGCTAAAATTCATATGGGACCATAAAAGACCTCAAATAGCCAAAGGAATTCTGAGAAGGAAGAATATAGCAGGGGGAATTACGCTCCCCTAATTCAAGCTCTACTACAAAGCCACTGTAATCAAGACAATTTGGTACTGACACAAGAACAGACCCATACAACAATGGAACAGGCTAGAGAGCCCTGATATTAACCCAACCATATATGGTCAATTAATATACAAAAAAGGAGCCATGGTCATACAATGGGGAAATGACAGCCTCTTCAACAGCTGGTGTTGGCAAAACTGGACAGCTACATGCAAGAGAGTGAAACTGGATTATTGTTTAACCCCATACACAAAAGTAAACTCAAAATGGATTAAAGACTTGAATATAAGTCATGACAGGATAAAACTTTTAGAAGAAAACATAGGCAAATATCTTCTGAATAGAAGCATGAGCAGCTTCTTCCTGAACACATCTCCTCGAGAAAGGGAAAGAAGAGCAAAAATGAACTCAAGGGACTACATCAAACTAAAAAGTTTTGTACGGTAAAGGACATCATCTGCCAATCAAAAAGGCATCCTACACTATGGGAGAATATGTTTATAAATGACATTTCTGACAAGGGATTAACATCCAAAATATGAAAACGACTCACACACCTCAACACCAAAGCAAAGAACCCGATTATCAAATGGGCAGAGGATATGAAGAGATAGTTCTCCAAAGAAGAAATTCACATGGCCCACAGGCACATGAGAAGATGCTCCATGTGGCTAATCATCAGGGAAATGCAAATTAAAACCAAAATGAGATATCACCTCATACCTGTAAGGATGGCCAGCATCGAAAAGAATAAGAACAAATGGTGGCAAGAATGAGGAGAAAGGGACCCTCCTACACTGCTGGTGGGAATGTAAGCTAGTTCAACCATTGTGGAAAGCAATACGGAGGTTCCTCAAAAACTAAAAGTAGAAATACCATTTGACCTTGGAATCCCACTCCTTGGAATATACCCAAATACAACTTCTCACATTAAAAAAGACATACACACCCCTATGTTTATCGTAGCCCTTTTTACAATAGGCAAGCTATGGAAGCAACCTAAGTGTCCATCTGTAGATGAATGGATGAAGAAGATGTGGTACTTATACACAGTGGAGTACTATTCAGCCATAAGAAAGGAACAAATCCTACCATTTACAACAACGTGAATGGAGCTGGAGGACATTATGCTCAGTGAAATAAGCCAGGCGGAAAAAGACAAATGCCAAATGATTTCCCTCATTTGTGAAGTATAACAATGAAGCAAGACTGAAGGAAAAAAATGGCAGCAGACTTATAGACGCCAAGAATGAACTAGTGTTTACCAAAGGGGAGGGGTGTGGGAGGTTGGGTGGGGAGGGAGGGAGAAGGGGACTGAGGGGTATTATGTTTAGTACACATGGTGTGGGGGATGACGGGGAGAACAGTGTAGCACAGAGAAGGCACATAATGGATCTGTGGCAACTTGCTGCACTGATGGACAGTGACTGCACAGGGGTATGGGTGGGTACTTGATAATATGGGTGAATGTAGTAACCACATTGCTTTTCCATGTGAAACCTTCATAAGAGTGTATATCAATCATACCTCAATAAAATTTTTTTTAAATAAAGGGAAAGTACTGTAAAAAAAAGACTAAAATGAGATGGCAAGATAGGTCTTAACTTGAGTAGTCACAATAATTTTAAACAGGGTACATTGTAATATAATGTAAATTATAAATGTAAATGTAAACATGGAATAGAGCAGATGCTGAATGTTAAGTATATGAAAATATTTGAGTACTTAAATACATTTTTGAAACTGCACAGAAAACAGTTATATATAGATATAGGTAAGCGTTAAATGTTCAATATAGGAACATTCACAAAACTCTTGAAATGATGTATTTGCAGAGAGGAGGAACTGGGACCGATGATGGTAATAACTAAAAGATATTATCAATCTGAGATTTATTTCTTAAATAATAATAAATTATACTTGAAACAAACATGACTGAATGTGAACAGTTGCTAATTGTTAATGGTGTTGAGTATGGGCATTTGTCAAATTAACCCTTCGCTTTTCTGTTTTCTTTCTAGTTCTCCAAAATATTATTTTATGAAACTAGGGAAAGAAAGATCAGAGGAAAGGGCAAGCAAGTGGCTGACTACCACAGCTGACTTGGTTTTGACAGCCAAGAAGAAGTCGCATCCCCCTGTGGGAGGCCGAAGGGAGAGAGACAGACAGCCGCGTGGGAAGTATCGAGCGCTGGCGGGCATGACGGGCGTGGACACAGCAGCTCGGGGAGGCTGCGGATGTACGCATGCATCAGAGGCCACTCCCCAGTGTCCTGCAGTGGGAATCCTCACTTACCACCCCGAACAAAAATATATTCCCAACTTCTCAAAAGAAAGTCAATATTCAAAACTTTGCCTCTAGACTTTATAAGGAGAAATCAATCTTAACTAAAGAACAAGGAAACCTTTCCTATAATAGCTTCTTATTGACTCTTTTCATTTCATGTCCTGGTGGTGCAATTCCTTGCTGACTTTTCTCTGGCTCTTGGTGGTTTACTTGCTACTTGTCAAAAGCAGTGGGCCCTTTGCTGCTTGCAGAAAGAGAACTAAACTGGAGCTTGAGCACCGAGCTGTAGTCTGGGAGCTGAAACATTGATTGACATCTTTTTTAGCAGAAGGTCAGCAGTGCCTACTCCATTCCTTAAGTGCTAAGAATTGCTAATCAATTTACTTTTTCTTCTCCATCTTAGAATTGATCACAGAGTATAACATATTTGACATTACTGTAAGAGTTTACACACGGGCTCGTAGATCAGAAGGTAGAATTTATCCTGTGCACAGTTCTGTAGATTTTCTTTTGTTGACTTTTGAAGAGTTAAAGAAAGTACCTAAATGATAAAAAGTTGAACAAAAATCACTGGGCAAAATATGGTTCCACATTGGAAGGGGAACCATCCCTCCATACTTCTGGGTCAGAAAACTTAGAAAACCATATTAAAAATGTTTATTATACTAAGAATACAATTTAGCAAGCTGAGTGACAAAATTTATTGAATAGTGTTCTAATGCTCAGGGTTTGTACACCTTCTATCAGCAGCATAATCCAATGCCCAGTGCAATGTCTGCCACAAAGGTAGCTAATAACTATATTTTAATAAATAAACAAGTGAATGAATGAATGAATGAATATAAGATAAAAGGAAAAAGGAAAAAAGATAACTGACCCACACAGCAATGGTGATGGCTGTATCTGCCCTCAATAGCTATCATCACTTTCAAGAATAGGTCTGCACCAGGGAAATAATCAAGAACTGCCGAGCTGTTCTAAGGTCAGTAGAAACAACAACAACAAAAAATAAAATAACTCTTTAGTTTTTACACTGAAATATTGATCTAGTAAAACACCATTCTTAGAAGTTCAGTCTTAGGTGATCCGTGTCTCCCCAAAACAGATATGCTGAAGTCCTAACCCTTAGGAGCTCAGAATGTAACCCTATATGAAAGTAGGATCACGTTAAAACTGCTTACAGAATTAGTCAAGTTAAAATGAGGTCTTTTGGTGGGCCCTAGTCCAAAATGGCTGGTGTTCTTACAAAAAGGGGTAATTTAGAAACAAACTTAGAAATGAACAGAAGGTAGAATTTATCTGGGCAAAAATGGATTCAAATTAGGCAGCACAAACTAGAAGTGGCTGGGAGCCCTCCACTAAAAGGAACTGTTGGAAAGACTTTTATAGAGGAGGCAGAAAGAAATCAAGGGAATGCTTTGGTTATAACTGAAGTGGTTGTGTTATTTGGGAAAGCCCACTTGGATGTTTGTGACTGCTTAGCCTTAGAATTTCATTTCATAACCTTGAAGTCTGGGTTTGGTTTGCTTACATGAGCTACTAATACGTTAAAGCCACTTCGTCTAATGATCTTCTTGTTTAGTTAATTTAACAAGGGTTTCCCATCCACGTTTCTCAGTAGAGATTAGGAAAAGTTGTTTTGCAACCATCATTTATCAAACATGTATTATATATGATTATGAAACGGTTTAATGTCTAAATATGTGAAGCTCCTTTTTAAAATTATGGAACGTGTCAAGTCCTGGGATGTTTTAATTCTGAGAACGTACAGGAATTTTGGAATGTTATTTATTTCATCCAACAAAAACCAAGGTATTCTAGTGAATGCTAGGATATAGTGATGAATAAAAACAGACCTGATACACAGCCAGCCTCTGAAGTTTATAGTCATGTAGATATTTCAAAGCAAAACTTTAATAAATGTTCTCAAAATAGGTACACAGGAATAAATAACAGGAAGTTGTGACCCAAATACAGATCTCAGGGAACTGTTTTTCTGAAGTATGACTGATTTGAGGACTGAGAGTAGAAGCTCACTTCACTGAAGAGGAGAAATGTTTTGCAGGTAGAAGACGCAATACAGGGCGGCCCAGCAGAGAGTGTGAGGGGCAGAGGGGCAGAGGGGCAGAGAGGAGCCTGCGGCAAGCTCGGACAGAGGAGGAGAGCAGCTGGCTCAGGCGGCAGCTTCAGGCCTATGCCAACAACTTCGTGTTGTCTTCAGAGTATCTGTAAATCATTAAACAGTTTTATACAGAGGGGGTTAATGCTATCAGATGTGATTTTGAAAAAATCGCTCTGCCGTTTAACTGCCTCCTGGGGCTTTTTGTTGGCCTGGGTGTGCACCAGCCCCTCCTCAGCTGCTCCATTAAAGGAAGTAGTTGATGTGCAACAAGCGAGCCCAGTGAGCACTGGGCGGCGGCAGGAGGCTGTAGCGGAGGAAGGCGAACTGCTTTTCATTGCCCAGAACTTGTGTTATTTCTTTCTAATGAACACAAACGGCCTTTTGAGTCTTTTTAAGGATACCATTATACTCATTTTTGAGGCTTTCCTGCTTGCTCTATTAGCTGCTTCCTTAAGTGTTAGCTCTTTTTATTACATTTCTTTCTTCTTTCATGGTGTGTTTCCTCAAATATGTAGTGACTTTCTGTTTTGTCTCTCTGTGCTTTTGAGGATCTTTGTTTATGGATACAAGCTTGCAGATGAGGACTATGGGGGAGACGGTGATAATACTACAATAGTATTAGAAAAGCTATTTTGGTAGTTTACAGGTAAGTTCAATAGCTTTGGGGGAACTTCGCTGTCTCTTGATGCCCAGAACCGACAGTGTTTGCTTTCTCCTTACAGCAAAGGTCACTGCTGTCTGTTGCTCAGTCCAAGCAGAAACTGGTCCATCTGCTCCAAGCATCCTTGCTCCTGAATCACCTGATTGTCCCCGGGGCCTCTCCTGGTAACTTTATTCCTCCAGGACGTGCCCTACACTTTTATAGAAGTTCTCTCTTGCCCCTGTTTTGGAGAAGGTTCCCTCTAGACTTGTTTCTCTATAAATGTGACCCTGTCTGTTTTCCCTCTTTCAAGAATTTCTCAGTTTTAGCTTACTGATCATGGCACTCTTTCTCATTTTCCACTGCATTAATAGGTTACCGAAGTATACTTTTTTAAAGACTTTCCAAGAAATTTTGATTGATAGAGGAGGTAGAAATCATAATAAACATAATTTAAGTTCTCCTTGATGCTGTAGAAAAAAGAAATTAGAGTGTGGATCCTTAGGATTGCCATTACAAAGATCAATGATAGAGAGTGGTATGCTCTGCAGGAAATCAGGTGACTGCAACAAGAAAATGTTCTGCTGAAAATAACAAGTTCTGTGGAACTATACTGCTGAGACAGGGATGGTGGGTGTAGTCAGAGTAGGGTGAGGTCCTCTGGGAAAAGCAGGGCAGAAAATTTACAGTCAGAGCAATGTAACAATGGGCAAAGAAGTCCCCATTGAAACTCTGTTAAGCGTTATGCAGGGAGGTCAAGGTCACACTAATTCTCGAGCGAAAGATACCTAAGAATACAGACATCTTCAGTGAGATGAGTTAAAGGTCAAAAGGCCAGAAGCAACTTGGCCTGGAGTGTCTGAGTGTTCATAACCCATGACTCCGCTGTCAGCCCTGACAATCAGACTATGACCGAGCCCACCTTGAGGACAGGGCAGGTGATGCAAGTCCACACCCCTAAGTTTTTATCATGTTCTCAAAAAATCCTCAACTGCCTATAAAACCCCCTAGACAATGCACCACTACGGGCTCTCTTATCCCCTCCTGGTGTGAGCTAGGAGCTCTATTCTCTCTTTATTTCTATATAAAATCCTGTACTTTGCTCTCCTAACTTGAGTGTTTGTGAAGCTCATTCTTCAGCTTCGGGAACAAGAACCCCGGCATCACTGGCATTCCTTTATAATCAAGGTTTCTTCATAACACTTGACTTTTCTTTTCATCTCTAGGCTTGTCATGGTTTATTTAGTGTCTGACTGGAGTTCTAGTAGCAGTGGACATTCCATTTCCTGCAGCTATGACATTAATAAATAAAGCAGTGTTAGAACGCCACAAATGAGTTTTTAAAAATCCTCCTGTGCCCATTATTACCTCAGAGTTAAAGTCCCTTCTTTTAAAATTAGACTATGGTTGATATACAATATTATATTGGTTTCAAGTGTATAATGTTAGGCTGGAGGAAGGAAAAACAAGGACATGCAAACAGAACAGAGAGATGCCATAGGGGGAGAACAGACCAGATCCCAAGGTCCATGCCTTACATGGAAAGGGGACAGCTCTCCCTGAATTCCATCCTTCTGATGGGCCAACTAAGATGCGGACGTCAGCCCCCTCCCTCTTGGAAGAAACAAAGTTTCTAGTCTATTATGTCACCTTTAGCCAATCATACCTCTCCACGCCCCCTAGGATAGCTTGCCCACTCCTCCCCCTCCTAACCCCTTACAAGCCCCCACCTCCCTGACCAGGTGTGACTTCCCCGGCCTGTCATACCCAGACCATGGAACATCACCCAGGAGTTGCACTCAAATAAACTACCTGGCCCTTTGTTACCTCTCTTCACCGTCTTATTCCGGCTAAAATTTATCTTACACTTTTAGCACATGCAGAATTTTTTAGGAGTGGAGTGATCCAGTTTCGGAAACTTACTTTCAAATGCTTTGTAAGAGAAAGAGAGAGAGGGTGTGCAAATATGGCAAAATGTGAACAACTGATCAGTCCAGGATGAAGGGTAAATGAGGTGTTCCTTTTTTCTGTAGGTTTGAATTTTTTTTTAATTGGGAAAAACACTTAGGAATAAATGCAACAAAAATACAGTGCCTATATGAACAAATGTATAAAATAATATTTAAGGACATAAAATGCCATTTGAATATCTGAAAAAAGTTGTGAATCATTATAGAAATTAACAGATGTGGAATACTTTTTATCTGCTGTTTGTATTTTAAAAACACCCCCATTTTTACATATTTGGAAGGATGTTAATTTAAATTGTAAAAAGAAAATACAGGAGATTCATTCATTCATTCCTTTATTTTACATTTGCAAACTCATGATACTGGGCCCCAGCACAGAGTCCCATGCCCACTGGCACCCACTCCTCACTCCCTGAAGGTACTGGGCTGGATAGCAGAGAAGTGGGAGGTGGCAGGGGCATCAGAAGCGAATAACCCATGGTTAACACCCAAAATATATAAAGAACTTACACGCCTCAACACCCGAAAAGCAAATAACCTGATTAACAAATGGGAAGAGGATATGAAGAGACAGTTCTCCAAGGAAGAAATTCATATGGTCAACAGGCACATGAAAAGATGCTCCATGTTGCTAATCATCAGGGAAAGGCAAATTAAAACCACAATGAGATATCACCTCACACCAGTAAGGATCATCACCATCCAAAACACAAATAACAACAAATGCTGGTGAGGATGTGGAGAAAGGGGAACCCTCCCACACTGCTGGTGGCAACGTAAACTAGTTCAGCCATTGAGGAAAGCAATATGGAGGTTCCTCAAAAAACTAGAAATAGAAATACCATTTGACCTCGGAATCCCACTCCTTGGAGTTTACACAAAGAATACAACTTCTCAGATTCAAAAAGATATATGCACCCCTATGTTTATCGCAGCACTTTTTACAATAGCCAAGATATGGAAGCAACTTAAGTGTCCATCAGTAGATGAACGGATAAAGAAGAGGTGGCATGTATACTCAATGGAATATTATTCAGCCATAAGAAGAAAACAGGACTGTTATTCTCCCTAAATCCAATTTCGGTGGTCCCAGTGACAACAGGTATATAGGGGTGGGGAGAAACAAGAAGGACTCTTAAGTCACCAGCATCCAGAAGTAAGGCCAAGGTCCCTTGTTGGTGCCATGCAGCCTTGGGCTGGTGCATTCTGACCCTTGCAAGTGGATGCAGTTTTAGACATCCTCTCTCCAGCACTCCAGCAAGGCCAATTGTCCATTCAGTGAAGCAAACCTTGTTACTTTCCAAGCACCTGCTTTTTAAAAATGGCTCTTTAATAAAAAACAAAAACATTACGAAGGTATGATTGATACACAAAAAGCTGTACATATTTCATGTGTACAGCCTGATGAGTTGTAAATCTACATCCATGACCATCACCATAGTCTATGCCATAATGTAGCCATCACTCCAAGTTTCCTCTCCACTCTCCTTTTTATTACCGCTGTGAGGAAATGTTACCTGATATTTAGCTGAATAACCAAAAACTGTCTAATGTAATGTTCACATCCAAATAAACTTCTATGTCATTAAGTGGATTAAGAAAATTACAAGCATCAGATATCTTGAACTTAGCCTTGAAAGTTAAGATGAGACTTGATGTCAATAGCAGGGGCCTCTGAGGAAGCTATTGCTTTTGAGACTGTTAAGTACTTAATAACCATTAGCCTTCACTTAGAAAGACAAGAGAGATTTAGCAAACACGTACATACCCTGGTACTAAGTATTTTAAATTGAATCTATACTTATTTTGTATGTTTTCATTTTTTAAAATGTGTTTATAAGTCTGTTTGGTTAGGACAAAAATTTCTAGGTAATATTGAAAGGTTTCGGTTTTCTTATTGTGTCCACCTCAAGACATGGAGGTTTATCATTGGAAATGGTATTTGTTAGATTGCTTGTGGTAGAAAATTATGATGTTCAGGTCAAGCTGTAATCTGTTTGCCACAGAGGTTTGGTCTAATTCCCTAATCATGTAATGACTTGCCTGCTGATTCTCACCTTGCTGATCTCTAATGTATTAGCTTAAATAGCAAAAGACTATATTGACCTTTTGTAAGTCTGGGCAAAGGAAATCCCCGGGCAAAATACGCCTAAAAACCAAAATCAGTTAAATGGAGAAATAAAGTTTAAAACCCGTTTATTGCTCACAAACTGCAGTCCCTGGCCGTCTCTCTTCTCTGCTCAAGCAGCCACAACACCCCCCTTCCCTCTCACCTCTCAGGTACAGATAAGCCCTCTGTTGCCCAGGTAATCACCCATTGATATGGAGATGAACTTTTCCACCCCAGGAAAGATGCAAATGCACTAAAGCCATACTTCTTTCCACCTCAGACCCCTATTGATATGCAGATATACTAAAGCCAGGCGAGATGTTCTGGAAATGTTACAGCCTCAACACCCAAAGAGCAAATAACCAGACTAAAAAGTGGGCCGAGGATATGAAGAGACAATTCTCCAAAGAAGAAATTCAGATGGCCACCAGGCACATGGAAAGATGCTCCACATCACTAATCATCAGGAGCATGCAAATCCAAACCACAATGAGATACCACCTGACCCTCGTACACTGTGGGTGGGAATGTAAGTTGGTGCAGCCACTAAGGAAAACATTATGGAAGTCCCTCAAAAACTTAAAAAAAGAAAATCCAAAATACCAATTCAAAGAGATATGCAACCCCATGTTTACTGCAGCGTTATTTACAATAGCCAAGATATGGAAGCCACCTAATTATCCATCAGTAGATAATTGGATAAAGAAGATAAATTTACACAAAGGAGGATTACTCACCAATAGAAACGAATGGAACCTTGCCATTTGTGACAACATGGGTGGACCTGAAGGGTAATATGGTAAGTGAAATAAATCAGACACAGACAAATACCATATTTCACTTGTATGTGGAAACTAAAAAAACAATACAAACGTAAAACAAAACAGACTCATAGATAAGGAACAAACTGTTGGTTACCAGTGCAGGGAGCAGTGGGTAGTGGGTGAAACAGGTGACAGGGATTAAGAGGTAACTTCCAGTTACAAAATATACATGTCATGAGGATGTAAGGTTCAACAGAGGGAATATACTAATATTCTAATAATTGTATGGTGACAGACGGTAACTAGACATTTGGAGGTCACTTTGCAATATATAAAAACATTGAAACATTATGATATACACCCTAAACTATGGGCACACCTTGTTTTATTGCACTTTGCAGATACTGTGGTTTTCACACATGGACGTTTTGGGGCAATCCTGAGTTGAGCAAGTCTATTGGCATTTTTCCAGCAGCATTTGCTCACTTGATGTTTGTGTCACATTTTGGTAATTCTCATCGTATTTCACTTTTAAATTATTATTGTATTTGTTATGGTGACCTTGGATCACAAGTGACTGAAAGGTCAGATGATGGCTAGCATTTTTCAGCAACAATGTATTTTTAAGTTATGTACACAGGCTTTTAGACATAATGCTATTGCACACTTAAGAGACTATAGTGTGAAGGTAACTTTTATATGCACTGGGAAACCAAAAAATCCATTTCACTTTCTTGCTTGAGATGCTTTATTGTGGTGTGGAACTGAACCGGCATTGTCTCTGAGAGATGCGTGTCATTGGATACTGCATGCCAATTATACGGAAAAACAGAAAATAAACCTTACAAGGAGCTTTTCTGGGTTGTGTGGCTTAGGATCTCTCAGCAAGTTGCAGTCCAGATGTTGTCTTGGGCTCCAGTTATCTGAACGAACGCATGTCTTGGGCTGAAGGATCCACTTCTAAAATGCCACAGTGACATGGCTTCCAAGTTGGTGCAGTTCTTCGTTTTCCGTAGTTGGTTTCACTGAGAGCCAAGTGATCCAAGAGAACAAGGTAGAGGCAACAGCATATTTTATAACCTAGTCTGGGAATTTACCTGCCATCACTCTGCCATATTATGCCGGTCATCCTGGCTAACCGTGATACAGTGTGGAAAAGGATTACACCAGGGCATGAATACCAGAAGGTGAGAATCATTTGGGACCATTTTGATAACTGGCTTCTACCCATGAGTCCACATATGACATGTATGAGAAGTCATTGCAGTGACAAGGAGCTGCAGAAAACTTAAGTTTGCATTCCTAGAGAAATCTGGATGTTACATGTGATATATCCCTGTGATGGAGTACCTTGCAGCATCAAAGTCATTAACTAGATTTATATATTTTATTCAACTTGAAACAAAGAACGAGGTTTATAGTATAATGCAACTGATAAGTCTAAAAACATTGCATGTACATATATCCTTCACACTATTTTTTTTTTAATTTTAAGGTTATTGATATACTCATAAAGGTTTCAAATGAAAACACAATGTGGTTACTACATTCACTCATATCAAGTCCCCACCCATACCCAAATACAGTCACCGTCCATTAGGGTAGTAAGATGCCACAGATTCACTATATGCCTTCTGTGCTACACTATTTTCCCTGTGACACCCCACACTATGTGTACTAAACATAATACCCGCTCGATCCCCCTTCTCTCTCTCTCCCCACCACCCCGCCCCCACCCCTTCCCCCTCTGGTAACCACTAGTTCCTTCTTGGAGTCTGCTGGTCTTTTGTTCCTTCAGTTTTGCTTCGTTGTTATACTCCACCAATGAGGGAAATCATTTGGTACTGAAACTATTTTTTTTTTTTTTTGAGAGGGCATCTCTCATTTATTGATCAAATGGTTGTTAACAATAAAATTCTGTATAGGGGACTCAATGCACAATCATTGATTAACCCCAAGCCTAATTCTCAAACGTCTCCAATCTTCTGAAGCATAACGAACAAGTTCTTACATGGTGAACAAGTTCTTACATAGTGAATAAGTTCTTACATGGTGAACAGTGTGCAAGGGCAGTCATATCACACAAACTTTCAGTTTTCATCACGCATCATGAACTATAAACAATCAAGTCAGATATGATTATTCGATTGATTTTTATACTTCATTTATATGTGAATCCCACATTTCTCCCTTCTTCTTTTTTTAATAAAATGCTGAAGTGGTAGGTAGATGCAAGATAAAGGTGGAAAACACAGTTCAGTGCTGTAAGAGGGCAAATGTAGATGATCAGGTCTGTGCCTATAGACTAAATATTAATCCAAGCTAGACAAGGGCAACAAAACATCCACGGATGCAGATTTCTCTCAAAACGGGGGGTGAGGTTCTTAGCCTCACCTCTGTTGATCCCCAATTTCTCACCTGATGGCCCCCCGGCGACTGTGCCTGTCTTAGGTTGTTCCTCCCTTGAGGAATCTTACCCGTCTCTGGCTAACCAGTCATCTTCCGGGGCCATACAGGGAAATGTAAAGTTGGTAAGTGAGAGAGAAGCAATATTCCTTGAAAAGATTAGCTTTTTACTTCTTTACAGATTTATGCCCTGTGACTTCTATGCCCAGCATTTCACACTACATATTTTTAAAGATACATGTGGCTAAACAAATATATAAAAGGTTGACTGGGAAGACATTAAAGTTATCTATATATGGGGGAAGGAAATTGAAGGGCTCAAGGAAATTAGGGGAATTACCTCAATTGTATATAGTTGAAGTTTTAAAAAAAATGTCTTTTTTTTTAAGACAGATGCACCCCTATGTTTATTGCACTATTTACAATAGCCAAGAATTGGAAGCAACCTAAATGTCCATCAGAAGATGAATGGATAAAGATGATGTGGTACATATACACCAAGGAATATTATTCAGCCATAAGAAGAAAACAAATCCTACCATTTGCAGTAACATGGATGGAGCTAGAGGGTATTATGCTTAGAGAAATAAGCCAGGCAGAGGAAGACAAGAACCAAACGATTTCACTCATATGTGGAGTATAAGAGCAAAGAAAAACTGAAGGAACAAAACAGCAATAGAATCACAAAACCCACGAACAGACTAACAGAAACCAAAGGGAAAGGGACTGGGGAGGATGGGTGGTGAAACAGAAAGGGGGACTTATAATAAGCATGTGCAGTGGGGGGGGGGGGCTAGGGGAGGGATGTACAACAGAGAAGACAAGTAGTGATTTTACAGCATCTTACTATGCTGATGGACAGTGACTGTGAAGGGGTGTGTGGGGAAGACTTGGTGAAGGGGGGAGCCTAGTGAACATAATGTTCTTCATGTAACTGTAGATTAGTGATACCAAAAAAAAAAAAGTCTTTTTTTAAAGGTAGAGTTATAAAATGGCCCAAGCAAGCCTAAGAGATCTTATTGAAGTGAAATTCCTAGTAGATAAGGCTCTACTAGTTTCCCTGTGTTGTATGACAGTCATATTTCTCTGGAAGGAAAATTTTGATTCTCTTAAAATACCTCCCTTAACTTCCAGTTGAAATTGAATTATTTTAACAACACAAACTTCTTTCATTTCTTAAATGGAAATACTTAAGATAAAAATAACGTTGAAAGAAGCCCACAAAGAAAACTTACAATAAGGAGTAAATGATTGATATCAGATTTCCTTGTTGAGGATGTGTTTAATGAGAGGCTAAATGAATAGGATTTTAAATACTTTGAAAAGGTATTGGGGGTGGAAGAAATGGAAAAAGGAGCACAGAGGGGGTGCATAAGGTACCAAAGGCAGATTAGATACCCTCATTTTAAAATTAGTGCTTTAACCAAATTTCATTTTGAGGTTGAAACAAGGAAAAGAGATCACTGTGCATTTATGATAACTTAATTCTTCTGAGTTCAAGATATCCCCATACCCACACATAACTTTCACTTGATTTGCACTATGGTTAACAACTAAATAAATATTACTTTATTCTCTACATATTATTTCCAATGGATGATATCCTGGGTTTAACAGTAGAGCACTCATTGGTCATCATTCATTGATTACCACTTGAATGGCAATCGAAATACAAACTTGCGGGTAGGCCCAGGATCTATAATCTACAGAGCAACCAGGACTGAAATGATGACGGTTACGGCGAAGGCCTCGTGCATCCGAATGAAAGTATGCTGTGGATACCTGTAGTTGGGTGGCAGCACAGGCTTAGGAGGACTTTGGTTATTTGAGGAGAACCGTGCCAGGGGCTTGAGGATACACTCACCCTAGGGCACCTCGAGTGCAAGTCAGTCACAGAACAAATGATACCCACACGTACAGTGACAATTAGTACTGGACCAACTGCCATTTTCATACCATGCCCACTACTTCCTGCCCAGCTGCTCCTGCTGAGTATGTACCACCAGTGATGAAAACACCAGCCCAAAGTAGCCAATATGCACACCAAGCTTTCCTTTATTCAGGGATATTGTATTTGTTTAAAAGAAAATGATCATTCTTGAAAGACTGCTCTGTGTGTGTGTTTAACCACTTTATTTCTTGTTGACGAGACCCCCAGATACCAGACATGTTATTATAAAGCTGCTTACGCACTTTTAATAAAAACGTGTCTTCCATCCCTGAGGCGGAAACGCAGACGACTCCGTGTGCTGCACTCCGGCAGTTCTACAAAAGGCCGTGCATCTTCATGACTGTCCATTTCAGTAAGGGTACTAGAGAAAGTAATGTTTGAAATCACTATCCATGCTTTAGTTATCTACCTTTAGGAAAAGTTGAGCTTTCATTCTCTTCCAAGTAAAGACAATGCAAATTAATTCATAAAAACACATGGAAGAATACACTTATAATACAGAGTGGACATTACATAGGAAAATTCCTATTTACACAAACGGTCATAAAGTCACTTTTAGTATGGTGGAAGGTTTCTAAACAAATACAATGGGATGTTATGAATATATAGGACAGGGGAACAAAAATTATACCTGGAAAGAGTCAGGTCAGAGTGGTCTTGCTTCCTTTTCTTTACAGAATGAAAGCTTTCCTGGTTTGGTAAGTTAGTGAAGGTGTTTTCTTCTATTTTTCTTTTTTTCATGTCTTTATTGAGACGAGTTTGCATTTTAGTAAGGCTTGTACGAGAGAAAATAATGTTTGAAATCAATATCCATGCTTTAGAGTTATCTACCTTTAGTAAAAGTTTAGCTTTCATTCTCTTTCAAAGACAATACAAATTAATTCATAAAAAAAGATGAAAGGATACGTTTACTTATAGTACAGAGTTTACATTACATAGGAAAGTTCCTATTTACACAGTCAAAAAGTCACCTTTAATATGGTGGACGGTCTTTAAACAAATACAGTGGGGTGTTATGAACATATAGGACAGGGGAACAGAAAGAATACCTGCCAAGAGTCGGGTCAGAGTTGTCCTGTTTCAGTTTCTTTCCACGAGTACAGCGTTCTTGTTTTACTCCAGTACCGCAGGTGTTTTCCTCTATTTTCCTTTTTCTGTTTTTGCGGCCCCTTTTCAGTGAACTTGCCTTTAATTAAAAAAATAATATATGAGGTATAAGAAAATAACTTTCTATAGCCCTTCTATTATTTTAAATTATGAAAATCTGACAGAATAAACAAAAAGAATACTCTTTCTCACCCAAAAAGTTGATAGTTTTATTATTTTCAAGAGATCTATGAATTTGATCTCCGATAATACTAGGCTAAAATCTAATGATGCATGAAAACACTAAAGAATTCTTAAAACTCGAAGATGTTGATCTCACGGCACCATGTTTGGTGCTACAGAACTTAGCAGTTTTCCTTTAGACTTTGAACGAATCAAAGATACTATTCTTTTGAATGAACTGAATGTCACTAATGGAAGGAATATAAAGACTATCCTTTAGAGCACAATATAATTAAGAACAAAGGTGAATATACATAGAAATATAGAGAATACTAATAAGAAAGTTGAGGAGGTTATTAAAAAGGTACCCGAAACATGAAATAAGGCTCATGAAGTGTCAAATAGGAGAAAAAGTCTTTTATAAGCGGTCATATCTTCCGGAAACTGTTATTTTTCTCAGAAAAGCATTTGATGTTAAGAAGAGAGTTCCAGAAACTTGTGGTTCCCAGGTGTGAACAAAGCAGTGTTATTAAAGATGAGGAGAAGAAAAAAAAAGATGTTTTTGGGGAAAACAGTAAAGAAATAGCATAAAATAGATCATATTTGGAATTTAAGTGTATGAATGCCAGCTATGCTCTGTCAGTAATTAGCTATGGAACTTTGTAAAAAAATATCTGTGAGGCTCTGTTTGCTTATCTGTAGAAGAAGATAAGTCACTCAGTTGGTAAGGTCATTCTAGCTCTGAAAGTATATGGAAAAAAACAAACGAATCCCAATGTGGCCCTTATGCAGTCTAACAATTTGTAGGCAGCACATCGATGTAACAATGAGTACCCAGCCTCCTCCCAACATCCCCCAATTCAGAAATTGGGAAATAAGCATCTATTTTGAGAATTAAAGTTACAATGAATATAATAGATCAAAGAAGAGAAATATGCAAGGTCACTGGTAATATATGGTTTGTGTTTTGATTCTCTACAACAGCGTTTATCCTCTTCTAGAAAATTATTTACTCCTTACTCAGACTGTTAAGAAATCTTGAAATAAAAATCTTAGAATGTGGAGTTAGATATTCAGTCTAGCCCTAATTAAATGTTGCCTATATTCTTGAACTGAACTTGGCGGAAAACATTACTTTAGAGTATTTCGTAACAATTTCCTTGAGGATTTCATGATTCTCTTAGCAACATTTTTAAAAAACTGCTTTTAAGCAATTACAATTATTTGGTACGCTATTGGGATGTTAAATGCATAATTAAGGAGTTATTTTAATGGATTAAAATAAGGCAAACTATAAATCTAACACCTTTCCCATATCATATCAAAGAATCACTACCTCTTGCACTGATGGAAATAATTAAAATGTTTTACTAAGTCTCTTCTCCATTTAGTTTATTAATCTTTACTCAATAAAATCCGATTGAGTTTTCATATTATACTGAGCTTTTAGAACCCCCAAATCATAAAAAAAAGAGAAGAGAATGCTGAATATATAATGAGGAAAATGTCCATTTAATTAAGATTAAGTAAGACTGAATAGTTGTCTTACATAAAAAGAACATTTCATGAACAATGGGCTAACGCTTCTAGTTCCTATTTGAACTAAGATGTTACTTGAGATCATTTTCTAACAATACTCACAGTAAGAAAATGTGAAATTTAAACCACAGAATCCAAAGACTTTTGTTACAAAATGGTAATAAAGTCTCTTTTTGTTTCTTTAATTATTGATACTTGTCAGACTACTTCATTAGATTGTGCACATACACTTTTAAAAACAAGCTTTTATTCAGTTACCTGATTACTTTATTAGACAGAGATATTTCCCTTGCACCCTTTCTACCTTGTTAGAATGCACAGAGGACCTTCAGTATGTCTTGAGCAGGACCTATCAGATTGTACATACCATCGCATATTTGTTTTTGTACATTTATGTATCAGAAGTTGTAAAGCGGTGGCTCACAGACCGTAAACAGCCCACAGCATGTGTTGTTACTATGTTTGGCTCATAATGCTTGTAAAAGTTCTGAATTTGTTGCCAACATTTAACATTTGTGAGGACATGCATAAAGATCCATAATCTTGAAATATTGGCAGATCCTAGAACACTGGACCTACATGTCTACATGACAACAATTGGCAGGAGTTGAGTGATGACTGACACTTAAATGGGGGCATGACTTCCCTGTCTGCCATAGTCTCAACTCTTCTGTGTTATTTGTGTGGCTTTCATAGGCACTGGACTTTGAAACTTCTTGTGTGTGTGTGTCTCTGTGAGTGTGTATAAATACGTATACATACACACATAAGGCTTTTTGATTCTATGTATATATCTTGGCATTAATATGCACATACACACAGGATAAAAATACTTAACCACAATAATGTGTATAGAAATAGCCATTGGAGTACAAGGTATACAGCATAAAAATTTGTAAATAACCATGAATTAACTAGGAAGATATTTCTAAAATTTAACTTTAAAAATCCTTATAAATCAAAATAGAATGTTTATTTTTCATTGCTACAAGAAATATAACATCTAATTCACTACATTTAAAAAACTAAGAAGAGGGAAGAGGCTCAGAAAGCTGTATTTACATAGAAGGGCTGGAATGAGGTTATAGATCTTTACATCTCCTGGTCTATACCCTGAATGAGAGAGAGCCAGAATATTATTTAACCAAATTTATCGGAACAGAAATCTCCTATAGCCTACCAGATGATACCCCAGGACTTAAAACCCTAATTTGTTAGTAATTCATAAAGTATTAGAGAAACTTTCTATAGCTTCACTGTGACTAAACTAAAAGATAATTCATGTACAACCAATAAAGGTTATTATTAAACTATAGTTGACTATAGATGACAAAGATGATCACGTAATAAGAAAGCAACTTAGTAAATATGATGCCACGTGAGACCCTCTGCTATTCTGTAAAACAGTCTAAAATACCATACACATTAATATAAATGTGTCACAGAACTTTAAATTCATAAAAATATTTACACTCGTGAACTTATTTGATCTTTACAAACCCCGCCAGGCAGATGCTATCCCACTTTACAGATGATAACCCTGAAGCTAAGAAAGCACTCCAATGCTTATCGATCAAGAAGGTAAGAAAACCAGCACAGGAAACTGAAAAGGAGCAAAGGCAGAAAGAAAACCAAGTATGGTACTAGAAGCCAAGTGAACACAGGGTTGCAAGGAGGGTGTGCTCTGGAACTGATGGGTGGGTCAGGTGAGGCCTAAGCACTGATCCCCAGACTGACGAATGGCCACGATAGGAGCACTTTCAGAGAAGCTGTGAAGGTGAGAATCTGACTAGAAAGAGTCCCAGAGCGACTTGGAGAAGAGAAGTCCGAGAGAATCAGAACAAAGCTGTCCAGCAGGAGTTATTCTGTAAAGGAAAGGAGAGAAATGCGGGAAGTGGATGCAGGAGAAGTGAAGCTAAGGAGAAGAACCCAGGGGAGGACGAGATGCTGATGCAGGTGAAGAGAACAAGGGGGCGGGATCTGAGGCACAACACGGGAACTGGCTTAGGGTGGGGGACTGAGCATGGCACCGAGAGAGGGGTTTTTGTATGAACGCAGTCTGATAATAAGCATATACATTTTAAGTCTCTTGCCAGTCACATTTAAATTAGAAGTGTGAAGGCTCATACCTATTGGTTAAAGCAATATGATAATATAGCAAAAAATGAGTTGGCCGAGTTATAAAGTAAGGAGTAAGAGGTGTAAGGGGCAGCATGAACTGAGGGCCAGACTCTTTACTAGATGTCCCCTCCGTCAGGCACTCTTCTCCCTGTTTACTCGCCTGACCTCATCACTACTGGCAACTACCTTTCCATAAACTCAGTCCCAAACACCCACCTGCCCATTGCCTCTTTTCCTTTCCAGACCATTCCCTTTAGCACTTGAAACTACTGTGCTAAGGGAAGGCAGATACAAAAGGCAAACTATTTTATGATTCCGTTTATATATAATGACCAGCAGAGGGAAATCCGTGGAGCTAGAAGGTAGAGTAGTGGTTGCCAAAGGCTGAGGGAGAAGGGGAGAGTGACAACTAATGGGTACAAGGAAACTTTTTTACGGTCATGAAAATGTTCTGGAGTTAAATAGTGGTGATCATATATAACTGAATATATTAAAAACCACTGAATTGCACACCTAAAAAGTGAATTTTATGTGAATTCTATCTCAAAAAAATCCTCACAAAACTCTGTAACTCTACTTTGATCTGGCCATTAAAAGGTTCAGTTTCCGATCCCTCTTATGTGTGACAAGGGCCGTCATATGTACTGCCATAGACCTAAGATTACAGCTATACCACATGGATACTGCCAGTGTCCTGTATATCTGTATATCCTGGTATAGCTGTAATCTCAGGTCTATGGCAGTACGTATGACAGCCCTTGTCACAGCCATCACAAAGGAGGAGCAGTTCTTCATTATCGCCCTTTCAACAGACCTGGCAGTACTATAAAACATGAAAAATCATTTAAAATCAATACTATTATGAAGAACAGTTATTGGGATATTAAACACACCACAATTCCTAATTCATATTAGTAATCAACATTCTGCTTGCTAACAAATATACAGTAGCCATACACATCTATGTATCTCTCGTTACACAGATAGGGACCACATGACGGGGTGAGCAGTTTAGTTGGGGTAAGTGCACATTTCAGGTACACTGCAAAGAACAAAGCTAGAGGCTGAATGCCTGTACACACTTTCAAAGCATGTACACATTAACATAGGAAGTAATTAACATGACATTAGAGCCCATAAAGCAATGAATGGCTTTAAATACAGGGTATGTAATTTTTTAATACATTTCATTTTTTCCTTATCTTAGCATCCTCATGATCTCCTGAGAAAGAAATGAGTTAGAGTAATTTTCAAGATCAAAATTAGGAAACTTGTATTAGTATCAGAAGTATGTGTAATAAAAGGATATTCCTATATTTTGACTAAAATTGTCCACCCATTTGTGATTGATTAAAAAATCAAACATGTCCAACCCAGGAAACTTGGGAAAATCAACCCAAATCAAACAGATGACACAAATGCAGAAAATGGACCCTACAAAATGATTTCTAAGGGAAAAAAACTTATATAAAAATTAAACCAAATAATTTAAGAAGTCATAGATTTTCCAGAAATAAAAATAAATTTTCTCTCTTGACAAATTTCTAATACCATTAAGAACTTTAAAATCTGTAAAGGCAATGCTTTTTCCCATGCATACATATCCTGTATAACAAGTTTCACAAAGGGAAAGGAGGGAAGTTGGACAGTCAAAACTTTCAAGATGCCTTTAAAAAAATGGTAAATACTAACATTATATATTTTGACACTTCGTTTATACTCCGTCACAGTAGAGAATATCCTGCAACCAGTATTTTCAAATAATGAAAAGACTTAAACTATAAGTTATTTATACGAATTGAAAGTTACGTGTTCATAGATTCTTATAAGCAAAATAGCTTAACTATTCAAACTTAACTTCAATACACTAAGTCTTAATCCACAAAGTCTAAATAGTCTTATATAACACAGTATGTACACTAATGATAGCTTAAGAATCTTACCAAAATGGCAAATAGAAAACTATTCAATTTAGTAAATACCTACCAACTATATGAGATACATGTGTCATACTAAAATTGGCATGTGTACTAAGAGCAAAAGCTGCAGTTTAATGTTCCAACAGTTTTATTTTATGACACTTCCTAATACCATACCACTAAATATGGTATTATTTCTCCAAAACTGAGTTACATCATTACACGTTCTATTGTAAAAATACTCACTGCAAAACATTTGGAAGATTATATTTCAACCCCTCTAACAACAGATTTAATTCATGAATATTAAGTTAATTGTTTTCTAAATATACTAAAAATACCATGAAGTCTGTTTTACTTCGCACATTTTTCATTTAAAAATAAAATTATTTTCTGACACTTATTAGGAAAGGGTGACAGATAGCAAGCTCATATCACTTTTGAAAAATCACAGTAAAGAGCTCACAATATGTTAGAGCAAACGTATTAATATTGGTTTTAATTCCTTTGCTGCTACAGTAAAAAATAGTAGATGTTGCCTACTGTTTATTATTAGCAACAATATGAAGAACACCCTGGACAGAAAATTATCTAGAGGCAAATTATGCCAGCTCCTTCTTGGTAAGGCTGGTGTCTGGCAAATGGGTACTTCTAAAGGCATTGAGCACTTAAACATTCTGCTAGGACTTACGAGGATTATTACGGGCACTGTTACATCTAACTAAAGGTTACAATGCACTCATTCATCCTGACCATGAAACTCTGCCTTCTTTTTAAGGTAGTTTCACAGCAAATACTGTATTATTGAACATTAAAAAGAGAATTATGAGAGATGGTGTTAATGAGAAATGCATATTAATAATCTGGAAAAGGTTATGAATTTCCAAAAACAGAAAAAATTCTGTAAATTGTAGGAAGAAAGTCTACTACAAATAGGCAGCTTTTGGTACCAGTTTTGTTTTTTGTGTAAAGGTTATAACAAAACTGACCACATTGTGATGATTCTCTTGGTGGATGAGTAAAACAACCATTTAAATTTAATTGTGTTGTAGGAATTCAATATTTTTGGATCATTATAGCCTAGACTCCACCAAACACATTTGTCTAAAGTGACTTTAAAACTGATTTTAATAGTTTTTACAAGAAAAAATTTTACCTGGTAAAAAATGCTACCAGATAAACTGGACACTGTCTTAAAACTCATGGTGAATTCTAGTCTACATGGGGAAAGACCAAAATTTGAGGACATTGTGAAAACTGCAGATTCACTATTCTGTGGACATTTTAGGAAGAACTGAAAAAATACAGAAGAAACCGAATTTATTTCTATAGAATGAATAAGGCCTTCCGTAATATAAGCACAGAGATGAGAATGAAGGAAAGAGTGCTAAATTATTTAAGGCTCACTTCTTTTCTTTGGGGAATGACTATTGTTGAGTAATCTTACTTCCAGTCATTCATGCAGACAAATGTCAAATGTTTGAATGTTAAAGCTAATCTATAATTTAAAAGCAAATGGTAAAGCAATTCACAAAAGTCTACGAATAATAAATATTTCTCTATGTGATAAGAGACAAAAGGGACACAGACATGATTTAACACATATATTTGGTGTCTGGTACAAAACAGGGGTCACTACATGACAGTGACTAACTGGGCTCAAACACAGAAGATGAAAAAAATTTTTGAATTATTAGAGAAAAGACTTAGAAGATCTACTTTTCATGTGAACTGCATCTGATGTCAAATACATGATATTGGTTAAAGTAAGAGCTCTCTGCTTATTTTGTTTATTATCTAAGAATTTCTTAGCATTAAAAAAATTAAAATTGATAAAAACATAAGGAACATTTTAGGGATGCAATGAATGTATACTACAGGTAATGCTAGCAACTGCCATGTTTACAGAAGCAAAAGAATATTTGGATTAACAACTTCAGAATATTTACATTAAAAACTATTATGATTAGATTAACAACATAATTAACTATTATGCTGACTGAACACAGAAGACAACTTCAGTAAATTATAAACAATATCTAAAGGAGGGAGAATCGCGATTAAAGATAAACACATTTGATAGAGTACTTCAAAAAGCTCACAACAAGGAGGAAAGTATCAAACCGTACAGCATTTAGGAACTAAGAAAACTCAGGTACAGCATACATTATTCTGACAGTAAGAAATGTAGAATTAAGAAAAATCTGGAGGTTGGGAAAAAAACAGGCCAGTGTAAATTAGTTGCAGTATTTCTTAAATAAAAACACTTACAGCTTTCATAATGGATTTTTCCCATGCTATGGATTTCTGTAACTGCTGAATGCACAGAGCCACCTGGGCAGCACTGCGAGCTTCTGATAATGCCCATCGCCACACCCTGAGACCGGGAACAATATCCTCTTCAATTCTGCATTGAAATACAGAAAAATTAAGTAGGCCATGTCCACACTTACGGTTACCAAATCTGAAACAGTCATCACACTGATAGCCAAGTGATGATGAAACATGTAACAGCCGATAAGTATAAGGTTTAAGCAACTAAATTTGATGTAGTGCACAGACTGTGGCTACGTGCCTCAAAGCTTAGTCACAATCAGGTAAATGTAAGATCACTTCGCAGGATTATCAACACACATAACAAGAGAAAAAACATTTTTTACAAAGCACCATGCAAATAGCATGATCCATGTGGATCACAGATATACAAGAAGATACATAGATAACAGGCAATAGAAAATAGGCTCCAATTAGCAAAGAAGCACAATAATTTTTCAAGTTAATTTCAATAACCTACCCGTCATCATCACCACTAGTGGATGGTGCAGGAGCAGGGCCAGTAACTGTGCCCACATTATCCAGTTTGATCTGAATGGTGGTACTTAAGGGGCTCTTCAGATACCTCCTTTCAATGTTTCGCTCCAACTCAGACAGCCTGCTTACAGCTATATCTAGGGGGTTGTCGCTCTTCCGCTCTAGTGCATGCGCACTGCTTTCTTCTGCGTCAGTAAATTCTCCATCGTGCTCCTTGCACAAGTTAGAAAATGACTTATGTTCAAAATAGACCAAGTCCTCCCTTTCTGATGCCGGTTCTGGACACATCCAACCCTATATATCAAGAGAGTAATGTTAGCATGGTTTCCTCTTAAAATGCCTGACGGGTGAGTTACCTTTACTTAGAATACAGCAGCCGACGCCAACAGAGCTCAAGGATCATTACTACAAGTTTTTACCTTGTGTTTCCTAATGCTAGGTAAAAATAAGGAAGAAAATTATTAGAAAGTTGTAAGAGAAGTTTGAAGAAGAAAATTTAACAACTTTTGGTGTTATGAGAGGTAGAGTGGAGATCAGCCAAGTATTCCGAGGGACTTCACACCAACTGCTGGTTCTCTCACGGGCCCACTTTAAATGGGAATCTCTCGACAGCAGGGACTTTGTGCCTCCTGTTCATTTTCATTCCTTCCGCCACTCCTCCTGCGCAGGCCCTTGCACTGCCCATCCTGGCCTCAGGAGCTCTGCAGAAGCTGCTACATTTGCCCGCAGAGCTTTTCCCCTCTCCTCTGCCCCTAGTTACTGACTCCACTCATCCTGTGGCCCTCACGTGAGAATTTATTTCTTCAGGGAACCCTTCCCTGACCGCTTTTAGGAGGGAAGCCTCCCTCTTACAGACTCTCACAGAACCATGTGATATTCCATACCTGTGGCAGTCACAATCTGATACTGCTGTGATTATTTAATTAATATCTTTCTACTTCTAAATTCCCTGAGGGCACGGACCATGTCTACTTTTACTCATTTCATCTCCAGCAGTGGGAAGGCAAATATTAGACACTCAAAATATACGCTGATTGAATAAATGAATGTCTTATAATTCAGCTTGCTTACAATGATCCTTTAGCTCAAACCCTTCAGAGTTCCTAATGTTCAGTAAAGTCCAGTTTTACCATGACATTCAAGTACCTCAATCTCCCTCTTTCGCTCATCTTCCCATTCAGGCATCCAACACTGCAATCAAATTCCATGACTTGCCACACACCCCAAACATGTCCTGAGCTTCCTGATCCTGGTGCTCTGCCCAGTTATTAACTCTTCCTAGTAGCACTCCTTGTTCTCTGTCAAAAGCTTCTCCATCTTCTCAAGTTCCATCTGGACTTCTACAGGCAATCTTCCTTGATCTTTCCCCTATGTTCACCACAATCAGTGTATTCCTGTCCTAAATTCATGAATCACTTTCTACATCTTCACAATCCGTTACTAGATTCTGCAGGGCTGTATACACGTATTGTTGCCCTATTGTACGGAATGCTTTCTGAGGGCAGAAACCACATTTTATTCAATTTTGTGGTGTCCACTCTGATGTACAATAGGTACTTTGTAAAAGCATATTAAGTAAAAAGTAGAATGAACATGATCCTTTTTATTAAATCTCTTTAGAGAGAATTATTTTTCTTATATATCAGAATTCTTCCTCTTTACCTCAAGAGAATATTCATTATTAGAAAGTATGGATGAATTTATAAAAGGTACATACAAAACATTACTGCATCGTATATGCCATAACAAATGAACCTCAGTCCCGTATTTTGAAAGGGATCTGAAATTGCTAAATCAAGGGAATCCTATAAATGTAACACATCTTGACTTTTGCAAGCAAAAGACAAGAAAATGAGGACTGGATTAGATTTTGAGAAGGTGGATGGTTGAAAATTGTCTGCAAAGCCCTGTGACAGACACAGCTTGCCACCTCAGAAAAGGTCCTCACTGCCACTGTCAAAGGGCTCTCTCTTATTTGGCTTGTCATGTTAATATACTTGTGAACAGCTCGGTTCAACTATTAAATATGCAGGTGACTTAAACTAGGAAGGAAGTTTAATATTCTGTATGACAGGACTGTGATAAAAATAGTTTCATATGCTGAAAAATATACCCAAATGAAATTAATAAAAATAGAGCAATGATAAATGTAAATTTCAGCTTTGAAGTTTAAGCAACCAATCAAAGAAATATTGGATGTGATACAACACACTTAAAAGCACAATGAAAGACGCAGAAGGATTTTTTTTCTAATAATGCATACTCAGTTTAGCAACGGTATGGTTTGGATGTTAAAAAGCTAGTACAAATTGGCATGAAGAGAAGTATAGTGCCAGTTTAAGGGAAGTAAAAGTCCCATGAACACATTAGGCATCTCTGTGTATAGTGAGTGGTACATTTTAAGAATATAGACACTGCCGTTTAATCAGAAGAGAATCGTGCGCCTGGAAACCATTTCACTGGACCGATGGCTGAAGGAAGTAATCAGCTTACAAAAGAGAAAACTGAAAGAGAGACACAGGAACTGTGTTTACAGGAGCTAGTAGAGTAATTCGGCTTTCTACAGAATCAGGACTAGATTCTTGCAGATTTTCCTACAATATAAAACAGAATTTCCGTATTATCAGCAATATTGAAAATAGAAATGAATGCATCTAAGTAGTACCACGGCCACCTGCTTAATGTGTCTTCACAATGGCTAGTTCCCAGGGCTGACCACATAAATATTTTGTTTTCAGGAAAAAAAATCATTAAATCTTTTATAGATGGTAAAATGTTTTGTGATTATTTCCATCACTTGTTGTTTAAGATTCCTCAAGACTAATATAATTACCATTCATTTCTTTAAAAAGTCCATAATAACCCCATAATACTGTATTAATAGGATGTTAGAGCATCTCACTTAAAAAACCAATTTCATTTATCTTAGCTGGTGAGAACATGGGCAAGAACATCTAAGCAGTCGGTAATGTGATAAGGTCAATAAACCAAGATCTCAGTATGTCGCCAGGAAAACGTTAGGCCCACGCTCTGACTTTACATACAATTTCAAAATGCTGATGATATGCTTTCCCAACCAACGGCCATCTAGAACCGGTGAATTAAAACCAGAGGGGGATGGTCATGGGAGGAAAACAGGGAGAGTAGAACCAACCAAACTCAAACCAGCAAGTAGTAACAACCAACCATGAGAGATGACGAAGACAGACTATGGAAAGCAGATGTAGTCATTTAAAAGGTAAAGCACACTAGGGCCTTTTAAATTACTGTAGGGGCAAAACCTCTTCACAGTCCCTGAGGGAATCATTACCCAATAATTGGTCTTCATACTGATGATCCGGTGTCACCAAGAGAATTTAAATCAAACTCACTATTCTCAATTTAAAAAGGAAGGGAACGGTAACCTAAGCGATCCAACACACATGTTAAAAAATGATGGCACTAAATAGAATAATTTTCATTTCTCCAGAAAATTAACTTGTGTAGAAGAAAGAGTTCATTTGTTGAAGATGCCAGATAAGTGAGGCATTTTTATATTGTATTATAATACCAGGAGGAGGATACATATAGTTGGCTAGCACAATTTCAGTAAATGATAAATTTTTGTTTCCCTAAGTGGGTAACTATGTCTGTGGTGAAAAAAGGGACATTTTTTTGTTAGCTCTGGAAAAATGACATTTTTTGAGATGAGATCCTCCAAAGTTTCTGAATGCCAGTAGTAAAGTAATTAATGCAGCTAATTTGTAATCATTGGTAGGACAGTACCATGGCGTAAGTCTCACATTCTGAGAGAAATATGAAATATTCAATCAAATTACACAGAAACGACATTTTCTAAGCCTTTTCAAGTGTCTCTCTCATGCTTATTCATCATCCATCCATTTATTCTCAGAGACATCACATTATCAATTGAGAAGAGACATTTATATTCTTTTTAAAACCAAAAATTTTTGCACAAAGGTGAAGCTTTTCTTTTGTTGTCCTTTCAGTTTCAATCATGGCTGTGACATGGTAATGCCCAGTCAATAAATAATTAAAACTTTACATATATACATAGGATGTGAGTATGTGTATCACAACATAATGTTTTTAAATTAGCAATTTTAAATCATATAGAGTGAAAGTTCAACATATAACATGGCTATATAACGTGGCTTGCATACTAGACAATTACCAGGCACATATGAAACATTGCAGAAATAGTTTGCCATTACATTTATCGTGGCTGAAACTATGAAATCCTGCTTGTGGTGAAGAACTGCAGACCAGAAATGGTATTTTTCATGCCACTGAGGAGGTGGGCAGGATTTCGTAAGAAGAACTCGGGAGGACAGAGCTGGTTTGATCCCACATTTAGCCACTTACTATATTATGACCACTGACAGGTTACTTACTCTGAGCCTTGTTCCTTACCTGTAAGATGGGGGAAATTAATCAAAGTGAGAACATTTAGCACAGTAACTGGCATGTATCAGGCATACAATAAATGTCAGTTACCTTCCATTATTCTAAAAACAGATTTTATTCCAAGTCAATTTTACCTTTACTTGCAAACTTGCTGATGCGACTCTCCTTTCCAGATCTTCTACCTGTTGAAGAATCCTCAAATCCACTTCCATTGCTTGTTCTTCTACTGACCACTTCTCCACAATATCTCGAGTTACCGGGTTTTCTTCATTTTCATTTAATTCAATAATGGTAACTATATTTGAAAGGAAATTTATTTTAAAATCCACTTTATCTCTCAATGATTTCTTCCAGAATGTGAATGAAACTCCAGGGGTACCACGTACAAGTACATTTAACACACACAAATTCACTTGTGAATAAGCAAGGCAGCTGACTCTTGCAAAAGGAGCAGTAAGTACTCTTCTTTAGAAACAGAACAGTATGTCTGCAGGTTGTAACAAACTATCAAAAGTAGTACCAATTTAAGAAAATGTAAGTTGTTTTTGGGCAAGATAGGAAAGAAAAAGCCTATTAGTAATAAATTAAGATTAAGACATACTAAAATATGCTTTAAGATGAAAGAATTAATTCTCATAACTAAGCAAGAGAGCAGAAATAAATCTCTTTTAGGTGCCCACCATCCTTATTCTCGATGCAGGCTTGAGTGATGTAATCCAGGTGTTTCTGAATTTGTTTTTGTAATGCCTTTTCTCTTATGCCTCTGGGATGTAGCACTTTGAGCAAAGCTTTTAAATGCTCTGGGTCAGTAATTCTCCACCAGCCAAACTGCATTTCTAAGCCAAGATAAACATGTAGGGCATTTACAGATATTCAGAATATGAATTAATGGCATGCTACAAATGAAAAAATTTATAACTATATAAAAACATCAAAGATTCAGCTATAATATAGAGATCTGTAACAATACAATACAGTAAGTGGCTACAGCAAACCCTCTCAAGGTACCCACCTTCTGGAATAGGCTTTGGACTAGGATAATCTACTGGTTTGGCTACTTCAAGAGCTGCAGGTGACTTAGAGGGCGGCTGGGCCCGAGGAGTTGGTGAAGAAGCAGCTGGCGCATCGGCTTGGGTAAGGGAAGCGTCCTCCCAAGGTGTTCTTGGCAGTAACAACTGGTCCCTGGGGGGAGGACTGTAGACCTTGCCTGCACCACCTGAACCGGTACTGACCAGATTCGAGTCTGTCCCTTCCACGCTGTTCTGTGTCACCGTTGGCTGCATGCTGCCCGGTGAGTGTCTCCCACGGTTCTGGTGAGGCAGTGCGCACCCATCTGCACCGCTCTTTGGTTTGGGGGTCGTTACATCTGACTCAGGAGGCACCTTAGCTACTTCTAAAAGCTTGCTTAATTTGGAAAAAGAGCCAGGATTCTGAAGAATTAGATTTGTGTTATCTTTTTCGTTAGGATCTTCCTTTTGCTCACAATGATCCGGATTTGAACAATTTAAAGTGTCGTCAGAAGTATCAAATATTTCTTTGGTCTGGATGCTTTCTGCTTTTTTTCGTTTTTTTCTTTCTTTTGCAATTTCTTTCAGCCCTACAAAATCCAAAAGCATTACGAAGATCAGTTCCTCTAGATCAAACCATACTATATTTACTGCTATTTATCAAATCATATGCATAAATACTTTAACAAATTTCTCTAGCTTACTTAATACTCTTCATTTTTTTCTTTTATACACTAGCTTGTTACGCTCATTGGAAAAAATTTTGTAATTTTGTAACTAACCACAAAAAATTACAATAATAAAAAATATTAAAAGCCATAATATACAAATTACTGCTAACATTTTTGTATTAATTTTTCCAGGAATTCTCTATGCACACATGAAATCCTATTTTACAGATTTCCAACCTGTACGTTTTACTGAATAATACTCTTTAATTATTCTGATGTGTCAATAAATATATACCTACGCCTTAAATTGTAATTACTATATTCAGTGGAATATATCATAAAAAATCAACCTTCTATTGATAGTTATTAATAGGGTCCGATTATTCATTAGTAGAAACAATGCTAGAAATGATGAATGATCTTAGATCTGTGTTTGGATTTTTTTTCTCCTGATTTACTTCCTTAGGATACATTTCCAGAAAAAAACTGAGTCCTAAGATATTACTTTTCAGAGTTTTTGAAACATATTGTCAAATTGCCCTCCAGAAAGTCTAGATCAATATACAATCATACTTACACGAGGGCATCTGTTTGCCTACACCCTCAATGAAACTGAAGACTATCAATAACTTTTGTCTTTGGAAATATCCGGGAGGTGAGAATCTAAACTCTATTTTTTTCTGATCATTAATAAGACTGGATATTTTTCTGTAGGATAATAGGTATTTCTCCTTAGTGAACTTCTTGTCCATATTTTTTACCAGTGTTTTAATAATAATTGATAAGAAGTGTTAGAAAAATATAAACCTACTTTATTTAATTTGAAAAACGATGTATGTTCACAGTAAAATATTCAGTAATAAGAGGCTAATGTAACCCTTTCCTGCCCTACTCCCTCAGTTCCTATTTCTAATCTTCAGATGTAACTGCTTAATCAATCGTGTCCATACATCCTTTGGGAAATCTTACATGCATGCATATGACTATTAGTTTGTGCTGTTACATAAATGGGATGCTACTGTTTTCTGCACCATTTTTATTTGGATAAAATTCAAATGCCTAAGCAAGGCCTCCAACACTGTATGATCTGGTTCCTGAAAACCACTCTTGTCCTTGCTAACCTTGCTCACCTTTCTCCCTTTTTTCAGCTTCTCAAACATGGTAAGTTATGTCCTTTCTTGGGGCCTTTGCACTGGGTGTTCCTCTGCCTGAAATCCTGTTTTGTTGACTGGCTCCTTACCCTTCAATGTTTCAGATTAAGTATCACCTATTCACAAAGGTTTTCCCTGACTACTCTATTTCAAGTAGGGTCCCCATCTTATTATTCACCTTAGAATATCATCATCCTATATGCTTCTTTTGCAGAATTTACCATTATACACATTAACCTGCTAATTTTAAAATATTTCATTCCATACCCCACCCCACACACTACAATTTAACTCAACAAACGTTACTTAAAGGCAGAGCAATGTTTATATTGCTTTAACAGGATCCCAGCTACCTAACATGGTGGCTGCTATGAAACTGGGGCTCAATAAATACTTTTTGGATGATGAAATAAAAGGATGACTTTACTATTTTCACTATATACCTTAGATTGCTTTCCATGATGATACATAGAACTGTATCACATTTTCCTTCAATCAGCTGCATAATATTCTTATATGGATTATCATAATTTATTTCATATATCCAAAGCTTGCAAATTTCCTTAATTTTGTACAAGTTACTAGCTAGCAAGGAAGTACTAATATTTGTGCTTGATTTATTCTGAGAACTATTATCTCAAAAATCACTTTCATATATCCAAAAACAAACAGATCAACTAACCACAC
This sequence comes from Manis pentadactyla, assembly GCF_030020395.1. NCBI lineage: Eukaryota > Metazoa > Chordata > Mammalia > Pholidota > Manidae > Manis > Manis pentadactyla. The sequence goes on from NC_080034.1 coordinate 72,203,723, forward strand.
TAGGTCTGAGACTAGTAGGGGATTTCAGAGGTGATACATTTTAATAGCCTATTCATGGGGTCGTTAACTTTAATATCCAAATTCTTACTTATAGACAGTTAAACCTCTCATTAAAATGTAAAAATTATTTTTAAAATCTTGGAAGTTTATAAGGATGTTAAGTACACAGAGATTTTTTAGATAGTTTTTCTTTCACCAATTTCACACAATCCCCTGTTCTTTCCAGCCCTTACTATGCTTCAACAGACACTTAGATTGGTCCCCTATCTTGGCTATTGCAAATAGTGCTGCAATGAACACGGGGATGCAGATACTGATTTGAGTTTCCATTTTCATTTGTTTGGATAAGTACCCACAAGTGAAAGTGCTGGGTCATATGCTAGTTCTAACTTTTCTGAGGAACCTCTATACTGTTTCCAATAGTGGCCGCAACAATTTACATTCCCTGCAACAGTACCCAAGAGCTCCCTTCTCTCCACATCCTCACCAACATTTATTTCTTGTCTTTTTGATAAGAACCACTCTAACAGGATGAGGCGATATCTAATGTAGTTTGCATTTCCCTGACAGTTAATGATGTCGAGCCTCTTTTCAGGTACTTGTGGCCATCTGTGTGTCTTCTTTGGGAAAATGTCCACTGAGATCTTTAGATTGTTTATTTTGCTATTGAGTCATATTTGCTTTTGAGTTCTTTATATACTTTGGATAACAGGCCTTTATCAGATATAAGATTTGCATATATTTTTTCCCATTTAGTAGATTGCCTTTTCATTCTGTTCATGTTTTCTGTTGCTGTTCAGGGGCTTATTAGTATGACAGTCCCACTTACTTATTGACTTATTAGTTACTTAGTTTATGTTTTCCATGCTTTAAAATATTTTTATGTTTAAATATTTTAAGCAATCAGTTAAAAAAAGAACTCACTACACTCTCCTGTTTAACTAACATTCTGACCCATTCATATCAATCTTTAAAAATAAACACAACTGAAGCCTCTAAGTGCCCTCCCTGATTCTATCTCTATCAGCAACTTTTACCCTGGGAAGGCAGACCATGACTTTCACGCATCATTCCAATATACGATTTTATACCCATTCTTCATATTCTTTGACTCACAAGAAATAAATGACTGTGCAGAAGAGTAACTCTGCTTGTTATAGGCCAACAATATTTACATGCCAGCCACTATTCTAAACCATTTTCAATTATTATTAACCGTCCTTTGTGCCCCAAGGGTACTTACATTGTTGTATAGTACCTGTTCTAGACACCTATGTGATTAATCAGTCCCTTCTTTACATTGGACTGTTAAACATCTACATGGATGGCATGGACTAATGTTTTGTTTATCTTTGAACATCCAGTGCCCAGAAATGCCCGACACATACTGCGTATTCAAAAAAAACGAGCTGAAAGAAGTTTTCGCCTCCCTACACCACCCTCGGGCAATGGCTACATGTAAGCACTGACTTGACGCTGTGGCCCCATCAGAATCTAAGCATTTGAAAATGCCCAGACATAGTATTCTGAAACATTCAATTCAAGACAGTTTACCGGGCCTATAAATGCACTGTGTACTGCGCTAGTTAATTTAACAGAAACGGAGCCAGAAAAGCAGAGTCTAAAGGTAGAATATGAAGGATGTGTGATAATACTTAAGAAAGTAAGAAGTTTAATGGAGAAGAAGGTAATCACAAATTTCAAACACATACAAGACTTCAAGATGAATGAGTCTTATGCTAAGGGTCTTAGATTTAAGCAGTTTACCTCCAGGGCTACCGTCAGGATGGATGGTTGCTGCAAAGGTTAAAGAGTAAAGCACATGTTGGAAAATTTGACAGTGCGAAGGAAGAGAAATGGAGCAGCAGCTACACAGTACAATACAGGTAAAGATCTGTGTCCACTAAATGGGTGGATGTCAGAAAGTGCAGAAGAAGAAAAATCATGGACTGGAAAGGAATATTTATCAGTGAAAGGGGCATTATGAGTTCAAAAGAAATGAAAAACAAGGTTTTACAATGTTTATCCACAATGCACATTTGATTCTGGAAGCACACAATATATCGAAGGAGTAACAGGGTTTTTAAACGTATGGTTTGTTATATTACTTTGTAACAGATTAATGGCTCCTACCTGCAGCGCTCTCCATGCCTTCTACAAAAATCCCCCCACACTGGGGAAAAATCCAATACCGACGTCTGTAACGATCCTGGCCAAACATCACTGAACGTAAAGAGTGAGACGCATCGAAGAGCTCCCTTCTGTACTGACTCTGTTGCTGTTAAAAAATGATGCATACAATTATGCTATGGGTGTTAAGTGCTTTCAAAATTGATATTTAAGTGACTTTATACTTATCATGGCTTTAGAGCAGCTAGATTTCACTATTGAAGAAAGGCAGCAAAAGAACTGATATCACACGTCTGACTTCAGTTCCAGTAACAGTTGTAAAGACAGAAATTACTTTGAGGGTAATTAGAATATTTTTGTTGCCAAGGATTAAAAAACGTTTTGTTTTATTAGATATCTTATCGTAAAGCATGTCTTATATTTGGTAATAAACAATGTGATCAAGTGTTTCACTGAGCCAAAGACAATTGACTCAATTCTAATGATTACAGTGTGTAACAAATAATACTCACATATACCTGTATTTGCCTATTTTTATACTCATGCTGCAGACCTTAGGCAGCATATGACTAAATTTTGGAATAACTGTGTGATGAATCTAATGACATAAAATGCAGATATCTCATAATACTAATCCTGAAATACTTCACTAATGCTACTGAAATTCAGTTTTACATGAGAAGTACATACATATACAGTCTATAGATCCAGTGCAAAGAAAACCCACAAGTACACTAATGTAAAATAAAACACAGGACAGGTGAGAAATTGGGGATCAACAGAGGTGAGGCTTAGAACCTCACCCCCCCTGTTCTGAGAGAAATCTTCTGCATACGTGGATGTTTTATTGCCCTCGTCTACCTTGGATTAACACATAGTCTACAGGCACACACCTGATCATCCACATTTGCTCTCTTACAACACTAAACTATGTTTTCTACCTTTATCTTGTATCTACCTACCACTTCAGCATTTTATTAAAAATAATAATAATAAAGAGAGAAATGTGGTATCCACATATAAATCAAGTATAAAAATCAAATGAGTATTCCTATTTGAACTGACTGTTCATAGTTCATAATGCATGAGCAAAACTGAAGGTTTCTGTGATGGCTGCCCTTGTACTGTTCACCATGTAAGAACTTAATTCACAATGTAAGAATTTGTTCTCCATGTAAGAACTTGTTTGTTATGCCTCAGAAGATTGGAGACTGACGAAAATTAGGCTTGGAGTGGATTAATGATTGTGCATTGAGCATTGACTCCCCTATACAGAATTTTATTGTTGTTAACAACCATTTGATCAATAAATATGAGAGATGCCCTCACAAAAAAAAAAAAAAAAAAGTACACACTTCCAATGGTAAAATAAGAAGTAACCGGGATATAATGAATATAGTCAAGATATTGTAACAGCTTGGTATGGTGATAGCTGGTACCTAGAATTGTCATGTATATAAATGTGGAATCACTATGTTGTACACCTGAAACTAATGTAATGTAATACTGTGTGTCAACTACCCTTCAATAAAAAATAATTATCTAGAAAAAAATAAATAAATAAATAAATAAAATAAATAAAACACAGGATGCTGAAACTATTAACATGAAATCTGACTGAATTTTAAAAGTTATGAATTCCAAGAAATAAAACCATGCATTTATTGATATTTTGTATTTAAATAAAGAGCTAAAGAATATAGCTCTTGATTAAGTTAGTACCATGTCTTAAGAGGGAGGACTTTAACATTGGCAAGAAACTTTTACGGTTTAATTGTGAGAATGTTTCTGGAGCTCTCCATTTTAATTACTTACAAGAAGCTTGCTTTTATTTAGCAGTCACAAAAAAGGAATCCCATACAAGGTGGATTTTTAAAACACTGCAAAAATGATGTAAGCTATAATCTGAAAACTGCTTACTTTACTCAGCTTTTCAATCTGTCTTTCTAGCTCTTCAACACTTGCTGCTTGGTCACCTTCATCCTATACATGACAAAATACAGTATCATTTAAAGTTTTAAGATTTATTCAATCAATCTGTGGGTATTTAATGAAGGCCTCCTTTATGCAAAGCACTAGGATAGGCCCTATGGGAATGAGTAAGCCTCAGCTCTTGGTTCTTTGTAAACTAATAATCTGGTAGGGAGACACATGCACATCACACTATGGAAATAAAAACCACTACACAGAGGAAGCCATAGGGACCCCAAAAGAGGTAGAGATTTAAGAGTCATGGAGTTCAGGAGAGGGTGAGATTACTTTTAGTGGGAATCTTTACCGAGAGAGGCTACATGGAAGAAGTTGTGTCTTAATTAGCTACCGAAGAATGGTTCGGATTCGATCAATCAGAGAAAGCGCAGGGCATTCCAGAAAGAGTCTGATGTATCTTGACATGAAAGGTACACGAAGAGGTAAGACAGGAGATGAGGCAAGGATGAGTTCAGGGTTAAACGATCTAGAGCTATAAATGCTTGACCATGGTCAATAACGTGATCCTTTGAGGGAGGTTAAACGTGAGAACTACGCTTACAAAGATAATACGGCAATAGTCCTAAGATGGCCTGGAGCAGGGAAAGGATGAACATTGTCAAATCTGGTTAGTATTCCACTGCAGTGACTCAAGAGGGACGGAGAATGTGGGACTTACATAGGTAAAAGAAACAGAAACGGAGAAAAGCAAATGGACGTAAGAGAGTATTACCTAATTAGAAATGTTAAGTCATGGCCACTCATGGGTATGAGGCAGAGAGGGGTGAGGGAGACAAAGGAAGTAGTAAATTATGGTAAGAGTTTAAATCTGGGAGACTGCAAAACTACTGGTACCATTCATTTGGTACCAGTGACTCACTGGAGTCATTTTTAGGGCAAAGAAGGTAAGTTATATTTTGAACACATTGAGCTTTTATAAGAAAAATAATCCCTACGATATATAATACTAATTTCGTAAGTGGTACTTTACTGGTGATTACATGAAATTTTTCATTCTAGAAAATGAATATAGGAAAACAACCACCAAATTATATGTTTTAGAGGGAAAGCATAAAGTAAAAGGCACATGTCTTTTCTTTGTATCGTAGCCACGCTACTTCCTATGGGCAAACTACTTAACTCTTCTAAGACTATTTCCTTACCTGTAGATTGATAACAACATTTCCTGTAACATGGGGGCATCTGTGAGGGCCGAGGAGAACAGATCTGAAAGTAACCAGCAAACTTCCAGGCACACAGTGTGCAAACTGGTTACTTTCCCTCTTTCTGAAAATTGTATCTAGAAAATGCAGGTACCTCTTAGGTTTAAAAAAGTAAAATTTGTTTCCGGTGCTCATTTTCTAGAAGCATTTTTAAAAAGCCACACTGCCACCAACCACTCATGAGCAGGTATTTCTGGATGAGTAGTTATCTCCCCAACAAAAGGAAATGGAAAGAAGCTTTAGTATAAGCTATCGTTTATCTACTTCTCATCCAGTTTAGGGGAGCAAGTTACAGAGGCATTTAGGCATACTGTTTGTGCTAACAGTAACACAATTTCTACTTCAGGAAAGAAGTCTTAAAAGAGAACAGGCCCAATGACCCTCAAATAGATAATTACATAATTACATGTCTGTATGGTTCTAAAGTGATCTTTTGACTCGCAGGGCAAATGTTTGATAATATGCTTACACAAAAATACAATTCAAGCAACAGTAATAAAAAATACCTGCAAAAGACATCAAAGTAACTATGTATCAGTCAAATAAACTTAGTGCTGTTTCTAAGACTCTCCCTAAGATGAAAAGGAAGTAAAGTGTCTACTAAGGTTTGTTTAAAGCAAAGGAGTTTTGACTAATAGTCCTTATAATTTTAAGAGATGTGTAGAACTTAAAAGGTCAGAGAGAAAGGCAAGGAGACTAAGCACAAAGAACTCATCTCTGCCGTGGTTCTCCATGATTTCCCAACCAAAAGAGAGGCCACTGTATGTCCCTATGTGTCAAAGTTCAATCATCCACATAACCTGTTACCAGGCCAACTTGTGAAGTTAGAGCTCACGTAGGTTTCAACACAATTCTAAGGTTTAGGTATACAGACTCCATGTGCTGAAGGAATGAGGAGTGTGGAGAAGAGGGAATCATCTTTGAGACAAAGGGGGATGGACTTAGTCAAGGGCAGGACCTTCTAACAGAGAGCGATCACACGGGTCTCAACGGAAAGGCTCCCTGAAATGCATCTTCTAGGGAGTTTTAATTCCTGGCACTCTCCCCAAACTTTAATCAAGAATCTAAACCTACTTTTTGAGGAATAATGTATCTATCCTATCATTGGGCTCATTAAATAGTTAAATTTTTTAAGGCAATTGATAAGTGGCTACCAGTTCTTCATCATAACAGATAACTCTAAAATCACTTAAAAGAAATGTTATTTTGACTTGTTAGGTCCTAAAATTATTATCTTAAAAAGTTTTTAAACTGTTTTCTCACATTAACAACATATACATTTGCCAGGATTTTACTCAATGAAACCCTATAATCTAACTATAATTCAATTAAAAAGTCACTTTAAATGATATATGTGGTTAAGAGACATTAATGATATTTAAATAAGTAGTAACAAATTTTAGTAGAGTTTATCTACCTTGCCCCATTGATTATTTTCTTTATATCTTCAACCCCCTCTCTTACTGACTCCCTTCAACCCGAAATCATATTTAGCCTTTCACATCTGAGTAACCCTTGGTTGTCTGTCCCCTTTAGGAACCACCTTTTCCTCTGAGGCACAATGCTTACAGAAGTCATCTCACCTCCTCACCTTCTACGGTGCTCGATCCTTCGCCACCCAGCTCCTGCTCTGACCCGACTAACGACTGTGCTGCCACTGGTCCCCAGTGACCTCTGCCTTGCCCGATCCCACAGACACTTTCGATCCTCATCACACTAGACTCCTGCTACGTTAACATTGTTTATCACTCCCTCCTTTGAAATGTTCAGTTTTCTTGATTTTTGCTACTACTACATGTGTAGAAAAGAGCTGACATTGCAGGTCTGACTGCTCTATTTGAAAGGCCCGCGTACAAGGCTGGTCCCTGGCTGGTGTCTGGGAACTTGGATTTCACAGGGTTTCCTCCCACGCTGATAGACTGGCTCACTGGAACCCAACTGGGCTAACAATGGGGTGTATACTGAACACCTGTCTTTCTCCTGGGAGTTTTATACTTGTCATAACTCATTCCTAGGAGACTGAAGCTCATCCTGTGTGACTCCACTGGGAAAAGACTCTTAACAGTGTGGGTCTGGTTTCCTCTGGGCTGTGGCTCACACGTCTTTTCTCTCTGATTCTGATGTGTGAGTCTTCCTAGTGAGTCACTGACTCTGGTGATGGCCTCAGAGATCCTTGAACCATTACAGACACCTCCTACCTCTACGACTGCTCCTTCTTCAACAAGAAGCCCTACGGGATCTTCTGAAATGTTGACATCCCTTTGGGGTTCCAACTTCAGTCTACTGCTATGTTCCCTAAACCAATCACCCTGTACAGAAATCACCCACCTCATGATTTTAAACTACTGTCTGTGTGAATAACTTCCAGATCTATATGTTCATGACTGAACTCATCTTTAGGCTTCAGATTCTTATATCCAACTTACTGCAGAACTGCTGCAAAGGCACCTCAACCGTAACATGTCCAAAATGAACCCACCATCGTTTCTTGTCTTCCACTATCTGATCTGCACTCCCCTCCTCCTCTATCATCTATTTATTCTGTTCCTCCTGATTTCTCTAACTCAGTTAATGGCAAGAATACCACGCAGCCTCCCAAACCAGATGGTCGGGCATCAATCCTACCCTTCCATCAACCTACCAGTTCAAATACTACTCATTCTTCTCCCTAAGTATTTACTGAAATCGTTTCCTCCTTCTTCCCAACTACCATCGGGCTCGTTTGGGACCCTACAACTCATTAAACTCTTGCAACATCTCCTGACCGACCTTCCCACCTCTGATCTTGCCCTACCCCAAATCTACTTCTATTTTCCATGGAGCTGCCATAGGGAGCCACTAAAAAAAGCAAGTGTGACTCTGTCATTCTGTCACTTACAAAGAGGAAGCAATGGCTTCCTCCTACCAAAAAAGTGTAAATCCTAGTTCACAGTTGTTGCTAGGAGGCTCTCTAATAACAATGAAGCACTTGTCAGTCACTTAAGGCGCATCGTGGTTTCAGATTCCTACGTCCGTTTATGCTGTGCTTTTTGCCCGAGCACTTCTCTACGGGTTCTTCCCCAGGTTAACATTCAGCCCACCTTTTAGCCTCAGCCAGTGGGCCCAGAAAGCCTTCGTTGAGGACCTATTCCTCATAAAGGTTCAATGCCCTTCCTTTCCGCCTGCCTAGCACAGAGTAGATACCACCGGCAAAGCAGTTAACATGTAGTACATTACATTTTCTTACGGCAAATCTTCCTCAATGAGACTGCAAGTTGAGAAAGGACTTTCGGTACCTTACTCATCTTTGATCAAAAGTGCCCAGAGCGAGGCACATAACAAACTGATGATGCTTGAGAAATACATCAGTTTCACTAAATGTGACAATACTTTCAAGGCATGAAGTATTGTACACATATAAGCTAGGATTTTACCAGAATGAAAGAGGATAACTGAAATTAAGAATCTACATGGTTCTTTGAAGAACTCTCAATATGTTCTATAAAAAGAAAAACTTGCCTTTGTTTATTCAGTGTAAGCCCATCCCATGTGTGGGCAATTATTAAACCATCACAAAAAACTTTACGAGGTGATTGTTATAAATATTCAGTTTTCAGATGAAGAAACTGAGGCAAGTAAGTGTCAAAATGGAATTCAAACCCAAATCCACCTGACCCCCAAATTCTGTTTTCAGTATGTTATGTTATCTTTGTCAAGTAATAAAATCTACCTAAACTTGATTACCTCATCTTCACAGACATCAGTTTTCTTTCCTTTTCTGTCTTCCTTGTCTTCCTCCTCCTCCTCCTCCTCGTTGCCATCAGCGTCACTGTCGCCGCCCTTCCTTCTTCGCTTGTATCCTGCTGTGGGGGTGGCCGACGCGTGCTGCTCTTCTCCAAGATCGATGCCACCTGAAGTGTCTCTCTTGCCTGCTTTCTTAGCATAAATGATTCGGAGCCTTTAAAATGTAACAAAATTAGGATGTACAAGAAAACCTTCTCTTCATACATTTTAGAGAAAATAACGTGAGTTTTAAGCAAAAATGCCTTACGGTGAGTATTAAGTCAATGGCAATAAAATTAGAATTAAAGAAATTTAAGAAATATGTTTCCAGAAATTACAGAATATATTGACTTTTAAGAATTATTCTGGATCTCTCTGGAATTAGAATATATTTTAAAAATAAAACTTAGCTGCAAAAATTAACTCTAGCAATGACCAATGATAATTCCTGATCCCATGCTTTCAGACTGAAAAATTTCTGTTCAAATTATACAAAGAAATCTCCTCTTACATAGAAATTGAGTAATTTCAGCATTATATTTCCTGGCGGGAAACTAATTAAGCTTTAATTCTGAATACATTTGGACATTTTAGACTCTATGAAAGCAAACTTTAATTAGAAAGCAATTTTTAAAAGTGGCAGTTCTAAACAGATTCTACTTATGACAAAACTAACTTGATAGCCAACAACAATCTTAGAAAACGTGATTGCTTGACTTCTTTGGAAGCAAAAATGTAAACTGACTTTTTTCTAAGTCTGAAGCATAAGATGTTCAATGACTCTAATTACAACTTTTGTCCATTGCAGACTCTCATCCTAGGTTTTATTAATTTCTTAATTCATCTTAATTAAGCTTTACCTTTTTTTATTTCTTACACATAATAAACTTTAAATTCTGTGTTTGGAATTTATGTTTTACTGGGGAATTTGTACAATGGGAAACAGTATACTAACTTTAATAAAACAGGACTTACTTGCGGAGTTTACCTTCTACCATCCATTTATCTCTCCTCAAGTTTGACATATAATCAGTGTTCTTGTCAATTTCACTGTCAATGCAAAAGTTTATTAGAAGACAGAAATTAATCCATTATGCAATATGTTAACATGGTGAGTAAACTGTTGCCATTTCTTGCTAACTAAAAGTGATGTCAATGAGTAGCGAAAACAAGTGAAAAATTATATCAATACAGTATCACAGCTAAGAGATATACAGAAGACTTAGTATGTCCACCAATGGTAGAAATGCATGGCTCTGAAATATACAGATTGATCCTTTTCCTAGAAAGGAAAAGAAGTAAAAGTAACGATAATTAAAATATGTAAAATAATGAATAGAAAGAACAAGATGAATATGGATATGTTCACCAAAACTTGAAATACTAGAGTGCAAAATCTACTTTGACTCTTAAATGTAAGCTTTTAAAAAGTACAATACATCAATAAACTAATATTAAATTGTTATTAGCACATAATAAAATAAAAAGCTGGATAATTCTATTAATGGCTATGAAGGAAAATCACGTAGTTATTTATCACTGAAAGATGTCAAAGAAAGAAAAAATTCCGGATTCTTGCAAAGGTGCTACCTTCTGGTGCCATGGTAAGAAAAAACTATTTTTATGTTTCCTTATATGAATAATTAACAGAATTATTAAGTAAACAAAATGGTAGCAAAGAACATGCAGTAAGATCCAAATTTTCTTTTCAACAGACTGCAGTAAATACATTAAAATAGTAGTAGTAGTAGTAGTCATCTCTGAATGGTGAGGTTAAGTGTAATTTTGTTTTCTTTGTGCTACTCTGTAAACTTTGGATTTTGCATGGGTAATTTGTGTTACTTTGTCATATAAATTATTTCGATTAGACAAATTGAGAACAGGAAGGAAGCGCCAGAGAAGTCTAGGCACGGGCTCACCTCACCACCCTCCTGCTGCACGCCAGCTCACTGATCAGGAAGGCCAGCGCCGAGGCTTTCTGGGCCGGAGTGTGGGCCTGAAAAGCCTTGGTCCTCAGGCTTTCGGTGAGCTCAGTCTGTCCACAACGGGCCTCCATAAAGATCTGCAAGATCTCGGAAACATTGTCTCGATTCATACCAACATTCAGCAAATGTTCTCCAAGAGCTGTTTCGGCCTATAAAAGTTTGGCATTTTTGTCAGTATTGATCCTAACCGTACAGAACATAAAAACAATTAAGATTTTTAAATGTTTTTATTATATTATCTATGTATTACTGAAAAGGGCTTAATTCACACTTGAAATGAAGTAAAGATAAAAATAGACAACAGATGATAGACAGGTATTTGAGTACTTGCGTCTTTCTATTCCTTCTTTAGACCCTTGGTTAACAGGCAGGAAGGAGAGTATGTGAACTCATGAGTAGATATCATACCTTCTTTGACTATAGAAACTATCTCAAGCTTTCTAAGGCTTTATCTAGGCGTTCTATCAGTACTGGTTGCGGGAGGCCCAGGGGCACTACTGTTGTGTTTTCCAGCTCTAGAGTGTCATGGACTTTATTGTCTGGTATCCTAAATAGGAAAATGGAAGAACAAGCAACTGGTGCACCTGGAAACTTCTCTCTCCATCATATTATCTACAGCAAAGCTGACTGAAATGTGTATCTTAGCTGGAATTATGATCCACTTGAATTTCTTGAGTATCCACTGAGAGGTACAGAGTCTTAACATGCTGATCTTAGAGGTGCTGTCACTAGCCTCAATTGTTCACAGTGATTGAGAGCACACAGCATAATTTCAGAAGGCATACATAAATTTTAATTCTTTATGATTTATAAATTCTCTTTTGCTGAATATCACTTTCCTTAAGTCACTTGGTTTTGGCCAAAAGCTAGAGAAAAATAAGAGTAATCTGGGAATATCTACATTCTGTAGGCTTTATGAACCAGGTTTCCCTAGATGTGGACCATTTGCAACTGAAAGCAAATCTACACTTAACTTTGTGAGATGCGGAAAAAACTAGATCAGTGTATACACTCTTCTGCTAATATGCTAAAGCCAGTTATCAGTGCACTGAGGGTACAAATTAAAATCACTTTTTGTATTTTGTTTTTTTACCTTGTATCCTGTAATTAGACCTGGATCACACACAGCAGCTGACAGGAGCCTCACAAGCAGGTCTTGTACCTTAGCCATGCTGTCCCCTAGATTCAGCAATCCCTCTTGAAGAATACTCAGGTCTGGAACATCAGTATTCCCATTAAAGCCTAAAGCTTTACCGAAGACTCGTAAGAACTGCACCACAATGAGACAGTTTGAAAATGTACTTCCAGAGAGGACAAGTCCTGGAATACGAGGCAACTCTGGCAAAGGCTGAAAAATAAAATAAAATAAAAAACTAATTAACTAAAACGGCTATGACTTCAGATTTTCTGAAATAGAACAAGTTGCCGTCTTTCTTCGCTCTTGAATTCTGCCAGTGGTTTTCCGTCTAGACTGTGGATTCCCTGAGGGCATTTCTGCAACCCCATAGTACTAAGCACGGGATTTTGAAACCAAGCAACCATCAATAAGTTTTAGTGGAACTCAATACGAACTCAGAATTCTGAAAAAAGAACACAAATTTTAATTAACATATTGATAGAACATGGGTTCCATAACTGGAGCAACAGAAGAAATAAGCATTTCAAAAGTACTTGGCCATGGACATACTAAGTAGGGCACGTGTACTAATTTCTTCTAATGATGGAGACTGATTAATAATTCATGCTTTTTTGGCTGCTCAGAAACTACCGTGTATCTATGGGCCGATGGGAGAATGGTACCATCTTTGGCTAATTAATGCAGATAAACTATTTGGTCCACATGACCAGAACCCATGATCCTATCAAGAACCCAGTTACACTGCAACTAACAGTCTCTAGGCTTGTAGCAAAACACTAATATTGAATTTCAATACTCCCATTAGAAAGCAGCTTCTTTTGCTACTTCTCAAATGTGCTCACATAGTAACATTTTAATGACAAAACTGTAGTACCAGTTGTCATGAATATTTAGGAAGTAAATAAGGCAATAAGGCCATGAATGAGACTTAATAATAGTATTTCAAATTTTGATTAGAAAAAAATGAACTTTTACATATTTCTATTTCACTGGTCTTTGTTAAACAATGTTCCTCCACCCTGCACTTACTGAAACAACTAACCAAGGACCTTCTCTAGTGATACTGTGTGGAAACAGAACTGCGGATAATATCTGATAGCACACAAACCTTACAGGTTCCATTTGAAAACCATCTAAGTCTGAATCTTTTTTCTTGAACCATATCATACACATACCATGTGATTTAAAAAATTTATATAACAAAGCTATCAAAAGGCTTAAAATGGACTTCTATATTTGATTTACTGCATGTGGATTTAAACAGAAATAACAAATTCAAGAAAATAGAGATCTTTTAGGATTTTTCAAAAATTGCTCACTGTGAGCCTACTAAATGTGTCAACTAACCTATGTACCCTCTCTGGACATAGGAAAATTTAAACATGCAGTTTTACTAAAACTAGTGTTTATACTTTTATTTGTAGTTAAAAGCATTTGTGCTAAGTAAGAATATTATTATAACTAAATCCCCACTAGGATATTTTTGCTTTAAGTGCTTTAGAAAAAGCTGAAAAGAGACAATCACTCTTTGTATTATCAGATGAACATGGCATATAATATAGATCCTATTGACTAATTATACTATTGTTGACAGTATTACAGAAATATGTATTATTGACAATTTTCTACAAATACCATCTTAACTATAGCCAAACATAATTGATTTCTTCTGATAAGTATATAAATTATGCCAGTTAACATGATTATCACGCTCTTTCCAAATTTCTACTTTTACGTATTTTAGCAACATCTGTGAAAACAACAGGAGAGAAAACACATGAGGTCCTCTCACTGGACACATTTCTTGGCTTTCAAGGTGATAAACAGTATGGACCCTGGAGTTTAACAAATTGGAGTTTGGATCCAAGGTGCCACTTATGAGTTGTGTCATCTTGGGCAAGTTCCTTCACCTCTTTGTGTCAAAGTTTCTCACTTGTAAATGGGCATAAATACCTCTTCAACAGGATTGTGGTGAGGGTTAAATGGGAGAATTCATACGTAAAAAACACTTAGCACAGTGCCTGGAAAGTAGTCAACATACTCAATGAAGTTAGCTAACAAGTCTAAAGCACTGAAGGAGGTTACAGATTATAAATCCTGATTTATTTAAATATCTAAGGGGGTTTGAGGAGAAGGCAGATCTTTCTGTATCTAAACATATAGGAAGGACCAAATGAAACAGAAATCTTATCTACTTTTATCATTCCCCCTTGTACATTTGTACAGTGTTTTTATTTCAATGAAAAAGATTGGCAGCACTCCACCACTTATATATTTAGAACTTCCATTTCCAGCGCAGGAGGTCAATAGACTTATTGGTGGCCATCAGGAGAAGCACACTGACCTAGACTTGGAAATCCACTGCTCAGCTGAAAGTGAAAGCCTTCGTACTGGCAGCTCGGGCAGACGAATGAGGTGAGAACACAGGAAAAATTAAGCTTATTAAGGAAATGGTTTACATGATAACTTACCTTTTGGTCTGCTAAGCACATGTCTTCATTAGGCTTCTTTAGTTCTTTTGCAATTTCTAATTCTAATCTTCGTTGCTCTAGTTTAAGCTCTTTCTTTAATCGTTTCTCATCACGTTTTTCTTGCTTCGACCGTTCTTTTTCCTTAAAAAGAAAACCATGCCCACATAGTCTCTTTAACCATTATTATGTTTGAAAAGCCATTAGTTAAAATTTAAAAAGTGATCTGTGTTATGTCCATGAACAGAACTGTCCAAGCAGGTTTAAGCGACGGACTTAGGACTGCATAGAAATAACTTATTTTGCTTTTCAGTATTGTCACTCTTTGATTTTCAAAATAATCTTATGACTGTATATATTTTTGTGCAGTTGATCCTTAATCAGCACAGGCTTGAACTGCATGGGTCCACTTATATGCAGGTTTAAAAAAAATACACACACTGGTAACTTTTTTGAGATCTGCAACAATTTGAAAAAACATTTTCTTTTCTCTAGCTTTATTGTGAGAATACAGCGTACAACACATACAACATAAAAAATATGGTTGATGATCTGCTTATGTTATCAGTAAGGCTTCCCAGTCAATGGTAGGCTATTATAAGTAGTTAAGTTTCTGGGGAGTCAGGTGTTATATGCAGAGTTGTTTCCTTAATGTCACATTGTTCCAAGGCCAGCTGTGTGTTCTGTGTGTGTGTGCATGTGTATTCTTGGGCATCATTTTTAACTAGTGATATGCAGTACTTTTTCCAATTAAAAAACCATAGCTATAATATGGAACAGAAGGTAAGAGTGTGGTCAATTTTTAGGATAAAACGGAGATTTCCAAGAAATCTTTGAAAATAGTAGGATCTTTAAAACTTGGTGACAGGCATCCATTTTTGTTTACTAATAAAGATACTTCAAGGGAAACATGGCGTCTCTAAATTCAGTGAATTTAGTGAACTTATCCACTATTTTAATTTATTAGTCAAATTAGTCACTAATTTATTTACTGAATTTTAATGAACTGTATAGGACTAATGCAAATCCTGTGGTTCTCGTGTAAGATGACTCAAAGAACCAGTTTCAAATGGCATATATAGACAGTCACAACCTAGGCCCCCACAAGGTCAGTCTCACGTCTTACTCTCAGTGCATTCGCCAGGCCCTAGTGACACTGACACAGCTGGGTTGGGAAAAGTCTGCGTGACAGTTTGAGGCACTGCTTGGATGATGATGTGATGATGCTGCTGAAGATGGAGGAGGAGGAGGAGAAAGAGGAGAAGCAGCAACAAAGCTAAGACAGGTGTACATACAAGGTTAAAACTGACTCCCTCTGCCCCTTGTCTTCCTCACCCCAAGGGCCCTAACTCAGTCATCAGGCTGTACCTTAGTGTATGTCATCCCCGCCCTGCTTAGAATTCACAGCTCCTCCTCCTCAACACATATGCCTTTTTTTTTTTTACTCTTCCCACAACTACTTCAGGCACTTTAATATTTCTTTTTTGGCTCCCACATAACATAGCATTTATTGAACTCTGGGACAATTATCTGTTTAATGTCTCTCACGTTACTGTGAACTTAGAGTGGTCAGAAGAACTAATTTATTCACCCATTTCTTAATGCACCTATTCAATTCTCAGCTGTACAATTTGCCAGGCACAGTTTTGAGGGATTTTTATCCTTTTCCCTGACTCTCATGTCTGTATCATTTCAACATTCCTCACCAACTGATCTAAATATTGTTTTTATTTCTGACTATAGTAATTATCATCTGACTCTAACGGACATATTTGGTGTGCTTTAGCATATAAAACTTATTTAAGCATGAATTAATGATTAATTCTACAAATGCCACATAAATAAAGATACGTTAACATCTGTACTAGTAGTCATTGAAAATATTCAAGAGCCAGTCTTTTTCTCTACTTTTTACATTTTATATCGTGGACAAACATAATTGATGTTTTCAATTTTCATCTATACACAAACCTTGTATCCAAAAGCAGAGATAAACACCTTTGTTAATAATACTCAAGTTATATTTAGGAATTTTTAAGTATCTGAAATCACAGTCATGAAACCAAATTTTAACCCCTCAAAAGACCCTCAAACAACATCCCGGTAATTAATGGTAACTCTTTTTATTATTGGTAAATAACTGATAACGTTAGGCTTTTGTTTCTATAGGCTTCACTTTTTAATATTGAAACAAAGAGAAAGTTATAATCCAAGGACATAATCAGATTTCAGATGCCATTTGAAACTTATAAACAACACAAAGTAGCTTTAGGGAGATCATTCTGATCGAGAGAAACACCACACAGTACAAAGCATTATCCAACAGTTTGCACTTCTGAGTTGGGGGTCTGCTACTTAAAGAGCTAAAGACATCACAAAAAAACCCATATATAAAGAAACAAATATAAACATACAATAAAAGCACACATTATATACATTTATCTGTGCTAAACATTATTTCATATAGTCATTTTGAGTTTTTATTTTTAATATAATTGATACTGGTATACCATCGCAGCGTTTACTTAAAAAAAAAATAACATGCTGATTCAAAATGGATCAAAGACCTGAATGTAAGTCATAAAACCAAAAAACTCTTGGATAAAAACATCGGGAAAACTCTTTTGGACATAAACATGAGCGAATTCCTAGTATCTCTCAGGGCAAGGGAAACAAAAGCAAAAATGAACAAGTGGGACTATATCAAGCTGAAAAGCATATGTACAGCAAAGGACACCTTCGTTAGAAAAAAAGGAACCCTGCAGTATGGAATATATGCATGAATGACAGATCTGATAAAGGGTTGACATCCAACATATATAAAGAGCTCGTGCACCTCAACAAACAAAAAGCGAATAATCCTATTAAAAAATGTGCAGAGGAGCTGAACAGACAGTTCTCCAAAGAAATTCAGATGGCCAACAGACACATGAAAAGATGCTGCACATCGCTAGTCATCAGAGAAATGCAAACTAAAACCACAATGAGATATCACCTCACACCAGTAAGGATCGCCACCATCCAAAAGACAAACAACAAGAAATGTTGGCGAGGTTGTGGAGAAAGAGGAACCCTCCTACATTGCTAGGGGGAATGTAAATTAGTTCAACCATTGTGGAAAGCAGTATGGAGGTTTCTCAGAAAGCTCAAAATAGACATAACATTTGAACCAGGAATTCCACTTCTGGGAATTTACCCTAAGAATGCAGCAGCCCAGTTTGAAAAAGACAGATGCACCTCTATGTTTATCGCAGCACCATTTACAATAGCCGAGAAATGGAAGCAACCTAAGTGTCCATCAGTAGATGAATGGATAAAGAAGAGGTGGTACATACACACAGTGGAGTATTATTCAGCCATAAGAACAAAATTAATCCTATCATTTGCAAGAACATGGATGGATCTAGAGGGTACTATGCTCAGTGAAATAAGCCAGGCAGAAAAAGACAAGTCCCAAATGATTTCACTCGTATGTGGAGTATAAGAATAAAGAAAAACTGAGGGAACAAAACAGCAGCACAACCACAGAACCCATGAATGGACTCACAGCTACCAAAGGGAAAGGAACTGGGGAGGATGGGTGGGAAGGGAGGGATGAGGGCAGGCAAACAGAAAGGGGGCCTTACGTTTACCATGTATAATGTGCGGTGGGGGCATGGGGAGGGCTGTGCTACGCAGAGAAGACACGTAGTGATTCTACAACATCTTACTACGCTGATGACACTGACTGTAATAGGGTTTGTGGGGGGAACTTGGTGAAGGGGGGAGCCTAGTAAACAAAGTTCTTCATGTCATAGTGGATTAAGGATAACAAAATAAATTAAAAAACTAAAAACTCTGACTGTCCTCTACATTTACCTGTTTTCGTTTCTCAGCCTCCAATAATTTGGCTTTTGCAGCTTCTTCCTTCTTTATCCTCTTAGCCTGTGCATATAAAATAGGTCGCAAAGTCATGCAACAGCACCACCACAACCTGAATATGACCTTAGACTTGGAAACGGAGCTCCATGCCTCGCAAGGTTCAAACAGTATGTAACGTGTATGTAGACAATTACAGATTTCCCCTCAGTTTGTTACGTTTAACATACTGATTTCATTTGTAACGTATAGATTACAATTAGATATACAAAAAAATTCTTAAATTCGTAAGAGAATGTCAGGTTTTTTTTCTTCAAACTCTGTAAAAAGTCTGAAATAATTTGAGTGTTACTTTACCTTAAAACTTAATCACAGAAAAAAATGATGTTATGGCATTTTTTGCTTTTTCTGATTTTTGAAAGTAAATCATGATCACTGTAGAAACTTTACAAAAACGGGATCGATTTTAACAATAAAGGTTAAAGGACAAATAAGTAGCATTTAAAAATGCCCGTGTCTACTTTACTTGAAGTTTCGTTTGTAATACTTAAAATTTGAGATAAATCCATTACTTAAATAACATTAACTCTATTTAACGTACGGTGGTTAAATTCAAGGTTTTTTCCCGAATATAATAGAAACATAACCTTTAATGAAGCACATTATGAATATCAAGCTCATGCTATCAAATTTGAGCTTTATAATCTTACTCATTAACTAGTAGCTTCATAATTATCTAGTAGTAATTGCCAATGTACTTTAATATTTTCAATTTGGAGGGTTTTAAAATTAATTTGAAATGGGTAAGGGAATATGTGTACATGGTTTTAGAAGGAAAAAACCTGCAACTGTGAAAACCCCAGCTAACCGTATTGCTCAGGGAATAAGCCAATTTTTATGGCAACAGTTTCCTGAACAGCTAAGGGTTTGGATTATAATAATTTTCAACATTAAAAAGCTCGTTTTGGACAAAAGTACTTTGGATAATTTTGAGACATATACACGTACAGCTCAGATAGACACAGTACACTTAACATAATTTGGCTTTTTCTTGAAGACTTGAGCAGTTATTCTTGACATCAGTTACTATACACAGTTTGATAACAGAAATGCCTTTGGGCCACTGAGGTGTTGAAAATTGCTTCCTTTTTAACTACCAGATTACAGACTGTTGCTAGGCTTTGGAGTTTCTGTTTATCCTATTTTCCCTTGCTGTCTTGCAGCTATTCCTTTTGCTGTTGCCAGCATGTCCTTGAGCCCTATTCTGTCAGCCCAGTTCTGTCCGAACTCAGAAAACAAAGCTGGTTAAACTGTTTACACATTGAACACTCCTACTTTTGTCATGTTTCATTTCTAAATGAAAAGCAGGTATGACTATAAGACTTAATGACGTTGTGAAAAGTAAAGAACATGAATTTTAGCGTATGATCTTTATGACTATATTGGCTATTGAGAGGTTTCCCCTTTCTTTTTTTTCCTTTACTTATTTCCTGGATTTTTACTATTAGGATTAGATAAACTTGCTAAGTAAGGTTCAGAGAGGTCCTTATTCTATACATTATGTTTACAGATAATTTGTGATGGACATGTTAATTTGTATGAGTGAGAGAACAGACTGATAAAATTTTCATTTTTCAGACTTTAAAATACATGACTATATTACTTTAATCATATCAAATTTAAGAATTCTACCTCCAGAATTTGCTGGGCTCGAAGACCTTTTTCCATTCTCATTTGTTGTATTCTCTTAATTCTTTCCTGTAGGAAAAATTATGACAATTTTAGATAATAAGCTAAATATCTAGGAGGAAGGTATTTAAGTGGAATCAAATAATTAAAGATATAAGTACAGATTTACCAAATTTTACCCATGCTGGATATAAATTTTAATTATTTACTTTAACATTATATATATGCCACCTGTCTTAAATTGGAATGACTTTATAAAATGTCTCAAAACAATTTTAAAATACAAATGCTAAATAAGGATATAAAAACAACATAAACCAAGCTGGTTAAACTCAAGTCTTTATAAATATTTGCAAGTACAAGTAATACTCATTTGGAAATAAATATTGGACAGACAAGTAGGATAAAACAGTCTATCAGGAAATCAGGACCCCTAAGGCTGGTCCTGAGTTACTGTCACTCATTGCATGAACTTGGACAAATAGAACTACTCTTGCATAAAATAGGGGAGGCACTTGCTCTTTTTCTCACTGTCACAATTATATTTAAGAAGTTTTAAAAAGTGCACAGTACATCACGATTGTACGAAGTATTAACAATTGCCATAACGTGATAAATTACATTACTTTCAATAACTACAGTAAGCCAAATACAGAAATAATTTGTAGTAACTTATAAGTGGTGCTCAAATTATCTAAATGTAATGTACTAGTTATTGTTTGAATTCAGCAATCTAAATTTTGTTAACCTTACATTCTCATTTTAAAAAATCACTCCATATGTTATAAGCACATCGTTAACAATTTCACATACATAAATCCCTTTCAAAGTCCTAAATTGGCACTGATGAGGATACAGTTTTAAAAAAATACACCTAAATTGCCCTACTTGTAAATTGCAGCTGTCCTAGGATTTTCAGAGCCAACACATTCTATACTACCAAATATTACCATACCCACCCCTACTTCCAGATGCTAGTTGTACCTTTTGAAGCAATACTTTAATACATTTTTATTTCGTTTTTTGCATTGATGTTATTGATTTCCTGCAGGGATCCACTGTAGGATAATGAGATTTCTGGAATTTCTGCTGTGATTTTAGAAGACTGATCACTTTCTATGACTTTGCTCATTGTGAACCTAGGTTTTGATTATAGCTCACAAAAATAAAAATACAAGTGTATATTTTCTTTTATTTCCAAGTTGTAGAGAACACTGCATTTGATCCGCATTTGAAATATTTATTTAGATTAGAACTTGAGACCAAAGTGTTCTCTGAATTTAATCTTTAATCATGTCTACAAAAGGCATTCATTAATCTCTTAAGCACAGAAATAGGTATAGAACCTTGGGCTTAACTCACCCAGTGTAGAGCTGTTGTTTTAGTCTGAGTGATTTATACGGATGTACATATATATACTTGGTAGTGCTTTCATTAGCAATAGCAGAGATAAACATTATTTATAAATCAGTGCAGGGGAAGGAGCCAAGATGGCGGCGTGAATAGAGCGGTGGAAATCTCCTCCAAAAACCCTATATATTTTTGAAAATACAACAAATACAACTATCCCTAAAAGTGAGACCAGAAGATACAGGACAACAGCCAGGCAACATCCACACCTGTGAGAACACAGTGCCTCCGAAGGGGGTAAGATACAAGCCGCAGCCCGGCAGGACACGAGCGTCTCTTACCCCAGCTCCTAGCGGGAGGAGAGGAGTCACAGCAGGGAGGGAGAGGGAGCCCAGGACTGCTAAATTCCCAGCCCCAGCCATAAGCACTAGGAGAGCAGACACACAGCGAGTGGCGAGCTGGATGCTAGAGAAACGGGACAGTAAAACCTGCGAGCTGCCCCCACAGCCGGAGCCCCAGGGACAAAGAAAAGCGAGTGCTTTTTGAAAGTCTTAAAGGGACAGGAGCCTCAAACTGTAGGAAACACCCCGGTGTAATCAGCCCAGTTACTGGGAATACCGGGTAACTCGGGGCGCCCCGAACCCCTGGGTGGCAGCACTACTCGGAGGCCCCTCACGGTGACAAACAGCGTCCCTCCAATTTCAACTCTGACGTGGCTCCGCCATAGCAGAACAGTAGTCTGAGGCCGGCCTCTCCCATGGAAGCAGGGCAGAGATTCCTCCACAACCTCCGGGCAAGAATAAGAAACCCAGTATGCGTGCAGCTGCCCAGCACAAGCCGCTAGGGGTCGCCGTTCTCCCAGGAGAGGAAGGCCACAAACCAGCAAGAAGGGACGACCTCCCAGCGACATACACACCAGCTCCCCAGAACTACCTCTATCGCCATGAAAAGACAGAAGAATTTGATGCAGACCAGACTAATCCAGACATCCTCCCCTGAGAAGGAACCTCGGGAGATAGACGTAACCAATCTCCCTGAAAAATAATTCAAAATAAAGGTCATAACCATGCTTATGGATCTTCAGAGAAATATGCAAGAGCTAAGGTATGAAGTCCAGAGGGAGATTACAGAAATAAAACAATCTCTGGAAGGACTTAAGAGCAGACTGGATGAGGTGCAAGAAGCCTTTAATGGAATAGAAATCAGAGAACAGGAACGCAGAGAAGTTGATGCAGAGAGAGATAAAAGGATGTCCAGGAATGAAAGAATATCAAGAGAACTGCGTGGCCAAACCAAACGGAACAGTCTTCGCATTATAGGGGTACCAGAAGAAGAAGAGAGAGAAAAAGGGATAGAAAGTGTCCTTGAGGAAATAATTGCTGAAACCTTCCCAGAAATGGGGGAGGAAATAGTTCCTCAGACCACAGAGCACACAGAACTCCAAAGAGGACAGCACCAAGACACATAATAATTAAAATGGCAAAGATCAAGGATGAGGATAGAGTTTTAAAGGCTGCTAGAGAGAGGAAAAAGGCCACCTATGAGGAAAAACCCATCAGGCTATCATCAGACTTCTGAGCAGAAACTTTACAGGCCAGAAGAGAATGGCATGATATATTTAATGCAATGAAACAGAAGGGCCTTCAACCAGGAATACTATATCCAGCACGTTTATCATTTAATATGAAGGAGGGAGTAAACAATTCCCAGACAAGCAGAAGATGAGGGAATTTAACTCCCACAAACCACCTTTACAGGGAATTGTAGACGGACAGCTCTAGATGGCAGCACTACCAAGGCTAAACAGATGTCACTGGAGAAAATAAAATCACAGCAAAGAAAGCAGACAGACCAAATTCTAACTAAAGGCAAAAAATAGAATCAACTACACACAAAGGCAGTTAAAGGAAACACAAAAGAGCAGAGAATAAAACACCCAATTTATAAAGAATGGAGGAGGAAGAATAAGAAAGGAGAGAAATAAAGAATCACCAGACAGTGTCTACAATTGCTCAATAAGCAAGTCAAGTTAGGCAGTAAGATACTAAAGAACCTAACCTTGAACCTTTGGTAACCACAAATCTAAAGCCTGCAATGCCAATAAGTACGTATCCTTCAATAATCACCGTAAATGTAAATAAACTGAATGCACCAATCAAAAGATGCAGAATAATACAATGGATAAAAAAGCAAGACCCATCTATTGGCTGCTTAAAAGAGACCCACTTCAAACCCAAAGACATGCAGTGACAAAAAGTCAAGGGATGGAAAATGATATTCCATGCAAACAAAAGGGAGACAAAAGCCGGTGTGGCAGTACTAGTAGCAGACAAAATAGACTTAAAAACAAAGAAAGTCACAAGAGATAAAGAAGGGCATTACATAATGATAAAGGGGTCAGTGCAACAAGAGGATATAACCATTATAAATATATATGCACCCAACACAGCACACCAGCATATGTGAAACAAATACCAACAAAACTAAAAGGAGGAAATAGAATGCAATGCTTTCATTTTGGGAGACGTCAACACACCATTCACTTCAAAGGACAGATCCACTAGACAGAAAATAAGGAAGGACACAGAGGCAATGAAGAACACACTAGAACAGACGGAACTAATAGACATCTATAGAACTCTACATACAAGAGCAACAGGATACACATTCTTCTCAAGTGCTCGTGGAACATTCTCCAGAATAGACCAAATATTAGGCCACAAGAAGAGCCTCAGTAAATTCCAAAAGATTGAAATTCTACCAACCAACTTTTCAGACCACAAAGGAATAAAATTAGAACTAAATTGTACAAAGAAAGCAAAAAGGCCCACAAACACATGGAGGCTTAACAACATGCTCCTAAATAATCAATAGATCAACGACCATATTAATATAGAGATCAAGCAATATATGGAAACAAATGACAACAACAGCACAAAGCTCCAACTTCTGAGGGACGCAGCAAAAGCAGTCCTAAGAGAAAAGCACATAGCAATCCAGGCATATGTAAAGAAGGAAGAACAATCCCAAATGAATAGTCTAATGTCACAATTATCGAAATTGGAAAAAGAACAAATGAGGCCTAAAGTCAGCTGGAGGAACATAATAAAGATCAATGAACAAATAAATAAAATTGAGAAGAATAAAATAGAAAAAAAAAATCAATGAAACCAAGAGCTGGTTCTTTGAAAAAATAAACAAACTAGATAAGGCTCTAGCAAGACTTATTAAGAGAAAAACAGAATCAACACACATCAACAGAATCAGAAATGAGAAAGAAAAACTCACGACAGACCCCACAGAAATACAAAGAATTATTAGAGAACACTATGAAAACCTATATGATAACAAGCTGGAAAACCTAGAAGAAATGGACAACTTCTTAGAAAAATACAACCGTCCAAGACTGACCAAGGAAGAAACACTAAATCTAAACAAACCAATTACCAGCAAAGAAATTGAAGTGGTAATCAACTACCCAGGAACAAAACCCCAGGGAGAGATGGATTTTCCTCAGAATTTTATCACACATACAGAGAAGACATAATACCCATTCTCCTTAAAGTTTTCCAAAAAATAGAAGAGGAGAGAATACTCCCAAACTCATTCTATGAAGCCAACATCACCCTAATACCAAAACCAGGCAAAGACCCCACCAAAAAAGAAAATTACAGACCAGTATCCCTGATGAACATAGATACAAAAATACTCAAAAACATATTAGCAAACCAAATTTAAAAATACATCAAAAGGATCAAACACCATGACCAAGTGGGACTCATCCCAGGGATGCAAGGATGGTACAACATTCGAAAATCCACCAACATCATCCAACACATAAACAAGAAGGACAAAAACCACATGACCATTTCCATAGATCCTGAAAAAGCATTGGACAAAACTCAACATCCATTCATGATAAAAACTCTCAGTAAAATCGGTATACAGGGAAGTACTTCAACATAATGGCCATATATGATAAGACCACAGCCAACATCATACTGAATAGCAAGAAGCTGAAAGCTTTTCCTCTGAGACCGTGAACAAAACAGGGATGCCCAACCTCCCCACTGTTATTCAACATAATACTGGAGGTCCTAGGCACGGGAGTTAGAGAAAACAAAGAAATACAAGAAATTCAAACTGGTAAAGAAGAGGTTAATCTGTCACTATATGCAGATGACATGATATTGTACATAAAAAACCATAAAGACTCCACTCAAAAACTACTAGAACAGATATCGGAATACAGCAAACTTGCAGGATACAAAATTAACACACAGAAATCTGTGGCTTTCCTATACACTAACAATGAACTAATAGAGAAATCAGGAAAACAATTCCATTCACAACTGTATCAAAAAGAATAAAATACCTAGGAATAAACCGAACCAAGGAAGTGAAAGTCCTATACCCTGAAAACTATAAGACTCTCTTAAGAGAAATTAAAGAGGACACTAAAAAATGGAAACTCATCCCATGCTCCTGGCTAGGAAGAATTAATATCGCCAAAATGGCCATCATGTCCACACCAATAAGCAGACTTGTTGCAAACCCTATCAAATTACCAACAACATTCTTCAATGAACTGCAACGAATAGTTCAAACCTTCATATGGGAACACCAAAGACCCAAAATAGCCAAGGCAATCCTGAGAAGGAAGTATAAAGTGGGGGGGATCTCACTCCCCAACTTCAAGCTCTACTACAAAGCCACAATATTCAAAAATTGGAAAACAATATGTAAGAGAAAGAAACCGTATTATTGTCGACCACCATACAAAAAAGTAAACTCAGAATGGATCACAGATCTGAATGTAAGTCATGAAACCATAAAACTCGTAAAAGAAAACATAGGCAAAACTTTCTTGTACATGAACACGAGCAACTTCTTCATGAACGTATTTACCCGGGTAAGGGAAACAAAAGCAAAAATGAACAAGTGGGACTATATCAAGCTGAAAAGCATATGTACAGCAAAGGACACCTTCATTAGAACAAAAAGGTAAACTGCAGTATGGGAGAATATATTCATAAATGACATATCTGATAAAGGGTGGACATCCAAAATATATAAAGAGCCCATGCACCTAAGGAAACAAAAAGCAAATAATCCAATTAAAAAATGACCAGAGGAGCTGAACAGACAGTTCTCCAAAGAAGAAATTCAGATGGCCAACAGGCACATGAAAAGATGCTCCACATCGCTAGTCATCAGAGAAATGCAAATTAAAACCACAATGAGTTATCACCTCACAACAGTAAGGATCGACACCATCCAAAACACAAAGAACAACAAATGTTGGTGAGGTTGTGAAGGAAGGGGAACCCTCCTACACTGCTGGTGGGAATGTAAATTAGTTCAACCATTCTAGAAAGCAGTATGGAGGTTCCACAGAAAGCTCAAAATACAAATACCATTTGACCCAGGAATCCCACTTCTCGGAATTTACCCTATGAATACAGCAGCCCTGTTTGAAAAAGACAGATGCACCCCTATGTTTATCGCAGCACTATTTACAATAGCCAAGAAATGGAAGCAACCTAAGTGTCATCAGTAGATGAATGGGTAAAGAAGAGGTGGTACATATGCACAGTGAAATATTATTCACCCAAAAGAAGAAAACAAATCCTTCCATTTGCAACAACATGGATGGAGCAAGAGGATATTATGCTCAGTGAAATAAGCGAGGCGGAGAAAGACAAGTCCCAAATGACTTCACCCATATGTGGAGTATAAGAACAAAGAAAAACTGAGGGAACAAAACAGCAGCACAATCACAGAACCCAAGAATGGACTCACAGTTACCAAAGGGAAAGGGACTGGGGAGGATGGGTGGGAAGGGAGGGATGAGGGCAGGGTAAAATTAAAGGGGGCATTACGATTAGCATGTATAAGGTGGTGTGGGGGCCCGGGGAGGGCTGTGCAATGCACGGAAGACAAGTAGTGATTCTACAACTTCTTACTACACTGATGGACAGTGACTATAATAGGGTTTGTGGGGGGGACTAGGTGAAGGAGGGAGCCTAGTAAACATAATGCTATTCATGTCATTGTGGATTAAGGATAACAAAATTCATTTAAAATAAATAAATAATACTTAATCAATAAATTTCAAAAACTAAATAAATTTGAAAAACTAAAAACTCTGACTGTCCTCTACATTTACCTGTTTTCGTTTCTCAGCCTCCAAAAATTTGGCTTTTGCAGCTTCTTCCTTCTTTATCCTCTTAGCCTGTGCATATAAAATAGGTCTCAAAGTCATGCAACAGCACCACCACAAACTGAATATAATCCTAGACCTGAAAATGGGGCTCCATGCCTCGCAAGGTTCAAAACAGTATGTAACATGTATGTAGACAATTACAGATTTCCCTTCAGTTTGTTACGTTTAACATACTAATTTCATTTCTAATGTATAGATTACACTTAAAATATACAAAAAAATTCTTAAATCGTAACAGTATGCCAGGCTTTCTTCTTCAAACTCTGTAAAAATTCTGAAATAATTTGAGTGTTATTTTACCTTAAAACTTAATCACAGAAAAGTGATGTTATGTCATTTGTTGCTTGTTCTCTGATTTTTTAAAGTACGACATTATCAGTGTAGAAAGTTTAGAAAAACAGAACAGATTTTAACAATAAAGGTTAAAGGACAAATAAGTAACATTTTAAAATGCACGTGTCTACTTTATTTGAAGTTTCTTTTGTAATACTTAAATTTGAGATAAATCCATTACTTAAATAACTTAAATGAAACATTAAACCCGATTTAACCTACTGTGGTTAAATTCAAGGTTTTTTTTTCCTAATATAATGGAAACATAACTTTAATGAAGGACATTGTGAATATCAAGCTCATGCTATCAAATTTGAGCTTTATAATCTTCAAGTCATTAACTAGTAGCTTCATAATTATCTAGTAGTAATTGCCAAAGTACTTTAATATTTTCAATTTGGAGTGTTTTAAAATTCATTTGAAATGGGTAAGGGAATATGTGTACATGTTTCTGCAAGGAAAAAACCTGTAACTGTGAAAACCTCAGCTAACTGCCTTGCTCAGGGAATAAGCCAATTTTTATGGCAACAGTTTCCTGAACAGCTAAGGGTTTGGGTTATAATAATTTTCAACATTAAAAAGCTTATTTTGGACAAAAGTACTTTGAATAATTTTGAGACATATACATGTACAGCTTAGACACAGTACACTTAACATAATTTGACTTTTTCTTGAGGACTTGGGCAGTTATTCTTGACATAAGTTACTCTACTACACAGTTTGAGAACAGAAATGCCTTTTGGCCATAAAGGTGTTGAAAATTGCTTCCTTTTTAACTACAAGATTACAGACTGTTGCTAGGGTTTGGAGTTTCTGTTTATCCTATTTTCCCTTGCTGTCTTAGCTATTCCTTTTGCTGTTGCCAGCATGTCCTTGAGCCTTATTCTGTCAGCCAAGTTCTGTCCGAACTCAGAAAACAAAGATGGTTAAACTGTTGGCACATTGAACACTCCTACTTTTGTCATGTTTCATTTCTAAATGAAAACCAGGTATCTAAATATAAGACTTAATGAAGTTTTGAAAAGTAAAGAGCATGAGTTTTAGCATATGATCATTATGACTATATTGGCTATTGAGAGGTTTCCCCTTTTTTTTTTCTTATTTCGTGGATTTTCACTATTAGGATTAGATAAACTTGCTAAGTAAGGTTCAGAGAGGTCCTTATTCGAAGCAATATGTATACAGATAATTTGTGATGGACATGTTAATTTGTATGAGTGAGAGAAGAGAAAAGACTAATAAAATTTTCATTTTTCAGACTTTAAATTACATGGCTATATTACTTTAAACATATCAAATTTAAGAATTCTACCTCTAGAATTTGCTGGGCTCGAAGTTCTTTTTCCATTCTGATTCGTTGTATTCTCTTAATTCTTTCCTATAGGAAAAATTATGACAATTTTAGATAATTAACTATCTAGGTGGAAGGTATTTAAGTGGAATCAAATAATGAAAGATGTAAGTACAGATTTACCAAAGGTTGCCCATGCTCGATATAAATTTTAATTATTTACTTTAACATTATATACATGCCACCTGTCTTAAATTGCTATGACTTTATAAAATGTCTCAAAACAATTTTAAAATACAAATGCTAAATAAGTATATAGAAACAACATAAACCAAGCTGGTTAAACTCAAGTCTTTATAAATATTTGCAAGTACAAGTAATACTCATTCGGAAATAAATATTGGACAGACAAGTAGGATAAAACAGTCTATCAGGAAATCAGGACACCTAAGGATAGTCCTGAGTTACTGTCACTCATTGCATGAACTTGAACAAATAGAACTACTCTTGCATAAAATAGGGGAGGCACTTGCTCTTTTTCTCACTGTCACAATTATATTTAAAAAGTTTTAAAAAGTGCACAGTACATCACGATTGTGTGAAGTATTAACAATTGCCGTAACATGATAAATGACATTTCTTTCAATAAATGCAGCAGGCCAAATACAGAAATAATTTGTAATAAATTATAAGTGGTGCTCAAATTCTCTAAATGTCATGTACTAGCTATTGTTTGAATTCAGCAATCTAAATTTTGATAATGTGACATTTTCATTTTAAAAAACCATTCCATATGCTATAAGCACATCGTTAATAATTTTTAATTCATATATCCCTTTTAAAGTCCCAAATTGGCACTGATGAGGATACTTTTAAAAGAATACACCTAAATACCATACTTGCAAATTGCAGCTTTCCTAGGACTTTCAGAGCCAACACATTTTATACTACTGTTTACTACAATACTAACCCCTATTTCCAATGCTAGTTGTACCTTTTGAAGCTATACTTTAATACATTTTTCTTTCTTTTTTTCAATTGATGTGATTGATCCCCTGCAGGATAATGAGATTTCTGGAATTTCTGTTGTGATTTTAGAAGACTGATCACATTGTATGATTTTGCTGATTGTGATCCTAGGTTTTGAATATTATAGCTTGACAAAAATAAACATACAAGTGTATCTTTTGTTTTATTTACAAGTGTTAGAGAAGGTTGAACTGGATACACATTTGAAATATTTATTTAGATTAGAACTTCAGACCTAAGTATACTCTGAATTTAATCTTTAATCAAGTCAACAAAAGGCATTCATTATTCTCTTAAGCACAGAAATAGGTATAGAATCTTGGCCTTTACTCACCCAGTGTAGAGCTTCCTATTAGTCTGAGTGATTTATATGGATATACGAATATATACTTGGTAGTGCTTTCATTAGCAATAGCAGAGATAAGCATTATTTATAAATCATTACAGTGAAAGGAGCCAAGATGGCGGTGTGAGTAGAGCGGGGAAACCTCCTCCAAAAACCACGTATATTTTCGAAAATACAACAAATACGACTATCCCTAAAAGAGAGACCAGAAGATACAAGACAACAACCATGCTACATCCACAACTGCGAGAACCCAGCACCTCCGTAGGGGGTAAGATGGAAGCCACAGCCCGGCGGAACACGAGCGCCCCTCACACCAACTACGGGCGGGAGGAGAGGAGTCAGAGCGGGGAGGGAGAGGGAGCCCAGGACTGCTAAATACCCAGCCCAAGACATCCGCACCAGGAGCACAGACACACAGCGTGTGGTGAGCTGGATACTAGAGAAACGGGAAAGTAAAACCTGAGAGCTGTCCCCACAGCCAGAGCCCCTGGGACAAAGTAAAGTGAGTGCTTTTTGAAAGTGTTCAAGGGACAGTAGCCTCACAGGTGGACGGAACCGCCCCGGCGCAATCAGCCCAGTAACTCGGAATTCTGGGGAACTCCGGGCGCCCGAACACCCTGGGTGGCAGCGCTACCCGGAGGCCCCTCACGGTGACAAACAGCCTCCCTCCCATTTCCCCTCCGACGTGGCTCCGCCATAGCAGAACAGCAGCCTGAGGCCGGCCACTCCCACGGCAGCAGAGCAGAGCTTCCTCCACAACCGCCGGGCAAGAATAAGAAATCCTGTCTGCGCACAGCTGCCCAGCAAAAGCCGCTAGGGGTCGCCGTTTACCCAGGAGAGGAAGGCCACAAACCAGCAAGAAGGGACCTTCACCCAGACGACATACACGCCAGCTCCCCACAACTATTTCTATCGACATGAAAAGACAGAAGAATTTGATACAGACCGGACTAACCCAGACATCCATCCCTGAGAAGGAACCTGGGGAGATAGACCTAACCACTCTACCTGAAAAATAATTCAAAATAAAGGTCATAACAATGCTGACGGATCTTCGGAGAAATATACAAGTGCTAAGGCATGAAGTCTGGAGGGAGATTACAGAAATAAAACAATCTCTGGAAGGACTTACGAGCAGACTGGATGAGGTGCAAGAGGCCTTTGATGGAATAGAAATCAGAGAACAGGAACGGAGAGAAGCTGACGCAGAGAGAGATAAAAGGATGTCCAAGAATGAAAGAATATTAAGAGAACTGTGTGGCGTGGCCAAACAAACGGAACAATCTTCAGGTTATAGGGGTACCAGAAGAGGAAGAGAGAGAAAAAGGGACAGAAAGTGTCCTACAAGAAACAATTGCTGAAAACTTCTCCAAAATGGGGGAGGAAATAGTTGCTCAGACAACGGAAGCACACAGAATTCCAAAGAGGACAACACCAAGACACATAATAATTAAAATGGCAAACATCAATGACTAGGAAGAGTCTTAAAGAGAGCTAGAGAGAGGGAAAAGGTCACCTACAAAGGAAAACCCATCAGGATATCATCAGACTTCTCAGCAGAAACCTTACAGGCCAGAACAGAATGGCATGATATATTTAATGCAACCAAACAGAAGGGCCTTGTACCAACAATACTCTATCCAGAACGATTATTATTTAAATATGAAGGAGGGAGTAAACAATTCCCAGACAAGCAAAAGTTGAGGGAATTTACCTCCCAGAAACCACTTTTACAGGGTAATGTACAGGGGCAGCTCTAGATAGGAGCATTCCTAAGGCTAAACAGATGTCACCAGAGCAAATAAAATCACAGCAGAGAAAGCAGACGAACCAAATACTAACTAAAGGCAAAAGATAATATAAACTACACACAAAAGCAGTTAAAGGAAACACAAAAGAGCACAGAATAAAACACGCAAAATATAAAGAATGGAGGAGCAGGAATAAGAAAGGAGAGAAATAAAGAATTACCACACAGTGTCTGTAACTGCTCAATAAGCAAGTGAAGTTAGGCAGTAAGATACTAAAGAAGCGAACCTTGAACCTTTGGTAACTACAAATCTAAAGCCTACAATGGCAATAAGTACATATCTTTCAATAATCACCGTAAATGTAAATAAACTGAATGCAACAATCAAAAGACACAGAGTAATACAATGGATAAAAAAGCAAGACCCATCTATTTGCTGCTTACAAGAGACCCACCTCAAACCGAAACACATACAGAGACTAAAAGTCAAGGGATGGAAAATGATATTCCACGCAAACAACAGGGAGAAAAAAGCAGGAGTTGCAGTACTACAAGCAGACAAAATAGACTTAAAAATAAAGAAAGTCACAATAGATAAAGAAGAGCATTACGTAATGATAAAGTGGTCACTGCAACAAGAGGATATAACCATTAAAAATATTTATGCACCCAACACAGGAGCACCACCATATGTGAAACAAATACCAACAGAACTAAAAGGAGCATATAGAATGCAAAGCATTCCTTTTGGGAGACTTAAATACACCACACACTCCAAAGGATAGATCTCCCAGACAGAAAATAACTAAGCATACAGAGGCGCTGAACAACAAACTAGAACAGATGGACCAAATAGACATCTATAGAACTCTATATCCAAAAGCAACACGATACACATTCTTCTCAAGTGCACATGGAACATTCTCCAGAATAGACCAAATACTAGGCCACAAGAAGAGCCTCAGTAAATTCAAAAAAATTGAAATTCTACCAACCAACTTTTCAGACCACAAAGGAATAAAACTAGAACTAAATTGTACAAAGAAAGCAAAAAAGGCCCACAAACACATGGAGGCTTAGCAACGTGCTCCTAAATAATCAATGGATCAACAACCAGATTAAAATATAGATGAAGGAATATATGGAAACAAATGACAATAACACAATGCCCCAAGTTCTGTGGGATGCAGCAAAAGCAGTCTTAAGAGAAAGTATATAGCAATCCACCATATTTAAAGAAGGAAGAAAAATCCCAAATGAACAGTCAAATGTCACAATTATCGAAATTGGAAAAAGAAGAACGAATGAGGCCTAAAGTCAGCAGAAGGAGGGACATAATAAAGATCAACGAAGAAATAAATAAAATTCAGAACAATATATAGAAAAAAAAAATCAATGAAACCAAGAGATGGTTCTTTCAGAAAATAAACAAAATAGACAAGCCTCCAGCCAGACTTATCAAGAGAAAAAGAGAATCAACACACACCAACAGAATCAGAAACGAGAAAGGAAAAATCACGATGAACCCCATAGAAATACAAAGAATTGTTAGAGGATACTATGAAAACCTGTATGCTAATAAGCTGGAAATCCTAGAAGAAATGGACTTCTTAGAAAAATACAACCTTCCAAGACTGACCAAGGAAGAAACACAAAATCTAAACAAACCAATTAAAAGCAAAGAAATTGAAGCGGTAATCAAAAACCTTCCCAGGAACAAAACCCCGGGCCAGATGGATTTACTTCAGAATTTCATCAGACATACAGAGAAGAAATAATACCCATTCTCCTTAAAGTTTTCCAAAAAATAGAAGAGGAGGCAATACTCCCAAACTCATTCTATGAAGCCAACATCACCCTAATATCAAAACCAGGCAAAGACCCCACCAAGAAAGAATATTACAGACAAATATCTCTGATGAACGTAGACGCAAAAATACTCAACAAAATACTACCAAACCAAATTCAAAAATACATCAAAAAGATCATACACCATGACCAAGTGGGATTCATCCCAGAGATGCAAGGATGGTACAACATTCGATAACCAACCAACATCATCCACCACATAAATAAAAAGGACCAACACCACATGACCATCTCCATAGATTCTGAAAAAGCATTCGACAAAATTCAACATTCATTCATGACAAGAAGTCTCAACAAAATGGGTATGGAGGGCAAATACCTCAACATAATAAAGGCAATATATGATAAGCCCACAGCCAACATCATACATAATAGTGAGAAGCTGAAAGCTTTTCCTCTGAGAGCGGGAACAAGACAGGGATCCCCATTCTCCCCACTGTTATTCAACATAATACTGGAGGTCCTAGGCACGGGAATTAGACAAAACAAAGAAATACAAGGAACCCAAACTGGTAAAGAAGAGGTTAAACTGTCACTATTGGCAGATGACATGATACTGTACAAAAAAAACTCTAATATGCCCACACCAATATGCAGGTTTGATGCAATCCCTACCAAATTACCAACAACATTGTTCAACGAACTGGAACAAATAGTTCAAAAATTCATATGGAAACACCAAAGACCCCGAATAGCCAAAGCAATCCTGAGAAGGTAGAATAAAGTGGTGGGGGGGGAATCTCACTCCCCAACTTCAAGCTCTACTACAAAGCCACAGTATTCAAAAACTGGACAACTACATGTAAGGGAATGAAACCAGATTATTGTCTAACCCCATAAACAAAGGAAATCTCAGAATGGATCAAAGATCTGATTGTAAGTCATGAAACCATAAAACTCTTTAAAGAAAACATGGGCAAAACTTTCTTGGACATAAACATGAGCAACTTCTTCATGCATGTATCTCCCAGGGCAAGGGAAACAAAGGCAAAAATGAACAAGTGGGACTATATCAAGCTGAAAAGCCTCTGTACATCAAAGGACGCCATCATTAGAACAGAAAGGTATCCTGCAGTATGGGAGAATATATTAACAAATGACAGATCCGATAAAGGGTTGACATCCAAAATATATAAAGAGCTCACGCACCTCAACAAATAAAAAGTGAATTATCCAATTAAAAAATTAGTAGAGGAGCTGAACAGACAGTTCTCCAAAGAAGAAATTCAGTTGGCGAACAGATATACGAAAAGATGTTCCACATCGCTTGTCATCAGAGAAATGCAAATTAAAAGCACAACGAGATATCACCTCACCCAGTAAGGATCGCCACCATCCAAAAGACAAACAACAAATGTTAGCGAGGTTGGAGAGAGAGGGGAAGCCTCCTACACTGCTAGTGGGAATGTAAATTAGTTCAGCCATTGTGGAATGGAGTATGGATGTTCGTCATAAAGCTCAAAATAGACATACCATTTGACCCAGGAATTCCACTTCTAGGAATTTACCCTAAGAATGCAGCAGCCCAGTTTGAAAAAGACACATCCACCCCTATCTTCATCACAGCACTATTTACAATAGCCAAGAAATGAAAGCAACCTAAACGTCCATCAGAAGATGAATGGATAAAGAAGAGGTGGTACATATACACAGTGGAGTATTCTTCAGCCATAAGAACAAAACAAAGCCTACCATTTGCAACAATATGGATGGATCTAGAGGGTATTATGCTCAGTGAAATAAGCCAGGCGGAGAAAGACAAGTCCAAAATGATTTCACTCATATGTGGAGAATAAGAACAAAGAAAAACTGAAGGAACAAAACAGCAGCACAATCACAGAACCCAAGAATGGACTCACAGTTACCAAAGGGAAAGTAACTGGGAAGGATGGATGAAAAGGGAGGGATAAGGGCAGGGGAAAAATAAAGAGGGCATTACGATTAGCATGTATAATGTGGGGTGGGGGCCCGGGGAGGGCTGTGCAGTGCAGGGAAGACAAGTGGTGATTCTACAACATCTTACTATGCTGATAGACAGTGACTGGAAAGGGTTTTGTGGGGGGGACTTGGTGAAGGAGGGAGCCTAGTAAACATAGTGTTCTTCATGTCATTGTGGATTAAGGATAACAAAATAAATAGAAAAAAGTAAGAACTCTGACTGTCCTCAACATTTACCTGTTTTCGTTTCTCAGCCTCCAAAAATTTGGCTTTTGCAGCTTCTTCCTTCTTTATCCTCTTAGCCTGTGCATATAAAATAGGTCTCAAAGTCATGCAACAGCACCACCACAAACTGAATATAATCCTAGACCTGAAAATGGGGCTCCATGCCTCGCAAGGTACAAAACAGTATGTAACATGTATGTAGACAATTACAGATTTCCCCTCAGTTTGTTACGTTTAACGTACTAATTTCACTTCTAAGGTATAGATTACACTTAAGATATATTAAAAAATTCTTAAATCGTAACAGTATGTCAGGCTTTCTTCTTCAAACTCTGTAAAAATTCTGAAATAATTTGAGTGTTATTTTACCTTAAAACTTAATCACAGAAAAGTGATGTTAGGTCATTTGTTGCTTGTTCTCTGATTTTTTAAAGGAAAACATCATCAGTGTAGAAAGTTTAGAAAAACGGGATAGATTTTAACAATAAAGGTTAAAGGACAAATCAGGAACATTTAAAAATGCACGTGTCTACTTTATTTGAAGTTTCTTTTATAATACTTAAAATTTGAGATAAGTCCATTACTTAAATAACTTAAATGAAACATTAAAGCCGATTTAACCTAGTGTGGTTAAATTCAAGGTATTTTTCCCTAATAGAAACATAACCTTTAATGAAGCACATCCTGAATATCAAGCTCATGCTATCAAATTTGAGCTTTATGATCTTCAAGTCATTAACTAGTAGCTTCATAATTATCCAGTAGTAATTGCCAATGTAATTTAATATTTTCAATTTGTAGGGTTTTAAAATTAATTTGAAATGGGTAAGGGAATATGTGTACATGTTTTTAGAAGGAAAAAACCTGTAACTGTGAAAACCTCAGCTAACCGCCTTGATCAGGGAATAAGCCAATTTTTACGGCAACAGTTTCCCGAACAGCTAAGGGTTTGGGATATAATAATTTTCAACATTAAAAAGCTTGTTTTGGACAAAAGTACTTTGGATAATTTTGAGACATGTAGATGTACAGCTTAGACACAGTACACTTAACATAATTTGGCTTTTTCTTGAGGACTTGGGCAGTTATTCTTGACATCAGTTACCCTACTACACAGTTTGATAACAGAAATGCCTTTGGGCCATTAAGGTGTTGAAAATTCCTTCCTAATTTACTACCAGATTACAGACTGTTGCTAGGGTTTGCAGTTTCTGTTTATCCTATTTTCCCTTGCTGTCTTTTAGCTTTTCCTTTTGCTGTTGCCAGCATGTCCTTGAGCCCTATTCTGTCAGCCCAGTTCTGTCCGAACTCAGAAAACAAACCTGGTTAAAATATTTCCACATTAAACACTTACTTTTACTTTTGTCATGTTTTATTTCTAAATGAAAAGCAGGTATCTAACTACAAGACTTAATGATGTTTTGAAAAGTAAAGACCATGAGTTTTAGCGTATGATCTTTATGACTATATTGGCCATTGAGAGGTTTCCCCTTTCTTTTTTTTCCTTTACTTATTTCCTGGATTTTTACTATTAGGATTAGATAAACTTGCTAAGTAAGGTTCAGAGAGGTCCTTACTCTACGCATTATGTCTAAAGATAATTTGTGATGGACATGTAAGTTTGTAAGAGTGAGAGAACAGACTGATAAAATTTTCATTTTTCAGACTTTAAAATACATGACTATATTACTTTAATCATATCAAATTTAAGAATTCTACCTCTAGAATTTGCTGGGCTCGAAGTTCTTTTTCCATTCTGATTTGTTGTATTCTCTTAATTCTTTCCTATAGGAAAAATTATGACATTTTTAGATAATAAACTAAATATCTAGGTGGAAGGTATTTAAGTGGAATCAAATAATGAAAGATGTAAGTACAGATTTACCAAAGGTTGCCCATGCTCGATATAAATTTTAATTATTTACTTTAACATTATATACATGCCACCTGTCTTAAATTGCTATGACTTTATAAAATGTCTCAAAACAATTTTAAAATACAAATGCTAAATAAGTATATAGAAACGACATAAACCAAGCTGGTTAAACTCAAGACTTTACAATTATTTGCAAGTATAAGTAATTCTCATTCGGAAATAAATATTGGACAGACAAGTAGGATAAAACAGTCTATCAGGAAATCAGGACACCTAAGGATAGTCCTGAGTTACTGTCACTCATTGCATGAACTTGAACAAATAGAACTACTCTTGCATAAAATAGGGGAGGCACTTGCTCTTTTTCTCACTGTCACAAATAAATTAAAAATGCTTAAAGAAGTGCACAGAACATCGTGATTGTACGAAGTACCAACAACTGCTGTAACATGATAAATGACATTACTTTCAATAACTACAGTAAGCCAAATACAGAAATAATTTGTAATAACTTATAAGTGGTGCTCAAGTTAGTTAAATGTAATGTACTAGTTATTGTTTGAATTCAGCAATCTAAATTTTGATGTTACATTTTCATTTTAAAAAACCATTGCATATGCTATAAGCACATCGTTAACAATTTTACATTCGTAAATCCCTTTGAAAGTCACAAATTGGCACTGACGAGGATACAGTTTAAAAAAATACACCTAAATTGCCCTACTTGTAAATTGCAGCTGTCCTAGGATTTTCAGAACCAACACATTTTATACTACTGTATATTACCATACCCACCCCCATTTCGAGATGCTAGTTGTACCTTTTGAAACTATACTTTAATACATTTAAATTTCTTTCTTTGCAGTGATGTTATTAATTCCCTGCAGGGATCCAGCGCAGGATAATGAGATTTCTGGAATTTCTGTTGTGATTCTAGAAGACTGATCACATTCTATGATTGTGCTGATTGCGATCCTAGATTTTGAATATCATAAGCTCACCAAAAATAAACATACAAGTGTATCTTTTATTTCCAAGTCTTACAGAAGGTTGCACTTGATCCACATTTGAAATATTTATTTAGATTAGAACTTTAGACAAAAGTATACTCTGAATTTAATCTTTAATCAAGTCAACAAAAGTCATTCATTATTCTCTTAAGCACAGAAATAGGTATAGAACCTTGGACTGAACTCACCCAGTGTAGAGCTTTGTTTTAGTCTGAGTGATTTATATAGATGTACATTGGCAGTACTTTCATTTGGAATATCAGAAATAAACATTATTTATAAATTATTACGATATGTGTTCACCTTGTAATACTGAGTATCCATCCAATGAACTGGGCATTTTATATAAAGTAGCTAATTGATCATTTAAAAAAATAACAATACAGGAGTTGAAATTATCTTCTTTTCACCTAAGAGAAAATTGAAGCTCGTAGAAAATAAATATTTTGCCTATAGTCACACAGTGAGTGCAGAGCCCTGGTCAGTTCCCACTGCCTCTGCTCCTGCTTCATAACAATGCCCCCTGACACTTCCGGAAAACTGCCTTGAGGACTGTCGGCTGGTATTTTTGGCCCACTAGGTGGAAAAAATAATCTCGAGGATGAGAAACACATGCTATTATTTTAATTATTTTATTCTAGATCTACTGCAAACTTTAAAATAGACTCTGCACGACTTTAATTTACTTTGCTGGCAATTAGGAATAAGTCAGATGGTAATCTAAGACTAGTCTCAGAGAAGCATCTTGATCAATGTCTAATAGCAGGTCACTTGTATTACTGCTCCTGGAACGTTGGAAAATCAATTTTTTTTTTTTTGATGAGTAGCACACTATGTAGGCTTAGGTCACACAAAGCCTAATTTGAAATGCTAATGGCATACAACTGGTCTCAAGCCATTAGGAAATTGGATAAACTATTAAAAACTGTAACAGAAACAACAGTATTTCAGCTTCAAAGGAACTTATTTTCACATATACTCTAGTAGGCAGTAAATATTTACAGTATTTTAATAAATATATTCATCACACTATATATTTTAAAGTCAACCTTACAGTGCCTTTAGCAGTTACAATTAACAAACTAAGAAAACAATTCAAGTTTACATTAAATTACAGTTAGGGAGTAGACCAAACATTTTGATGTTTTATGTCTATCTTTTAGAAAGCAAGCATTTGCTTTGTGCCAGTCACTGTGGTAGGCACTTTACATTCATTCAATTTTCACATAATACAATTGTTTTTCTTTTGCAGTGGAGGAAATCAAGGCTGAGAGGTTAACTAATTCATCTATGGTCATAAATTATTAAGTAGGAGAGCCGATATTTAACTCTACAAATTACCTACATGCATGACTACAAATTCTAAATTCTCTATCTCAATTCTACATCAACTCTAATCATACTGCTTTAGTCAATACTGAAAGTATTTAAGTAAATGTATTCATTCCATTATTAGAGATAACCACATCAAAAACAAACCAAGCCATTATTTAGCAGCTTGTCTATATAAAAACTGACTCAGAAATAACTACTTGCAGTTTAAAATTTTTTAAAGAATAGTACTTCCCCCCATTTCCTTTTTGCTTTAATAGTTCGATGAGTATGTGGAGATAGGAGAGCAGTTTACACATTCCCATCTTAAAGGAAGTTCAGTATATTGCCATGTAGGCTTTATGTGTAAGAGTTAAAAAATTATTTCACCTACCTTATACTTAATTTTAAAAACTACACAGAGGAGAGCACTGGATAAAACACTGGATATGCGAAAATAATGCTTTCTCATTTTCGGGGATAATTTTTAAACATTCAGAAGCAATGGGACCAAATCTTCAAAGTTGTTCAAGATGTTAATTTATATTCAGGCTATCAGGATACTAAAAGTACTTATATAATTGTATTGTTTGGTATCATTTCTTTAGAGACTTGGTTTAAAATTGAGGTGAATTTTAAATAAAGGAAGATGATAACTCTCTAAATAAGATATATAACAAGTATGAAAGTTATTTCAGAAATCAAAATAAGAATAATGTACATATATACATAAGTAAATCGACTCCCAAAGTACCACCTATGTTATAAAACCGGTTGAGTGCATGAACATACCTGTTGTTTCATAATCTTTATCTGCTCTTTTTGCTGTCGCTTCTCCTCA
Organism: Manis pentadactyla; assembly: GCF_030020395.1. Taxonomy (NCBI): domain Eukaryota; kingdom Metazoa; phylum Chordata; class Mammalia; order Pholidota; family Manidae; genus Manis; species Manis pentadactyla. The sequence continues at coordinate 72,245,342 of NC_080034.1, forward strand.
GCAGCCATTATTGCTATGATGAAAAGCCAAAACACAGGTATCGTCAGAAAAGGAACAAAGAAGAGAAGCCTCCTGTGAACTCCCAGTACTCACTCTTCAAGTTTATGTTTTCGTTTAACTCACTCACCTTGTTGTTTTTTAGCTTCTTTGGCAATGTGAGCCTGTTCCTGCTTTTGGAGTTTTCTCAAAAGCTTTATTTGTGCTGCTTGTTGGGCTTTTTCTGAAAAACACAAAATTTCAAGGAATACTTTTAACAACTTTACCTGTTAACCTAAAAACAATTATCTATGTGAATGGCATCATGTAAAGGACATACTTTTTAAGAAAATTTTTTAGATACCAGGTAGAAAAATGGTGTGGCAGAAAATACCACGCTTACTTCCTTTAGAAATTGCCCAACTTTTTCATCACATACAGCCCCATACACAGAAGCACACAAAAATGATGCTTCTCTTAATCCTCATCACAGAAGCTAATTTAAGTACATTTTTTTTCACATTTCACATAATCCCTGTTTAGGAGGAAACTAGCTGCTAATATGGAAAAAGAATGATTTAGCTTTAGTCTTAAAAATAACAATAAAGCAAAAGAACTCAAAATAGAATACAAAGCCCCCCCTCCAAACATGGTATTTCACTCAGCTATAAAAATGGTAGTTTCTGAATCCAGTGATAATTGCATTTATGAAACAGAGGGACTAAATCTAAATAAAAACAATACAGAATATCAACAAGGTTTAAGGACAATCTAGTTCTCATTATTTTCAAGGACAAATGTATGAAACTGGGAGAGATCTACATACTTAGTGGCCCCAATTCCTCATTCCTCCCTTTATCCATGTTACTTGCAAATGGGACTTTGCAGTTCCTTTCATCAAGAAGTGAAATCTACTTTCTTGTCCCTTGATACTAACTTCAGACACGTGATCTTTGGACACCAGGATGTTAGCAGTTGTAACTGCAAGTGCATGTTTCAGAGTGTACTCTGTACTTGTACAAGTGTAGTTTCACTCTTCTGTCTTGACCTTTATCATCAGGACATGTTAAGGCTACGCTGCCAGAGGCTGGAACACAGGGAGTCAGCTGACTCCACACACGTGAACAAAGCCAGGTAAGATCAGTAGAGCTGCCTACCTTACCTGCGGTGGACTCTATCAGCCTGACCGATTACCACGTGGCATTGTTCACCACTGAGTTTTGCGGGTGCTTGTTTCCCAGCATTACTGTGGCAATAGGTGACTGATACAGAAAGCTTGTAATGTCATGCTTTCTTCTGCTGGCAAACTTGGTCAGAATACTTCTAACTATAAAAGTGGTCTATCATAACATCATTTACAAAATCACTCTAGAATACTTAACATTAGATATTGCTTTAAATTTTGTAGCAGATGAAGAGTTTTAAGAAACCTATATATTATATTCTCACTAGTAATGAATATGCTCGAATAGAACCCAAATCACTTGAACTCTACTAATAATCATTTATTGACCTGCCATATTAAATGTACATGATCTTGTTTAATCTTCATAACAACCTTACAGGATATGCAACATTACACACAGGTTACAAATGAAATAACTAAGGCTCATAGAGGTTAAATTGCAGAGCCAAGATATAAACCCATGTCTTTCTGACTCCAGGTCTATATATGCTACTAGTCCTATGAACCTTTAAGAAAATTTAAATGCCTTGAGATTTTAAAAAGGACTGAACCATAGTGTTCTGCGACAGCTGAGAAACTCTGTAATGTATATGGTATGTATTTCTGTGTGAATTTATCAGCAATTTCAAACTCTACACAAGTGCACACTTAACTTTTATTTTTAAACCCTTGGGACAGAAAAACACTAAAAAGTTCAACTCGCTATCTTTTCACTTGAGCAAGGAAGACATAATTTTGGTAAGTCATTAAAAATTCATATAGCTTAAAATTTTTTATTATGAGCAGTTAGAGAAGATGGGAAAAACAGGTTAAAGAATCAGGCACACTATGGAGGAAGTACGAGAAGTTAAGAGGCACAGAAACTTCACCCAGGCTCTGAGGAATGAGCTACTACCAGCATCTCATTTATTTGGTTTATGACTGTTGAATATATTATCTGTGATGACTAACTTTTGAAATGGTAACTTGACAAGTATCTTTTATGCTTTAGGAAATTACTTTCTTAGATATCAAAAAGAAAAGTTTACTTTTCAAATAAAGTGTTTAAACTTGTCTAAACCAGAATGTATCTAACAATTGGCAGCACTTTCCTTCTGCAGTGGCCTATCTTAAAACAATGAATCATTGTACAGCAATGGCATTTCAGATTCTATGATCAATAAAATTGACTGGTATATTAGTAGATATATTAGAGCATTTGAGATATTAACAGTATTGGCCAATTAACAAGCTAATTTGTTTATATAGTTTGAAAGTCTCTTTTATATGCAAACTGTCAGATTCTTATCTCTATTCTGAGAAGATAGAGGGCTCTCATTTCACATTCAAAATCCACATTTTATTTTATTGTTCTAAACCTTCCTTCAAATTAAGTCGCTTTACAAGCCTAGATGAGTCCAACTAGGATAACAAAATATGACAGAAACTTCTAGAATCTCCTCTGACAACACCCCAAAGCGTTAATGTAGAAGTCTTTCAGAATAAAAGGGGTCACAAGGTGACTCATTTCTACTTTCTTTCCTTCCCAAGAAAGAACATGCATATTATACCAAATATACTTGTAAATATTAATAACATTTACTTACATTAACTATTTGATATTTATATACATGTTGAGAAAAAACATGTACATAGGTCAAAGGTAACATAACTTACAAAATGCAATATAATAGAAGGGAGAGCTACGTCATAGAATACAGACCAATTTGAAATCTAAAACGGGAGAAAACACTGGGCAAAAGTTGAGTGATTAACTTCTATTTTCTTAAAATAAAATTAGTTAATTTTGCAAATCTGAAGTTGCCATTTTGAATACCATGTATGAATGGTACTTGTGATAGACATGCAAAACAGGCGTGAAAATCCCTTGCTTTGGTTATCAGTTAATTTCAAGCTTTCCTATTTTATGTAAAAAATGAACACTTCCCACTATTATACATTCTTCAGAAAAGTCAGTGGTTTATTGACAATACTAATTTTAAAAATTCATCATGTATGTATATATCTTCATATATTAACATTTTTTAAACCTCCTCTACTAACTATTTAGGAGAGATTAAGGTCTTAATAGTACCCCAATGAAATAACATATAAAGTACTAAATTAACGTACTAAAGGAGACAAAGACTTACAGGACATTAAGTTACAGGCCAGGCAGTTAACTTATATGCCACTGGTGGAAGTATGAATTGGAACAACCTCTTTGGAGACAATATTTGCCTGCTTTCTACCAAAATTGAAAATGCACATACCCTTGGAGTAGAGATTCTATCTCTAAAATTTTATACTGTGGATAGCCATACCCGTCAAAGAATGAAGATATGTGTAATGTTTTTATTGCAGCATTGTTTGCGATAGCAAAGATCAGGAAATAGCTGCAACACTCATTGAAGGAGACTGAGTAAGTGAAGTATGGTAGAGCCATACTTTGCCTCACCTACTATTCAGCCACTGGAAGTGTAAGGTTGATTTTTAAGTGCTGTATAGAAAGATGCTCAAGAAAAATTAAGTGCAGAAAAACAAAGCTGAATGGTATATACACCAGTAAGTTCATTTATTTTAGAAATCAAAAAGAACATATACATATATGAACATCACATATGTACGTGTACACATAAGTATGTGCTTCAATGTGTGTCTGTGAGTGTATGTACACACTTCTAGGTAGACTACCAAAAACCTATTATGATCCAACTTGTGAGTGTCTTTTATTTTAAAGTCAGTGAGAGTCAATGTCTTATTTGAAAGCATTATGCTCTATGAGCTTTCATCATGCATACTTGTTTTATAATGAAAACAACAGAGCTACAGAGAAGTCAGTATTATACTGGTGTATACAATAAATAGAAGTCAGTCAAGCTTTCCCTTCCGAAAAAAAAAACTATGAGAAGTAGTAAAATCCTGTCAGTCTTTTAAGTCAGTTTTTATTATTAAACCCTTATGGATATTATGTTTATGATACAAGCATGTATTGATATACATTTATATATATATGCTTATGAATATAAGACATGAGCACATTGATAGATATCGAGACAGCCTCAAGAGGCTTCACACTTGTAACTAGTTAATTCAAACTTCATAGCAGAACTATTTTATTTTAGTCAGCATTCTCTGTGTGACACACAGCATGGGAACTTCATGTTGATAATTCATGATAATTTTGAATCATGAACACATTTGAGGTTACTTTGAGCACGTTGTACTTGATGAATGATACTTTCTGGTGATCTTAAGATACTTTTTGACCTAAGTTTATTAGTTGGGCATTTTGAAAATAAATGTTATATATCCAGGCTACAGAAGAACCCAAACTAAGACTTGCCACTAATTGGAGTTCTTTGACTGAAAATTTACTCCACAGATCCACATATTTTGGAGTTACTCCCTTGTACCACCGCAAGGAATTGGGAGCTGTTCAAATGAGTTTCCAGCCTGAAAAGTTCATCACCTACCTTTGTAATTCTAAACACACAGGGCATGATGTGTTTACGAGTATGATTCTTGAAAGGCGCTTATTAAATCAAAGAACTCCAGTTACCAGTGGGACTCCTTATTTTCTCATTTTATTTGAACACAATCACCTACCTTTTAGAAACTGAGAGTAGTTATCAATCATTCCTATGTCAAATACATGTAGAAATACTTAACACATTTTAGTACAGTTCTTACAGTGACGGATACATGTTCCCTACCTTGAGCTTGCAGTTGTCTTAGCAATTTGCCATCTGTGTTATCTACACATTCAGCACCGCCAACATCAGGAGGCCGACCGCTCCGCTGTCTCACGCTGGTATCCTCTCCTGGTCGCTCTCCCTCTGGATCCGGTGGTCGTCCCCCATGAGCTTCCATTGCCCTCACACGGGGAATGGCATCCTCTTCTTTCAAAGGACACCACTGCATTCCCTTTTAAGTAACATTTTATAGAAATAAAATATTATCAACAAAATAAACACAAGTGATCAATATGTCAGAAAATTCTAGGGAAACCTACACATATTAATTTTTATAAAGCTGTTGTAACCTTTAAAAATTTTAGTTTCTAATTCAAGTTACATTTAGAATTGTTCATGGCTTTTGGTATATATTTCGTATTCTTACTTTAATGATTTCAACTTTAAATACACTGACAGATATATACCTGGACCTATAAACATATATAGACATACATCTTAATCACCATTTCTGAACCATAATGACTGTAAAGTTGGCAGGTATTTGAAAAGATTAGTTGAGTGATGACACCTCTACGGATTGCTCTCAGGAGCATCAGTTCAACCAAACATGAAGCTATCCAAATAACAAACAAAAGACTCTCTTTATAGAAAAAACACAGCTAATAAATCAAGAAGGAATGTAAGAGTCAGACTATTACCATTTTGCAATATCTCATGGATTAATGGATCTAAGCTTTACATTTGAATGGTTGCCAATCACCAAAAAAGGGAGACAACTGGACCGACAGAAGGAGGTTCACTTCATCACCTATAAACTAATCCTCCCCCTCCCAAAAAACAAAACCTGGAAATGATTAAGCCTCCAGATTAAATCACTAAAACTTAACGGGGAAAATTTACTTGCCGTATATATTAAACTACACGGCAAAATCCAGTCTGAAGGAAATCCCACAAATTACCCAGTTTATTCAACAAACAAATTTCAAGAAGTGAAAACACTGTGGGAAGACTAAAGGGGCCTTAAAGCATGTATCAAACATGCCCAATGTTTGGATCTTACCTAGATTTTGATTCAAATAGACAAACTGTCCGGAAATTCTGACAGTTAAGAATTTAAACAAAGAAAATTTTGAACAATGTCTGATATTTGATGATATCAAGAAGTTATCATTTTAAATTATGATAATGCTATTCTCATACTTTTGTAGAAAACAAGAATTCTTATCTTTTAGACACACTTGCAGATGAAGTACAATGTCTAAGATTTGCTTCATCAGATTATGGAAGAGGAGGAGTAGATGGGAATATATGTAAAACAATATTGTTCATATGATAATTTCTAAAGCTGATGATAGGTACATGATGTACATTCTTTTGTCTACTTTTGTGATATTTCAGATTTCCCACTTTAAGTCTCCTCATGGGAACACATACACCAGCATAACGCTAGTGTATTACAGGAAGAAGCCTGCTTAGTGCATAGGTAATAATCAAGAGCTGGCTGTCCTCCGTAAGGCATCAAAACAAATACACTGTTACATGACCTTATTTGGAGTCCAAAGTACCATGTCCACACATAGGAAAAGCATCCTTTCAAAATAACCTTTCCAAAACAATTTTAAATTACCTTATACTCCTTTCTTGACAGAGAATTCCTTTGCTGTGAACGTTAAGAAAATTTTTAAATGTTTCTTATTCCTTCAAAGAATCTCAAAGCAGGATTCAGCCTGAACCACTCTGGGCACTTCTGCAGCCAGAGCCAGCAGTCCTGACCGCCCTTTATGCTGTGGTGCCAGGCTCAGAATCATGGCATATGATGACCTCATAGAGTGGGTGCCATGGACACAAGCACTGCTCTTCCCCCATCATGGAGGACAGTTAGACCCCACAGTCCAAGCACCGTGCTTTGTCCGAGGCATTTTGAATGCACTCTTTACTTTAATCTTCATAATCATTTTACCTAGGAAGGTGGGTTTTACTGTCCCTGTATTACCATTGAGGGAATCACACACCAAGTGAGGTTAAATCGTTTCCTGAGGTGCCCTGGCAATAAGGAACAGAAATGTGTGATTTGAACCCAGGACTGTCTCTCTCTAAAACCTGGGGTATTAGCCACTACATGTACTTCACTGATATTACAAAGACATTTTTATACTTGATACTCATCACAATATTCAGGCATGAAAGCACAGTCAAGATGATGCTATGGCAGGGTTACAGAAAAAACCAATGCATATACTCAGTGTCTACATGTCAAAAAAATATCTAAACTAAATCTGTTCAGTAATTCCTATTTTAAATAATAATTCTGACGAGAGAATTTTTGCTGAGATTTCAAATGAAGTCAGTGGGATCAGCACTTGTACTAACTGCATTTTTACACCATGAAACACTAAGAAGGAAGCCAGCAGAACAGCTTTATGTTCACCAGCATGGGGAGCTTTTGACTGAATTTCAAGGGTTCCATCAATTAATCTTTTTTTTATCCAGTAATAATTTTTACACAGTTATATTTTATTCAGCTAGGAAAATATACCTGTGTCCAAAAAGGTACAGATTATGTTGATGTCCAAAATTCACCTGACAAATGACATCATTTACATTTTGCTTTTGGCATTTATAAATAAATACTTTCTAAGGTGTTTCATGTATTGGGCTATCTTCTAACTCCAGGATTTCATAAAATGAGAAATGGATTGTTAGGAAAATCTCAACCTAGTATTAAAACTTTAATTCACTCAACAGTCAAAACAATTGTGGGTGACGAAAAAAAGTAGTATTTTTTCTCAGTAAGCTTTTCCTTAGAAAAAGCAAATTAAATTTATATCATTTGATTCCTATGCTTTTTCATCATTCAGAAAGTATGCATAAAACGTTTATTCTTTTTTTCTTTATTTCTAAGACTAAGATAGTAAATGGTTCTTGAAAATAATCTTTAAGATCTAAAAGAAACAGGATAAAGAGAAAAAAGATGACTTAAGAAGATAGAGATGGTGACAGATCAAGCCCTTTATACCGTTATAATTCTCCTTTCTACAGTTACTAATTTAAATCTTTCAGTAACACATTCATTTCTATAAATACTACGGTGAGAGAGAAGAAAAAAAAGGTTTATGGAAACATACAAAAGCATAACGCTAGTGTATTACAGGAAGAAGCCTGCTTAATGCATAGGTAATAAAGAAGAGCTGGTTGTCCTCCGTAAGGCAATCAAAACAAATACACTGTTACATGACCTTATTTGGAGTCCAAAGTAGTATTTCCAGACATAGGAAAAGCATCCTTTCTAAGTAACCTTTCTAAAACAATTTTAAATTACCTTATACTTCTTTTTTGACAGAGAATTCCTTTGCTGTGAACGTTAAGAAAATTTTTAAATGTTTCTTATTCCTTCAAAGAATCTCAAAGCAGGATTCACCTGAACCACTCTGGGCACTTCTGCAGCCAGAGCCAGCAGTCCTGACCGCCCTTTATGCTGTGGTGCCAGGCTCAGAATCATGGCACATGATGACCTCATAGAGTGGGTGCCATGGACACAAGCACTGCTCTTCCCCCATCATGGAGGACAGTTAGACCCCACAGTCCAAGCACCGTGCTTTGTCCGAGGCATTTTGAATGCACTCTTTACTTTAATCTTCATAATCATTTTACCTAGGAAGGTGGGTTTTACTGTCCCTGTATTACCATTGAGGGAATCACACACCAAGTGAGGTTAAATCGTTTCCTGAGGTGCCCTGGCAATAAGGAACAGAAATGTGTGATTGGAACCCAGGACTGTCTCTCTCTAAAACCTGGGGTATTAGCCACTACATGTACTTCACTGATATTACAAAGACATTTTTATACTTGCTACTCATCACAATATTCAGGCATGAAAGCACAGTCAAGATGATGCTATGGCAGGGTTACAGAAAAAACCAATGCATATACTCAGTGTCTACATGTCAAAAAAATATCTAAACTAAATCTGTTCAGTAATTCCCATTTTAAATATTAATTCTGACGAGAGAATTTTTGCTGAGATTTCAAATGAAGTCAGTGGGATCAGCACTTGTACTAACTGCATTTTTACACCATGAAACACTAAGAAGGAAGCCAGCAGAACAGCTTTATGTTCACCAGCATGGGGAGCTTTTGACTGAATTTCAAGGGTTCCATCAATTAATCGTTTTTTTTATCCAGTTACAATTTTTACACAGTTATATTTTATTCAGCTAGGAAAATATACCTGTGTCCAAAAAGGTACAGATTATGTTGATGTCCAAAATTCACCTGACAAGTGACATCATTTACATTTTTGCTTTTGGCATTTATAAATAAATACTATCTAAGGGCGATTCATGTAACCGGCTATCTTCTGACTCCGGGATTTCATAAAATGAGAACTGGATTGTTAGGAAAATCTCAAGCTTGTATTAAAACTTTAATTCACTCAACACTCAAAACAACTGTGGGTGATGAAAAAAAGAAGTATTTTTTGTCAATAAACTTTTCCTTAGAAAAGGCAAATACAATTTATATCATTTGATTCCTATGCTTTTACATCATTCAGAAATTATGCATAAAATGGAGTTTATTCTTTCCTTAATTTCTAAGACTAAGATAGTAAATGGTTCCTGAAAATAATCTTTAAGATCTAAAAGAAACAGGATAAAGTGAAAAAAGATGACTAAGAAGATAGAGATGGTGACAGATCAAGCCTTTTATACCATTATAATTCTCCTTTCTACAGTTACTAATTTAAATCACTAGCAGTAACACATTCATTTCTATAAATACTATGGTGAGAGAGAAGAAAAGGTTTATGTTTTTTCAGACTGAATGAAATAATCATAGTAAATGAGTAAAGTTCACTCTACACTGTAACACATACCAGTATACTATTAGGCTGTGATGCGTCATCATAAAGACAGTTTCCGCTACTTAAGACACTTGAGGCACCTACTCTATACAGGCACATTCTCTACAGAGGTTAAGTGGGAGAGCGTCCTCTCCTCAAAGGACAAGCATCTCTAACTGGGACCTCAGACTCGGGTCACTGACTCAGGCGATCCCAGAACGTCACCCTGAGTAGGTGATGAGTCTGAAAAAGGATGCAGAGGTCGGGACAGAAAGTTGTCTCAAATGTCCACTTAACAAATAAAGATGGTCTGACTTAGGGCCTGAGAACTAGAGCTAGAAAAGCAGGTAAATAATGAGGCTCTTTTCTTGGAGAGAGGACTGCCTGGATGTGAGGGAAAGAAGCCCGACTGGAGACCAGGCAGGTCTGAAGTGGCCTCTAAGTAACATGGAAAAGGCAAAGAGTAGTAAAGTTTTCTTCCAGAACCAAGTTAACATAGAAGATGGAGAAATACTTGAGGAAAATGGCAAATAAATTTATTACTTTCAAGTATTTCAAGATTAGAAAAATTACCTCAAATGAATTGATTTTAGAATGTTTCCATTATTCAGAATTTTTTTAAGATTATGAAATTTTATTTAAATGTGAGTTTCTATTTCAATATTCCCATTACTCTTCATAAATGATACTCCAAAGTATAGCTAAACGTCTCATGAGCAACTGGTCTGTGTTCACTGTGCCTTGTGGACACTGAGCTGTCTAAGTAACTGGACTTCCTGTCTCACTGACAACCAGAGTCCCCTGTCCACCGGCCCGTGTTCAGGTCTTAATAGGACGTGTGATCAAGTCTCACTTGTGCCTTTATATCGTTGCTGTCTTTATGTTCCTTTTGTTGCTCCCATTTTTGTTTGAGTTTATATACTTCAGGATGGTTTAATAGGGAGGGGAGCAGTAAATAAGTAAATGAGGGAACCCATTCCACCAAAAGTCAGCTTTCACTGAATGATTTGCCAACTTACTGAGATTTTTCTTTTTTTGAAGCATACTTGCATATAGTAAAACGCATAAATCTTAGGTACAGAGTTTGAGGGGTTTAGACAAATGTATACATGCATGTAATCCACACACTAATCAAACTGAAGAACAATGCCATCACATGAGAAAGAGCCAATATATTCCAACCTCAAGTTTGGGGATTTCAAAAAAACCTATTCTGAAGTATAATAAACTTCAGAATAATAAACACATCCACTTAAAGTGTACAATTTGATCACATTTACATATATTATTCAATTATGAATCTACAATCACAATCAAGCAAAAAGCATTTCGATTACCTCCCAATGATTCCTTCTGCCCCTTTACAGTGCAGTTTTCTCTCTACTCCTGGCCACAGGCAACTAGTAATTTGCTTTTTGACAACGTAGTTTTCTTTTCCTGTAAATTTATAAAATGGGAACCATGCAATATGTACACTATTTCATCTGACTTCTTTCTTTCAGCCTAATTAGTTTAAGATTCATTGATAATGTGTGTATCAACACTTCTTTTTCTTTTTATTAGAAAGTGGTATTTCCTTATAGAGATGTACCACTTTTCAAAATCCACTCTCCAGTTAGTGGGTATTATTTCTAGTTTCGGGCTATTGTGAATGAAGCCACTATGAACATTTGAGGCATTTCCATGTGGGTATATTTTTCCATTTGTCTTAGGTAAGTACTAAGAAGTGGGATTGCTAGGAGATACAGTGTTTATTTTTAGGAATTTCTAAAGTGCTTGTATTGTCTCATATTCCCACTTGCAATGTTGAGAGTTCCAAATGCTTCAAACTCTTGCCAACGTTTGTTATTATTAGTCTTTAAATGTAGCCATTGAATGGGTTAGTCTACTGGTATGTATTTATGCTTTTAATTTGCATTTTGAGATAATCCCATTTATCAATCTTTAATTTATGCATTGCGCTTTGGTGCCAAGAACTCTTCCCCTTCTCCTACTCCTGAATAGTTCTGTGTTCTCTTCTGAAACTCTTACACTTCACATGTTGGCTTATGATCAATTTTGAGTTCATTTTGTTTGTTTGTTTGAGAGGGCATCTCTCATATTTCTTGATCCAATGGTGGTTAACAATAAAATTCTGTATAGGGGACTCAATGCACAATCACTAATCCACCCCAAGCCTAATTCTCAACAGTCTCCAATCTTCTGAAGCATAACGAACAAGTTCTTACATGGTGAACAACTTCTTACATAGTGAATAAGTTCTTACATGGGGAACAGGGCAAGGGCAGTGATATAACAGAAACTTTCAGTTTTGGTCACGCATCATGAACTATAAACAATCAAGTCAGATTTGATTTTTATACTTGATTTATATGTGAATCCCACATTTCTCCCTTATTATTATTATCTTTTTTTTAGATAAAATGCTGGAGTGGTAGGTAGATGCAAGATAAAGGTAGAAAACATAATTTAGTGCTCTAAGAGGGCAAATGTAGATGATCAGGTCTGTGCCTGTAGACTGTGTGTTAATCCAATCTAGACAAGGGCGACAAAACATCCATGTATGCAGAAGATTTCTCTCAAAACGGGGGGTGAAGTTCTAAGCCGCACCTCTGTTGATCCCCAATTTCTCACCTGATGGCCCCCCTGCGACTGTGCCTGTCTTAGGTTGTTCCTCCCTTGAGGAATCTTACCCGTCTCTGGCTAACCAGTCATCTTCCGGGGCCATACAGGGAAATGTAAAGGTGGTGAGAGAGAAGCAATATTGTTTGACAAGGTTAGCTTTTTACTTCTTTGCAGATTTATGCCCTGTGGCTTCTATGCCCAGCATTTGTCTTGAGGTATCTTTACCACTTGGAAGAACTATGATACTCGGTAAATTTGATATGAGGCACAAATTCTATTTAAGGGTTGTAATTAGGAAGGAAGAAGAAAAGCTACAGAAGTAGCAGACAGAAGAAAACATGGGAAGATTGATTATTTCTTTGACATATCTTCTTGTAGAGTAACATAAGCATGTACAGGTTTTATCAAACTACTAATTAAATTGCATACACACATAACAATAATAGGAATACAGCTACATAACAAAAGCAGACCTACAATTACCAGCCATATCCCTTACTGAGATTTTTTTTCTGTTGTTTTGTTCTTTAAATTTCAGTATCACCAAACCTTTGCTTCAAGTATTTCCTCTCAGATCTGCAGTCCTAGGCAACTGTCAATTTCTCACATTAATATTTGGGATGCCTAGCACTTCCTGACTGATCAATGTTATATAAATGAATGAATGAACTTACATTTTTCACAATTGGAAACTGTACCTATTCTAGGCCTTGCCTGAAATACCTGTGGTGAATGTTTTAAACCTGGATTAAGGTGTCTGGTCTGACGGTTTTAGGTCTGTTAGTCATTCAGTGAATTGATCATTTACCAAATTATTTCTGGCTAAACAATTTTCAGTAAATTTAACTATAGCTCAAATAAAACAATGTTACCTTCCTTTTTTAAAAAAACCACCTTTCTATTTGTAAGTGTACTTCCAGAATCCTTTATTTCCTGGTAATTAGTTTATAAAAAGACTTTTGGAATATCTTACCTAAAAGAGAATTAATATTAAAGGCCTGCTTATATATATATATATTCTTCACATTGCAGATGAGGGAATTAAGGCCTAGAAAAGTAGGCTACAGAGGGGATTCTGAGAAGACCGTGGCAGAAAAACCCTGGGATCACCTCTTCTCATGTACACACCTAGGAAACTACATGCAATATGCCCCACTCTGGAAATAACCTAAAGACAAAACAGAATTTCCATAGCTAATGACAAGAAGAGGCCACACTGAGAAGGGTAAAAAGGCAGAGCTGTGGTCAGCCCCATCTCCTGTCCTGCCCCACCCCCCATGAATGAGAGGGAGCAGGCATGGGGGGTGAGGGGATGAAGCCTACACCAGGGCCGCCCCAGGAAGATGTGCCCTCTGGCTTTGAGAATCAGTGTGGCTGAACTCTGGGACGGCCAGAGGACTCTCGGAGGCCTAGCCTCTGCTCCTGGAGGACGGGTGTGCTGATGATCCATCTGAGACCCAGCAGTTTGAAAAGCACCTAAATTATATGTGAGTTATGGATTAACATTGGGATGTGTGTCAGAGGGATGGGATATGCTGGAGATGTATCCAGGGGAAGAGGGGCTGTGGGGTGCCATTTTTTCTTGCCGTCCCTCAGCCTAGCTGGCCGGACACTTACAGGAGTCTGTTCTGACACTCTCTGTGGTACTCAGCAAAGGCCGTCCTAAGAGGGAAGTATACTGCGATACAGGCCTACCTCAGAAAAGAGGAACAGTCCCATATAAACAGTCTAAACTCACAGTGAAACTACAAAAAGATGAACAAATGAGGGCCAAAGTCAGCAGAAGGAGGGACATAAGATTAGAGCACAAATACATAAAATTGAGAAAGATAAAACAGAAAGAATCAATGAAAGTGGGAGCTGTTTCTTAGAGAAAATAAACAAAATAGGTAAGTCCCTAGCCAGACTTAACAAGAAAAAAAGGAGTCTACACAAGTAAGCAGAATCAGAAATGATAAAGGAAGAATCACTATGGGCACCACAAAAATACAAAGAATGATGAGAGAATACTATGAAAAATCATATGCTAACAAACTGGATAACCTAGAAAAAATGGACAACTTTCTAGAAAAATACAACCTTCCAAGACTGACTCAAGAAAAACAGAAAATCTGAACAGACCAATTACCAGCAACAAAACTGAACTGGTAATCAAAAAACTACCTAAAGAACAAAACCCCCAGATCAGATGCCTAAACCACTGAATTTAATGAAACGTTTAGAGAAGACCTAACACCCATCCTCCTTAGTTTGCCAAAAAGTAGAGGAGGAGGGAATACTCCCAAACTCATTCTATGATGCCAGCATCACTCTAATACCAAAACCATGCAAAGACACCACAAAATGAAGAAAATTACACACCAATATCCCTGAACATAGATGCAAAAATACTCAACAAAATATTAGCAAACAGAATTCAAAATTATCATCAAAAAGATCATCCACCATGATCAAGTAGCATTTATTCCAGGGGTTCAAGGAAGGTACAATATGAGAAAAGCCATTAACAGAAAGAAGGACAAAAACCACATGATCATCTACATGGACGTTGAAAAAGCATTCGACAAACTTCAACATCCATTCATGATATAAACTCTCAACAAAATGAGTATAGAGGGCAAGTACCCTCAACATAATAAAGGCCATATATGATAAACCGACAGCTACCATCATAGTAAACAGCGAGAAGCTGAAAGCCTTTCCTTTTAAGATCAGGAACAAGACAAGGATTCCCACCCTTCTCACTTTTATTCAACATAGTTATGGAGGTCCTTGCCACAGCAATTAGACAACACAAAGAAATAAAGGGCATCCAGATTGGTAAGGAAGAAGTTAAACTTTCACTGTTTGCAGATGACATGATATTGTACATCAAAAGCCCTAAATAATCCACTTCAAAACTGCTGGATCTAATATCTGAATTCAGCGAATTTGCAGGATACAAAACTAATACACAGAAATCTCTTGCATTCCTATACACTAACGATAAACGAGCAGAAATAGAAATCAGGAAAACAATTCCATTCACATTTACATCAAAAACAGTAAAATACCGAGGAATAAACCTAACCACGAAGTAAAAGACATATACTCTGAAAACTACAAGACACTCAGGAGAGAAATTAAAGAAGATACCAACAAATGGAAACACATCCTGTGCCCAAGGATAGGAAGAAATAATACTGTCAAAACGGCCATCTTGCCTAAAGCAATCTACAGATTCAATGCAATCTCTATCAAAATACCAACAGCATTCTTCAATGAACTGTAGCAAATACTTCTACAATTTGTATGGAACCATAGAGAACTCAAATAGCCAAAACAATCCTGAGAACAAAGAAAAAGTGGAGGGTTGGGGGGATCATTCTCCCCGACTTCAAGCTCTACTACAAAGCCACAGTAATTAAGACAATTTGGTACGGGCACAAGAACAGACCCGTGCAACAATGGAACAGACAAGAGAACCCGGATATCAACCCAAGCATATATGACCAATTAATATAAAATTAAGGAGGCATGGACACACAATGGGGAAATGACAGCTTCTTCAACAACTGGTGTTGGCAGAACTGGACAGCTACATGCAAGAGAATGAACCTGGATTGTTGTCTAATCCCATACACAAAAGCAAACTCAAAATGGATCAAAGACCTGAATGTAAGTCGTGAAACCATAAAACTCTTAAGAAGAAAACATAGCCAAAAATCTCTTGAATATAAACATGAGCAACTTTTTCTTGAACTCATCTCCTCAGGCAAGGGAAACAAAATAAAAAATGAACAAATGGGACTGCATCATGTTAAAAAGCTTCTGTACAGAAAAGGACACCATCAGCAGAACAAAAATGCATCCTAGAGTATGGGAGAATATATTTGTAAATGACATATCCAACAAGGGGTTATCATCCAAAATACATGACTCACACACCTCAACACCCAAAAAGGAAATAACCGTTCTAAAAAATAGGTGGAAGATATGAACAGACACTTCGCCAAAGAAGAAATTCAGATGGCAATCAGGCACATGAAAAGATGCTCCACATTGCTAATTATCAGGGATATACAAATTAAAACCACAATATTCACCTCATACCAGTTAGGATGACCAACATCAAAAGATCAGGAACAACAAATGCTGGCGAGGATGGGGAGAAAGAGGAACAGTCCCACACTGCTGGTGGGAATGTAAAGTAGTTCAAGCACGGTGGAAAGTAGTATGGAGGTTCCTCAAAAAACTCAAAATAGAAATACCATGTAACCTGGGAATTCCACTCCTAGGAATGTACATAAAGAAAACAAATTCTCAGGTTCAAAAAGACATATGCAACCCCCCTCCCCCATGTTTATTGCAGCACTATTTACAATAGCCAAGAAATGGAAGCAACCTAAGTGTCCATCAGTAGATGAATGGATAAAGAGGAGTATTCTATATACACAATAGAATACTATCCAACCATAAGAAAGAAGCAAATCCCACCATGTGCAAAAACATGGATGGAGCTAGAGGGTATTATGCTCAGTGACATAAGCCAGGTGGAGAAAGACAAGTACCAAATGATTTCACTCATCTGTGCAGTGTTAACAACCAAGCAAAAACTGAAGGAACATAGCAGCAGCAGACTCACAGAACCAACACTGGACTAATGGTTACCAAAGGGAAAGGGACTGGCGAGAGTGGGTGGGAAGGTAGGGAGAAGGGGAGTAATGGGCATTACAATTAGCACCCATAGCATAGTCGGGGGAACGAGGAAGACAGTAAAGCACAGAGAAGAGAAGTAGTGACTCTATAGCATCTTAGTACACAGATGGACAGTGACTGTAATGTGGTATGTGGTGGGGACGTGATAATGGGGGGGATCTAGTAAGCACAATGTTGCTCATGTGATTGTGTATTAATGATACCAAAATAAAATAAATAAATATTTGATGAAAGAATAAATGAATGAAAAAAAGGAGAACACTTGCTGTACAAGAGATTCTGGTAGTCGGAGAGCTTCGCTGGAGAATTCTACCAAACTCTTAAAGAATTCATGTCAATCTTTCCCAAAATCTTCGAAAAAACTGAAGAGTACAGAGCACTTCCAAGCTCACTCTATGAGGCCACCACTACCCTGACATCAATCCAGATTAGGATGCCATGAAAAAACATGACTGCACACCAATATTCTTATTGAAAATAGATGCAAAATTCTTAGTGAGGTCATGAAAATGACAGAAAGTCTATGGTCCAGAATGCAGACATATTTTTCTCATAGTTGATGCACTTACTGATATTTAAAGCTGGTCTGCAGGTAAGAATTATCAACAATTTTGATTTTCTAATGTGGGTCATGTAGGATTTCTGTGGTAAATTATGCCTCTAATTGGAAAAATACAGTGGACAATTTTCTATGATGGCGCAAATGTAGTGGTGCAGTGACCACTGGAAAATCTGAATGAAGGAATATCAGGGATATTGCAGGTTTTCTGTAAGTCTGAAATTATCTGAAAACACTCTTCTAAATGACTGTGCTCATACTATGCCATTAAGTCAATCTGACCACAAAATACGTTACAGACGAAGAGCTTGATTTAGCCCAGATGAACCAAGTTGTAAAGCTAAACCTAATCAACCTTGTAAGAAACTGAACATTTAGAAGGCAGTACATGAGTATTGTATTGTTACTGTACCTTCAGTGTGACGGATAATTTGTGGAGCCTCGGGAAACACTGAGAACTTTAAACCCCTTTTTCTATCATGACGCCTTTCCTCACCTGGCTGCTATGAAAACTCTCGAACCCTTGCCACAGGGCACAGGACAGGGACAAGGGCATTCCCTCTTACTGCCGCTCCTCCCGTTAAGGCCCATGGCGCCCCCAAACTACTGCATCCAGTCCTCTCCACGAGGCTGACGGAGGACAGAAGCTGGGGTCTCAGCTGTCATTTTGCTTCTTGCGTGGTGCTGCTCTGAGTCTGTCCCTGCAGGTATGACCCAGCAGCATGAAGAGGGGACTGGAGAGAGAGAATCACCACTCTGGCTCTGTTGGGGTGGGATTCTCTAAGGACAAATTACCGGGCAAGCGGCAGGAAGGAGCAACGTGACCTTGAGGGGAATTCATGGTGCAGAGGTATGTGGGCTATGTGATGAAGAGACATCCCCTGTGCTGCCGTAGGGGACTACATGGAATTGGTGCACTTTGACACATGTTAACATGACTCAAAAGTTAATACATGGAATATCAAAGGAGAATATACACTATGCTGAATCCAAATCTTGATACAAAATATTACTAAATTCTATGCAAATTAGCACTGTGGAATGGTATTTTGAGTACTGGAAATAAATTTTAGGTGTCTCCTGATAATTTTAAGACTCTCCTGAAAACTGACAATTTAACCAAGCAGCATGATTATAAGTTCACTCGTTTTTAAAAACACAATGAGACGATATAAATTTGGAAGTATGTTGTACGAATGTAAAACTTTAATAAGGCACACGTATATACTTTATGAATTTGAAAATTAAAAACAGTAAATTGAAAATGTTTCTGGCTTTAGTACAAATATGTAAACTTGAAATATTACATTGTGAGATATAATACATACGCTCTTTAAATATTTAAGAGAAATTCAATTATTCCAAGGTCATAGGAAATTAACCATTATGAGAATTAATAGAAGCATTGGTAGAAAGCATCTGAATTCCATGGTCAGATACTGTCCACAATTCAAGCAATCCCTGAATGTACACCTACTTCCCCTGTGTGTGAATCTGTGTCAGGCTTCCTCCATGAAAGCAATTCAGAAGAAGTAAATCCTACAGCAAGCAATAGGTTTTATAGACATAGAAACCCTTGTAAAATAAGGATTCTATACAATACTTATGAGAAACTAAAACAAAACCCCTGTGAATAGTCCAGAAAATTTTAGATTCCTTTAGTAATTAAGAAAACTCCCTCAGGAGTTGTAACACGTAAAATACACAGTGCTAAACTCAGAAGCACGCTGGCACAGACAGACTCTCAAACTTAATGCACTTGATCATGATGAGATGATCCTATGAATCATAAACAAATGGTTAAAAAACAGCTCTAGTGAAAAACCAGGACAATATGTAATTCCTCATGCTTGTTAGAATGCCTGTCATCTAGCTTACCAATAAAGAACATTAGGTAGAAAGTATATTAGAGGAATGTAAAGCTAAAGCAAGGTTTATGTACATTTTTTCTGAAGCTCAAAATAGACCAAAAAAGTAAAGGAATGTGCATGCTAAAAAGAAACTTGAATTTGCAATTATTACAAGAAGGAAGCACATGAAATAGGAAGGACATTAGAAACATCTCACTGTTATCTCAGAAACCAAGATACACAAAAGTAAAGTACCTTCAGATTTCTACTTGGAACCTAAGGAAATCTGTTTTCCATAAATGCATGTCATTTAGAAAAAGCATCCAATGTTTTGGCTCTTAAGCGTTACGGTGATTTCAGTCCTAAAGGTGTTTTGTGACTGCACAGGCATTCCCTGTCTAATAAAGGCCCTCAGACATCTCAATGATATACAAGACTGGGTCCATCAAATATGACCCACAGTATGGGAATCAGAATGTGTAAGTTAAGATGAAAGAAAATGGGGTTTGCAAACCAAGGTAAAGCAAACTAAAATGGCCCAGGACTCTGATTTCCCCCTCAAGGCCACAGACTGACTCTTGACTCACGTATCCTTGACTTGTTTTACAGGTATTTAGGCTCCACCAGATGAGCCACCTCCTGACAATGAGCAAGTGAACTCTAGCCTCAGTGGCGCCAGAAGGCTGACAGCTAACACTCCTCAAACAGTCCCGTCACCTCACCACGGACCCGTCAGAACAATGCCACAAGCTCATCACACATCCTGCAACCCTTTCCCATAACCTTTATAAGCCCTTGCTTGTAAGCCAATAGTGAGTGCAGGGCTTCAAACTTTAGCTATCCGTTCTCCTTGCTTGGGGAACGCCCACCTTCTTTCCCTATGTTAAAAAAAACCACATCCCAAAGTCAGGGCTTGGTTTCACTGCTCAGGTCAGTGTTTGGCTTTGCTGTATGCTGACTGAGTGGAAACAGGTGTGTCTCATTTGGTAACAACTTCACCTTAGATGGTGTTGAGCAGCATCCAGTAGGTGGCATGGAGACAAAAGACATCATCGTATTTTGTTCTAAACCTGATTCATAAAATTTGCTCACTCAAATCATGTATCAAAATAGATAGATGTTCCCTTGGTTAATTTATGCATGTTTTTAACAAATACATTCACACAGAGGTCTGGCAAAGAACATATTAGTGAAGGAAGTTAATTTTTAAAAATTATGTTCAACACTCATTCAGGAGAAATCATCAAGCACAATGATAATCCCATTTGAAAATGACAAGCCACAAGGGATAGCAACATATTGATAAGTTAGCTTTTCAAAAGCTAGGGACATAAAAGCATACTAAATTCTGGTTTGGTATCAATAAAATAGTAGAACTCAAAATAATGTTCTGAATTTTAATGTACTTAAACTTCCACTTTTCAGTGGATCTCAATTACTTTAATGTTGGAAAAGTAACAATACAGGTGAGTGAAGGGACTTACTAGGGTGTGACTTTTTCCTCTTTGCCTCAGGTTCCAGGTAAGACTGGCTGGTCCCATTTCTTGATATGAATTTTATGACTGTGTATATGATGCTGAAGTGGCATTTCTCTACAGAAACAATCCTGAATCAAAACGATACAGAATAATATAAAGTTAATCCTTAGAAACCCTCAGTGAATGAGGAACATTGCGCATTAATTATTACGGGGTCAGATCCTTAAAGATGATTCACACAAGGGCACAAAGCTCTAAGAGCTGGCTCATTCCTCACTTGATCTGCTTCCATAAAGCATTTTAAATTCACAAAATATTATTCTTTCTGGGCACACACTATGCCCCAGACCCTGGAGCTATTACATAATCTAATTCTGGTCTTTCATAACAGTTTTATTGTATAGATAACACCAGCCCTATTTACCTAAGAAATTTTATGCAACACACGTAAAAAAAAATGTTACAATACTATATGAGAATTTAATAAAGAAAGCATCTAGGAATATGACAGAAAATGGCAGGTTCTGTACTCACTCCTTACAGAAACATCCAGAAGAAATCATGGCAAAGCCCCATCTGCAGGTGTCAGGACCCCAACACAGGACGCATTTTCCTCCTGGTGGACTGGGCTCCCAAGGCATCCCAAAGTTGCAGCCCAGCCTCCTGCGTCCTGCAGATACAAAAGCTCAAGTCTTCACTCTAGCAAAGGTACCAGAGTGCACAGGATGAGCACACGTGCTCAATGCGTGCCAGAAAAGGCAGGTTCAGGCATCCCATAGCTCAAACATAGTCACTACTGATGGTTGGGCCCCTTCTTAGAAGTCCTGGTAAAGGGCTCAAATCCAATATATGATTATTCAGTGAAAATATATGGTTAAGTTTAAACAGAAATTGAGCCTGATGCTCTGTGCCCAGATGGGATATTACACATATACCATAAACTTAAGAGCAAAGTGAACATAAAAAATTCGCATTTTCAGTCAAACATTAACATATGATGGGAATATGTTAGAAACAGTATCATTTATATCCACCAAAACCAAAAAATGCAAAAACACAAATGCTCAAATATAAATGCAACAGAATACTTGTAGATCTCTGGGGAAAAACATGTGAAACATTTTTGACAGCAATGAAAGAAAAAACAAAACAACAGAGATATACTGCCAATGATCAAAATTCCATTACGAAGATGTCCATTTTCCTCAAATGGACTTAGAGCCCCCAAGTAATCCCAACAATAACCTTACCACACTATATTGCAGGAAGTGACAATTCATTTGAATACCTGTTCATCTATACAATGATAAAGAAGAAGTTGCACTCAAATGTTAAAATTTCAAGCTTAATTGCACAGCTGCAATAATTAAAGGAACATATTTAAAATGAATACACACAGGGCCTCTCTTGTCCCCTCCAGGTGTGAGCCACGAGCTCTGTCCTTTCGCTTTATCTCTAAATAAAAGCCTGTACCTTGCTCTCCTACCTTGAGTGTTTGTGAAGCTCATTCTTCGACTTCGTGAGCAAAAACCCCGGCATCGGAGTAACCCCAAACAACAAGTCTCCCAACCACAAAAGCACTGACACCTTCTCTGCCCTGACAGAAACCACTGAAGAAACAGAACTTGACAGCCCTTGACTGAGACTTCATGGTAACTGTCCAAAGCAGCGATTTCATCCTAATGGATCCAGAAGATGACTGAGAAATTAGATTTTGCCTTGCTATTTAAAAATCTTCAAACTAACTACCAAACTTCTAGAAAAAAAATAACACAGCACGTCTTCCTAGTTGCCCTGTTTCTTATCTGTGCTCCAACAACAAGGACCCTCCTGGCTGCAAGTGGATAACAGACTTGCCAAGCATGTAACTCCAATTTCAGGAGGCAAGCAACTTACATATTAGAAAGTTATAAAACTGCACTAGATTAAGTGAACAAATTGTATTTCCATTCTACAGTATTACCCTGATCTGTAAACCTGTCTTCATTAGCCTGAATATTTTCAAACACCTAAAACTCAACTAGTTCTAACCACCTGCTTTACCAGTCAAAACCAAATGCGTGCTTGACACCCTCCATTTAAAAAACCCAGCTGTCTTGATGTTGATGTCTAGAACAAACACGTACCAGAGGTTTCCACAGGTCATTCACCCTTCTATCGGGCAGGTGTGTTAAGATGAAACTTATGACTTAAATGTCAAGCCACACTATAAATTGCACTTCTTTTCTCCTGATTAATAAAATAAAAGTAAATAAATAAATAAATACACACAAATAAATGAAATAGAACAGACAGTTCACAAATGGACCCAACAGATTACAGAATCTTGAACCTTGCAAAGAAATGAAAGCACTTCCACACAGAAAACAGGGCCTTTAGACTTTATTCTTCCATTTGCTTATTTAGAGTTCACCAACATCAACAAATGGAGACGAGGCAAAAGGATGGCCATGTGTAAATGAATAGACAGCTCAAGTCAGAAATGAAAGAAAAGCTACAACTGACACAACAGAAACACAAAGGACTGCAAGAGGCTGTTGTAAGAAGGTCCTAGAAATGCACGATATTCCAAAACTGAACCAGACAGAAGAAATAGAACATCTCCACTGACAGATTAACAGTAATGAACTGCACTGATAATCAAAAAAAAAAAAAAAACACTGTTTACAAAGTCAAGGACCAGATGGTTTTAAAAAATTACTTCCACCAAACATTTAAAGTACAGTTAACATTTACCTTTCTCAAACTACTTCTAAACATTGAAAAGGAAGGACACTTCACACCTTTTGATTAGATCAGCATCACCCCAATACCAAATCCAACAAAAACAGAACAAAAAAGGAACACTAAGACACCATCATCCTTGGTGAACACATTTGTGAAAATCCTCAAAAAAATTAGCAGCAAACTGAATTAAAAAATACATTACAAAACTCATTAACCAAGAACAAGTAGGATTTATTCCAGGGATGCAAAGATGGTGAAGTATCTGCAAATCAATGTGACACATCCCATTAACAAAAGGAAGGACAAAAACTATTGTCATCACAATAGGTACTAAAAAGGATCACAAAACCCAACATGCTTTTATGCTAAAAACTCAACAAAGTGTGTAGAGAGGGAACATACATCAACATGACAACGGCCATATATGGCAAACTCACAGCTGCCATCACACTGAATTGCAAAAAGTTGAAAGTTTATCCTCTAAGGTCAGGAGCAAGGCCAGAATGCCCACTGTCACTTTTATTAAACATAGTCCTGAAAGTCCTAGCCACGGCAACCAGACAAGTAAAAGGCATCCAAGCTGGCAAGGAAGAAGTCAAATTGCCCCTACTTACAGGTGACATGATACTGTATAGACAAAACCCTAAAACCTGCATCAAAAAACTACTAGAATTAATAAATGAACTCAGTAAAAGTCACAGCAAACAAAACCAATGCACAAAAATCTGCCACATTTACACATACAAATGAACTACCAGGAAGAGATTTAAGAAAGAATCCCATTTATGATTGCCTCAAAAAGGATAAAATCACTGGGAATAAAATTCAACCAAGGCAGATAAAGACCTGTACTCTCAAAACTCTAAGACACTGATGAAAGAAACTGAGGAAGACACAAATAAATGGAAAGCTCTCCCGTGCTCCTGGATAGGATGAATGAATATTGTTAAATTGGCCATATTATCCAAAGCAACCTACAGATTCGATGCAATTCCTATAAAAAAACCAATGGCATTTTTCACTCAACTAGAGGAAAAGATCCTAAAATTTATATGCAACCTCAAAAGACCCTGAAGAGCCAAAGAAACCTTGACAATGAAGAACAATGCTGGGGGTAAACAGCTATACTACAAAGCTGCAGTGAATTAAACAGTATGGTACTGACACAAGAATATATGAATCAATGGAACTGAACAGATAACTAAGAAGTAAACCCACACTTATATGGTCAATTAAAATATGACAAAAGAGGCAAGAATATACAATGGGGAAAAGGCAGTCTCTTCAATAAATGGTGCTGGGAAAACCAGACATCTACATGCAGGAGAATGGTATTGCATCACTGTCTAACATCATGCACAAAACTTAATTCAAAATGGATTAAATACCTAAAGGCATGAAAGCACAAAACTTTTTAAAGAAAACATGGGCATGAATCTCTTGAAAATCAGCAAGAGTAAATTTTTTCTCGACACACCTCCCCAGGCAAGGAAAACTAAAGAAAGAATAAACAAGAGGGGCTTCATCGATCTAAAGTTTCTGTAGAGAAAAGGACAACATCGACAAAATGAAAAGGCAACTTACTGTAAGGAAGAACATATCTGAAAGTGATATATCTGATAAGGGGCTGACATCCAATATATATTGGATAAATATACTACAAAACAAAGAACCCATTAAAATATGGGCAGAGAACCGGAAGAGACATTTCCCAAAGAGGGCATACAGATGGCCTACAGTCACATGAAAAGATGCTCCACATCACTAATCATCAGGCAAATGCAAATTAAAACCACGAGGGGACTCACTCAAGATGGCGACGTGAGTAGGGCAACAGAAATATCCTCCCAAAACCATATAGATTTTGAAAATACACCAAATGCAACTACTCCTAAAAGAGAGTCCAGAAGATACAGGACAACAGCCAGGCTACACCTACATCTGCAAGAACTCAGCATCTCACGAAAAGGGTAAGATACAAAACTGCAATATGGTGGGGCCCGTGCACTCCCCCCACCACAGCTCACTGGGGTGAGGAAAAGCATCAGCCTGGGGAGGGAGTGCAAGCAGAGGACTGCTCAACAACCAGCCCTTGTAATCTGCACTGGGAGCACAGACCCACATAGCACGGTGTACGGGATATGACAGAAATGGGAAAGTAAATTCCGAGAAGGAGACCATGAACAGGTCCCCACAGCCGGCTGCCCTGGAACAAAAGAAAAGCAGGCACGTTAAAAGTCGTAAGGGGACAAGGGTTTAACAGGTGGACTAAATCGTCCTGGCACACACAGAAAAGCAGGCTGGGAATGTGAAGGAACGTCAGGTGCCCTAAACCCCTGGGTAGCAACACAGCTCCGAAGCCCATCATAGCGATAAGCAGCCTGTTCATTCTCCCCGGTGGGCACTGCAAGCAAATCACTGAAGCACCATTGCTGCAGACCAGCAGGGGAGCAGCCCCACTCACAGCAACCACACAGAATCTTCTCCCAGCGCACACCTAAACGAGTCAGAGTCAGAGCCAGAAACTGCCCCCTGTGCGCAGCAGCTGCCTGGCACAAGCTTAATGAAGCCGGTGCAAAGACCAGAAGTCACAAAGGGGTGCCTTTCTCGCAGGAGAACACATGCAGCTCGCCTGCAACCCCTGCCAGTGCCTAAGGCGATCCTGAGGGCCGCCCCACCCAAGGTAGCTCAGGGGATTAACCCAGAGACTGCTCCCTGTGTGCAGTTAACGGGCACAGGAAGCAGAGAAGGGAAAGGTTACCAGAAAACAGGAAGGGACTCTCTTCTCCCACCTGACACACATACCACTCGCCAGTGATCACTTCTATCACCGTGAAAAGGAAGAACAACCTGGTTCAGTCCAAAATCACTCAAATTCCAGAGAGAGAGCCTGGTGAGACAAGTATAACCAGTCTTCCTAAAAAAGAATTCAAAATAAAAGTCATAACCAGGCTCATGGAGTTCCAGAGAAATATGCAGGAGCTCAGGGATGAATTCTGGAGGGAGACAACAGAAATGAAACAAACAATGGAAGGACTTAAGAGCAGACTGGATGAGGTACAAGAGATTGTTGATGGAATAGAAAACAGGAATACAGAGAAACTGAGGCAGAGAGAGACAAAAGGATCTATAGGAATGAAAGAACACTTAGGAGAATTGTGTGACCAATGCAAATGGAATAATATTCGCATTATAGGGGTACCAAAAGAAGAGAGAGAAAATGAGATAGCAAGTGTCATTGAAGAAATAATTGATGAAAACGTCCCCAAGCTGGGGAAGGAAATAGTCTCAGACCATGGAAACCCACAGATTTCCCAACATAAGGGACCCCAGGAGAACACCACCAAGACACATAATAATTAAAATGGCAAAGATCAAAGTCAAGGACAGGGTAGTAAAAGCAGCCAGAGAAAAAAGATCACCTGCAAAGGAAAACCCATCAGGCTATTTTCACACTTCTCAACAGAAACCTTACAGGCCAGAAGAGAGTGGCATGATATATATAATGCATGAAACAGAAGGGCCTTGCACCAAGAATACTGTATCCAGCAAGATCATCACTTAAATTTGAAGGAGGGATTAAACAATTTCCAGATAAGCAAAAGTTGAGGGAATTTACCTTCCACAAACCACCTCTACACTGTATTTTAAAGGAACTGCTTTAGATGGAAGTACTCCTAAGGTTGAATAGATGGTACCAGAGAAAATAAAATCACACCAAAGAAAGCACAACAAATACTAACTAAAGCCAAAAAATAAAATCAGTTATCCACAAAAGGAGTTAAGGGAAACACAAGAGAGTACAGAATTAAACACCTAAAACACAGAGAGTAGAGGAGGTAGAAAAAGAAGGGAGGGAAATAAAGAATCATCACACTGTGTTTATAACAGCATAAGTGAGTTAATGTTAGACGATTAGATGGCAAAGAAGCTAACCTTGAACGTATGGTACCCACGAATGCAAAGCCTGCAATGGAAATAAGTACATATCTATCGATAATTACCCTGAATGTAAATGCAGGAAATGCACCAATCAAAAGACACAGAGGGAGGAGGAGCGAAGATGGTGGCGTGAGTAGAGTAGCCGAAATCTCCTCCCAAAACCACATATATTTTTGAAAATACAACAAATATAAATACTCCTAAAAGAGAGACCAGAAGATACAGTACAACAGCCAGACTACATCTACATCTGCGAGACCCTAGCGCCACACGAAGGGGGTAAGATACAAACCACGGCCCGGTGGGACCCGAGAGTGCCAATCACACCAGCTCCTTGGTGGGAGGAGAGGAGTCGGAGCGGGGAGGCAGAAGGAGCCGAGGACTGCTAAATACCCAGCCCCAGTCATCCACACTGGGAGCGGAGACACACAGTGCATGGTGTGCTGGACACTAGGGAAACAGAACAGTAAAACCTGCAAGTGGGTCAGCGCAGCTGGCGCCCCTGGGACAAAAGAAAAGCGAGGGCTTTTTTGAAAGTCTTTAAGGGACAGGGGCCGCACAGCTGGACGGAAGCGTCCTGGCGTGCTCAGCACAGAAGCTGGGAATCATGGGGAACTCTGGGCGCCCTAACCCCCTGGGCGGCAGTGGAGCTTGGAGGCCCCTCACGGCGATGAACAGCCTCCGGCACGTTCCCCCTCCGGCAAAGCTCTGCCACAGTGGAGCAGCAACCTGAGGCCGGCCACACCGAGAGCAGCCGCTCGGGCCAGACTTAGAGGCCACATCTGCATGCAGCTGCCCAGCACAAGCCACTAGGGGTCGCTGTTCTCACAGGAGACGAAGGCCACAAACTAGCAAGAAGGGATGTTCTCCCAGCTGACACATGCGCCAACTCCCCACAACTACCTCTATCGCCATGAAAAGTCAGAAGAATTTGATCAAGACCAGACTAACAGAGACAACCCCTGAGAAGGAGCTTGGGGAGACAGACCTAACCAATCTTCCTGAGAAAGAATTCAAAATAAAGGTCATGACCATGCTGATGGAGCTGCAGAGAAAAATGCAAGAGCTAATGGACAAAGTAGGGAGGGAGACTACAAAAATAAAACAATCTCTGGAAGGATGTTAATGAAGAATGGATGAGATGCAAAAAGCCATTGATGGAATAGAAACCAGAGGACAGGAACGCATAGAAGCTGACACAGAGAGAGATAAAAGGATCTCAAGGAATGAAACAATATTAAGAGAGCTATGTTACCAATCCAAAAGGAACAATATCCACATTATAGGGGTACCAGAAGAAGAGAGAGAAAAAGGGATAGAAAGTGTATTTCAAGAAATAATTGCTGAAAACTTCCCCAAACTGGGGGTGGAAATAATTGATCAGACCACGGAAGTACACACAACTCCCAAAAGAAGGGACCCCAGGACGACAACACCAAGACACATAATAAATAAAATGGCAAAGATCTAGGACAAGGAGTTTCAAAGGCAGCTAGACAGAGGAAAAAGGGCACCTACAAAAGAAAACCCAACAGGCTATCATCAGACTTCTCAACAGAAACCTTACAGGCCAGAAGAGAATGGCATAATATATTCAATGCAATGAAACAGGAGGGCCTTGAACCAAGATTACTGTATCCAGCACGATTATCATTTAAATATGAAGGAGGGAGTAAACAATTCCCAGACAAGCAAAAGTTGACGGAATTTCCCTCCCACAAACCACCTCTACACGGTATTTTAGAGGGACTGCTCGACATGGCAGCACTCCTAAGGCTAAACAGATGTCACCAGAGAAAATAAAATCACAGCAAAGAAAGCAGACCAACCAAATACAAACTAAAGGCAAAAAATAAAATCAACTACCCACAAAAGCAGTCAAAGGAAACACAAAGGGGCACGCAATAAAACACCCAACATATAAAGAATGGAGGGGGAGGAATAAGAAGGGAGAGAAATAAAGAATCACCAGACAGTGCTCATAACACCACAATAGGCGAGTTAAGTGAGACAGTAAGATACTAAAGAACCTAACCTTGAACCTTTGGTAACCACAAATCTAAAGCCTGCAATGGCAATAAGTACATATCTTTCAATAGTCACCCTAAATGCAAATGGACTGAATGCACCAATCAAAAGACAGAGTAATAGAATGGATAAAAGAGCAAGACCCTTCTATATGCTACTTACAAGAGATGCACCTCAAACCCAAAGACATGCACAGACTAAAAGTCAAGGGATGGAAAAACATATTCCATCCAAACAGGGAGAAAAAAGCAGGTGTTGCACTACTGGTATCAGACAAAATAGACATCAAAACAAAGAAAGTCACAAGAGATAAAGAAGGACATCACATAATGATAAAGGGTCAGTCCAACAAGTGGATATAACCATTATAAATATATATGCACCCAACACAGCACACCAGCATATGTGAAACAAATACTAACAGAACCAAAGGAGGAAATAGAATGCAATGCGTTCATTTTGGCAGACTTCAACACACCACTCATTCCAAAGGATAGATGCACCAGACAGAAAATAAGTAAGGACATGGAGGCACTAAACAACGCACTAGAACACATGGACCTAATAGACATCTATAGAACTCTACATCCAAAAGCAACAGGATACACATTCTTCTGAAGTGCACATGGAACATTGTCCAGAATAGACCACATTGCTAGGCCACAAAAAGAGGCACAGTAAATTCAAAAAGATTGGAATCCTAATAACCAAATTTTCAGACCACAAAGGTATAAAGCAAGAAATACATTGTACAAAGAAAGCAAAAAAGCTCACAAACACATGGAGGCTTAACAACATGCTCCTAAATAATCAATGGATCAACAACAAAATAAAAATGGAGATCCAGCAACATATGGAAACAAATGACAGCAACACAAAGTCCCAACTTCTGTGGGATGCAGCAAAAGCAGTCGTAAGAGGAAAGTATATAGCAAACCAGGCATATTTAAAGACGGAAGAACAATCCCAAATGAATAGTCTAATGTCACAAATATCGAAATTGGTAAAAGAAGAACAAATGAGGCCTAAAGTCAGCAGAAGGAAGGACATAATAAAGATCAGAGAAGAAACAAATAAAATTGAGAAGAATAAAACAACAGAAAAAAAAATCAATGAAACCAAGAGCTCGTGCTTTGAGAAAATAAAAATAGATAAGGCTCTAGCCAGACTTAGTAAGAGAAAAAGAGAATCAACACACATCAACAAAATCAGAAACGAGAAAGAGAAAATAATGATGGACCCCATAGAAATACAAACAATTATTAGAGAAAGCTATGAAAACCTATATGCTAACAAGCTGGAAAGCCTAGGAGAAATGGACAACTTCCTAGAAAAATAGTACCTTCCAAGACTGACCCAGAAAGAAATAGAAAATCTAAACAAACCAATTACCAGCAACGAAACAGAAGCGGTAATTACAAAACGACCCAAGTAAAAAAAACCCGGGCCAGATGGATTTACTTCAGAATTTTATCAGACATACAGAGAAGACATAATACCCATTCTCCTCAAAGTTTTCCAAAAATAGAAGAGGAGGGAATGCTAGCAAACTCATTCTATGAAGCCAACATCACCCTAATACCAAAACCAGGCAAAGACCCCACCAAAAAAGAAAACTACAGACCAATATCCCTGATGAACGTAGATGCAAAAATACTCAACAAAATATTAGCAAACCGAATTCAAAAATACCGCAAAAGGATCATATACCATGACCAAGTGGGATTCATCTCAGGGATGAAAGGATGGTACAACATTCAAAAATCCATCAACATCATCCACCACATCAACAAAATGAAGGACAAAAACCACATGATCATCTCCATAGATGCTGAAAAAGCATTCGACAGAAGTCAACATCCATTCATGATTAAAAACTCTCAACAAAATGGGCATTGAGGGCAAGTACCTCAACATAATAAAGGCCGTATATGACAAACCCACAGCTAACATCACATTGAAAAGCAAGAAACTAAAAGCTTCTCCTCTGAGATCGGGAACAACACAGGGATGCCCACTCTCCCCACTGTTATTCAACATAGTACTGGAGGTCCTAGCCACCGCAATTAGGCAAAACAAAAGAAATAAAAGGAATCCAGACTGGGAAACAAGAAGTTAAACTGTCACTATTTATAGATGACATGATATTGTATATAAAAAACCCTAAAGACTCCACCCCAAACCTACTAGAACTGATATCAGAATACAGCAAAGTTGCAGGATACAAAATTAACACACAGAAATCTGTGGCTTTCCTATACAACTACAATGAACTAATAGAAAGAGAAATCAGGAGAACAATTCCATTCACAATTACATCAAAAAGAATAAAATACCTCGGAATAAACCTAACCAAGGAAGTGAAAGACCTATACCCTGAAAACTATAAGACACTCTTAAGAGAAATTAAAGAGGACACTAGCAAATGGAAACCCATCCCATGATCTTGGCTAGGAGAAATTAATATCGTCAAAATGGCCGTCCTGCCCAAAGGAATATACAGATTTGATGCAATCCCTATCAAATTACCAACAACATTCTTCAACAAACTGGAACAAATACTTCAAAAATTCATATGGAAACACCAAAGACCGCAAATAGCCAGAGCAATCCTGAGAAGGAAGAATGAAGTGGGGGGGATCTCTCTCCCCAACTTCAAACTCTACTACAAAGCCACACTAATCAAGAGAATTTGGTACTGGCACAAGAACAGAGCCACAGACCAGTGGGACAGAATACAGACTCCAGACATTAACCCAAACATATATGATCAATTAACATACGATAAAGGAGCCATGGGCATAACAACAGGGAAATGACAGTCTCTCCAACAGATGGTGCTGGCAAAACTGGACAGCTACAAGTAAGAGAATGAAACTGGATCACTGTCTAACCCCATACACAAAAGGAAATTCGAAATGGATCAAAGACCTGAATGTAAGTCATGAAACCATAAAACTCCTAGGAAAAAACACAGGCAGAAATCTCTTAGACATAAACATGAGCAACTTCTTCATGAACATATCTCCCCGGGTAATAGAAACAAAAGCAAAAATGAATAAGTGGGACTATATCAAGCTGAAAAGCTTCTGTACAGAAAAGGACACCATCAGTAGAACAAAAAGGTACCTTACAGTATGAGAGAATATATTCATAATGACATACCATGTTGACATCCAAAATATATAAAGATCTCATTCACCTCAACACACAGAAAGCAAATAATCCAATTAAAAAATGGGCAGTGGAGCTGAATAGACAGTTCTCTAAAGAAGAAATCCAGATGGCCAACAGGCACATGAAAAGATGCTCCACATCGCTTCTCATCAGAGAAATGCAAATTAAAAGCACAAAGAGACATCACCTCACACCAGTAAGGATCGCCATCATTGAAAAGACAACAACAAATGTTGGCAACGTTCTCCATTGTGAAGAAAGGGGAGCCCTCCTACACTGCTGGTGGGAATGTAAATTAGTTCAACCATTGTGGAGAGCAGCATGGAGGTTGCTCAGAATTCTCAAAATAGAAATACCATTTGACCCAGGAATTCCACTTCTGGGAATTTACCCTAAGAATGCAGCACTCCAGTCTGAAAAAGACAGATGCACCCCTATGTTTATCGCTGCACTATTTACAATAGCCAAGATATGAAAGCAACCTAAATGTCCATCAGTAGATGAATGGATAAAGAAGATGTGGTACATATACACAGTGGAATATTACTCAGCCATAAGAAAAAAACAGATCCTACCATTCCCAAAAACATGGATGGAGCTAAACGGTATTATGCTCAGTGAAATAAGCCAGGCGGAGAAAGACAAGTATCAAATGGTTTCACTCATATGTGTAGCATAAGAACAAAGAAAAACTGAAGGAACGTCACAGCAGCAGAATCACAGAACCCAAGAATAGACTAACAGTTACCAAAGGGAAAGGGACTAGGGAGTATGGGTGCAAAGGGAGGGATAAGGGCAGGGAAAATGAAAGCGGGTATTACAATTATCATGTATAATTAGCACGTAGGGTGTAGCATGGGGAGGGCTGTGCAACACAGAGAAGACGAGTAGTGATTTTACAGCATCTTACTACACTGATGGACAGTGACTGTAATGGGGTGTGGGGGGGGGACTTGGTGAACAGGGGGGCTTAGTAAACATAATGTTCTTCATGTAATTGTAGATTAATAACAAGAAAAAAAAAGAAGTTTGAACACAGATATACACGTAGGCCTAATGGCATGTGACTGACAAGACAGAGTTTGGCGGAACACTTCTATAAGCCAAATACTGCCAAAACCCACCAGAACCTAGGAGAGAGGCATGGAGCAGACCCCAGGCCACAGCCCTCAGCAGGAACCCAGCTGGTGACACTCCACTCTCAGACTTCTAGACCCCTAACTGTGAAAGGATACATGTCTGTGGTGTAAACAATCCAGTGTGTAGTACTGTGGTACAGCAGAGCCTTACAAAGTAACCAAGGTATCTATTTACTTATTGTTTTTTTTTTTACAAAACTTCCCATTTGGGGAGTCTTACTCCTAAACCTACCCTTCTGTTTCATGACACAGGTAATTGCTAAAAATTTCCAATATTTTCAACATGGAAACCCACATATGAGCATCTCTATCTAAACTGACATACTCTATGGCCTATTTTCCCCACTCTTCCAAGGTTTGAGGCAAGAACTGGCCACATTCTATCTTTTCCTCAAATGTCCCAGTCTCTTTCCTGCTCTACATCCTTTAGCCACTTGATTTCCTCTATTAGAAATACTCTTCCACTCCCTGTTCTGCTGCTTAACTCCTACATAGTCTTCATTTTCTAGCTTAAGTACCATCACTACATAACTGCTTCTTCCTGCTATACAATTACTAAAACACCTGTTCAGCTCACTTGTACCCTTGTTTCCAAATCAATTGTTGGTATATTTGATATAATCATTGGCATAACAACATCTGCCACTCTTCTGAAGCTGCAATTTCCAAAGAAGGAAGATACAAGAGGCTGAAGATGTTAATAGTGTAGACTATTTATAATCAAACACTCTGTGCAAATCCAAATTTCTCACTTAACAGCTTCGGGTAACTTTGGGGAAAATCACTAACCTCAGACTCATCTGGTGCACGATGTACTTCACAGAGTTGTTGAGATAATCAAAGGAAATAATTTACATACATCACTTGCACTAGTATATATGATACTTGCTGACTCTTCTATTGATAGAGTTACCTCAATGCCAAGGACATACTAAGCGTTTAAATAAATATTTGCTGCAAAAGAATTTTCTCGATTCATTACTTTGTTTGAGTGGCTAATGATACGGTTTTTAGACACAAAAATTAGTTGGAAATAAAAGTCAGGTAGTTTGTCCACTCAAGCACAGCATATCGGTAGTGAATTTTCCATTTACATATATGTGAACTTTTATAAAAAATCTAAGAGAAATGCTGACTTTCAGTGAAGCAGGTCAATACAACGAAGAAATGTGACATCACACTAAGCCATTACTGTGTATGTGTATCCATATGTCTTAGTCTGAGACTCACTGGAAACAGACTGCATTCTAAGTGGGGAAGGTTAAGGAATGAATGTGCACCTAGTGACAGAACATTGACAAAACTGAGAAAATAGATACATACATAGATGATTGATAGATCAGATAGATATACATACAGATTAATTAGGTACATAGACGATAGTAGGTAGATATAGATAGATGATAGATTAGATACATACATACATACATATGTAGATAGATAGATATGGATAGATGGATAGATAAATAGACAGGTAGGTAGGTAGACAGGAAATCATAATACTAAACAAAGCTATCGCTCACTCAAGATCATCTACGTGCTCCCTTACAGGAGACTCACTTGAGATCCAAGGACACAGACAAACTACAAGTTGAAGGGGTGGGGACAGGTACCCTACACAAGTGAAACTGAAAAAAAAAGGGGGATTCTGTTTGAGTCTCCAGAGAGACAGTGAGTACAAAAGAGCCCTTCCAGCCACAGTGGATTCTTTTTGTTTGGTTTTAATAGTATGCAGTCATAGATTAAGTGGTAGAGTGAAGCCCTTCTCATTTTTTCTCACCTCAACAATTGAATTGCTGTAATAACATGTGTTTGGGCTTTTGAAATCAGTAGATTTCATGATGTTTACAAATGTAAAGAAGTATTTAACTAGATAAAGAGGGAAGTTTGGACACTCAAACACGTCACTCAACAACACACTCTTTGCTCCCAACTGCTCCTGTCTAGAACTTGGTGTTCCTTTTCATTTGTCCCTCCTCCTATCAGCGGTGACACCGATGTCCCTCAAACACGGTGGTGAGCAAAGCACCAAGTTTAGGTTTCTGTCTACAACAGGCCCAGAGGAAGGATACTTGTGGTCTTCAGGGAGCACTTAGTCAATGAATGTGGCTAGAATACAGTCAGCAAGTGATAAGGAGGTAAGAGGACAGAGGACAGAGATATGGGCTGAAGTCCCTGCACCACCATTTACTGGTTTTGTAAGCACAAGCGGCTGACTCGACCTGCAAGTGTCTCAGTGAATCCAGTGCTATCTCTACAGCCTAGTTACCTTGCAAGATTTTTGGAAGCACAATGTAGGGAAGTGACATATAAGCTATGTTGCTAACTGTTCTGTACTTAAGGATAGATGGGCAGACAAAAAGATGATGACAGATGATAGATAGATAGACAGATAGATAGATAGATAGATAAGATAGGTAGATAGATGGATAGATAGATGGATAGATAGATAGATAGATAGATAGATAGATGATAGATAGATAGATAGATAGATAGATAGATAGATAGATAGAAAGATATAGAAAGATGACAGATATATGATTAGACAGATAGATGATAGATAGATATAGATACATATCAATTATAACAAAGCTATTGCTCATGACCAGGAGAGCAATGATGAAAGAACAGAGTGAAACTACAAACAAAAAAGAAGAAAGAAATCCAGTTTAAAAAGTGCAATAAGCAGCCATAAGAAAAAACAAATCCTACCATTTGCAACAACATGGATGGAGCTAGAGGGTATTATACTCAGTGAAATAAGCCAGGTGGAGAAAGACAAGTACCAAATGATTTCACTCATCTGTGGAGTATAAGAACAAAGAGAAACTGAAGGAACAAAACAGCAGCAGAATCACAGAATCCAAGAATGGACCAACAGTTACCAAAGGGAAAGGGACTGGGACTGGGGAGGGTGGATGGGAAGGGAGGGATAAGGGCAGGTGAAAAGAAAGGGTGTACTACGATTAGCATGTATAATGTGGGGGGGCGCATGGGGAGGGCTGTGCAACACAGAGACGACAAGCAGTGATTCTACAGCACCTTACTACGCTGATGGACAGGGACTGTAATGGGGTTTCTGAGGAGGACTTGAAGGGGGGAGCCTAGTAAACATAATTTTCTTCATCTAATTGTAGATTAATAATAACAAAATAAAAAATAAATAAAAAATTTTAAAAGTGCAATAAGGCCACAGCTATCAATTATCAGAATGAAAGGACAGACTTTCAATGCTCCAATCAAAAGAAACAGGATTAAAAGAAGGCATGAAAACTCAGGATGACCTACGTGCTCCCTTAAGGAGACTCACTTGAGATCCAAGGACACAGACAAACTACAAGTCGAAGGGGTGGGGAAAGGAACCCTACACAAGTGTAATTGAAAAAAAAAAAAAAAAGATGGATTGATGGGATTGAAGAAGGCGGCGTGAGATGGGAGGAAGAAACCTCCTCCCAGAACCACATACAGACGTACAATATGGAAATAGAACAACTACCCCAAATCCTGGAAGAGCAGCAGGGAAGAAGGCTGCTGCGGCAGGCTGTCACCTCAGGAGAAGGGTGACGTACAAAGCCGTGATCCACAGGGACCCAAAGCCCTTCCCACACCTGAGCTCACAGTAGGGAGGAAGAGAAACGGAACCGGGGAGGGGGGTGGAGGCCTAGGACTGCTGAACACCCAGCCCTGGAGATGTGCTCTGGGAGCACAAACCTACCATACATGGTGCGCTCTGGAGGATCGGTGGGGTTGGAAAGCCAAGACAGGCAGAATACTTCCAGAGACTTGAGATTCCAGCCACTGTGGGACAACACAGGGATCCACATCCGGCCGCTATGGGACAAAAGAAAGGCGGGCAGTCTGAGAGACTTCCTAACAGCGAGACAGCTGCTAAAGGGACAAGGCTTCCAGAGCTTGCCACTAAGGAGAAAGGACAGGTGCGCCAAACTGCCCGGGTGCACTCTGCCCAGCAGGCGGGAGAACTTTTAGGAGCTCCAGTCGCTCCGTCCCCCTGGCTGGCCTCGCAGCTCCGAGGCCCCCCTACCGTGCTGTGACTGATACACGGCCTGCCTCCCTGCCGGCACTGGCTTGCTACCCGGCGGCCCCCACCATCGCACCAGGCCAGCGAGAGGACGTCCCCACCTACGGCAGCTTCTCCCTGCGTGCTCCGCAAACTGGCCCTGGCAGTGGAGACAGGCACTGTGGCCGGGAAGCAGGAGAGACCTCTTTCCTCCCGGCAGGGGAGGGCACCAGCGCTGCTCCCGTGACCCTTGCCATCCCCCCAAAGGGCTGAGCAGCCCCAGAGAGTAAATCTCCTGGGAGCTAGAGGGCGCCACCTACAAATATGAACCGTCAAAGGAACCTGGTAACAGGACTCAAATCAATCTTCCTGAAACAGATCTCAAAATAAACATCAGGAACATGCTCATGGAGCTACAGAAAAAAACTGCCCGTCTCTTGAGTGCAATTCTCTCTCTCTCTTTCTCTCTCTCTCTTTCTCTCTCTCTCTCTCTCTCTCTCTCTCTCTACCAGGAGCACTACTGAGGCCTTGTTCTGAGAGGGATGCTGGAACAGCCCAGCAGGAATGGCAGAGCTCTCAGGTCCACCACCACCAGTGCCAGGACAGTCCCACACAGGGTCTGACAGAACTGCAAACGGGGGATGCCACACGTCTAACTCCGCAGGAAAGATAACAGTGCCGCATGCTAGCCTTCCCATTAATGGCTAGTGGCTGGGTGGCTCCACCGATACCAGGTGATGTAAACACCCAGGGCTTTATCTCCTTAGCAACCTTTTTTCGCTATGACCCTTGAAAGCAACACATGGAAAGATACTATCTACCAGTCTCCACACCATCTCACTTATCAGCTTAGGCTCAATTTTCCTGTATCACATCTTCTCCTCTTCATAACAGTTTTCTCAGTCAATTGGTGTTCTGGGAAAAAAAAAATTAGAATTGGAATGACATGGCACGGGGTATAAGATTCCGTTTGAACACCATCAGTAGAACAAAAAGACATCCTACAGGATGGGAGAATATATTCATAGATAACATAACCGATAAGGGGTTGCCATCCAAAATATGTATTAAGAGCTCACGTACCTCAACACACAGAAAGCAAATAATCCAATTACAAAATGGGCAGAGGATCTGAACAGACACTTCTCCAAAGAAGCCATTTCAGGTGGCAGACAGGCACATGAAAAGATGCTCCACATTGCTAATCATCAGAGAACTGCACATTAAAGCCACACTGGGGTATCACCTCACACCGGTGAGGATGGCCACCATCCAAAAGACAGACAACAACAGATGTTGGTGAAGATGTGGAGAAAAGGGAACCCTCCTATACTGTTGGTGGGAATGTCAGTCTGTTCAACCATTGTGGAAAGCAGTATGGAGGTTCCCCAAAAATCCAAAAAACAGACATACCATTTGTCCCAGGAATTCCTCTCCTAGGAATTTACCCTAAGAATGCAGGAGCCCAGTTTGAAAGAGACATATGCACCGCTATGTTGATCGCAGCACCATTTACAATAGCCAAGACATGGAAGCAACCTAAGTGTCCATCAGTAGATGAATGGATAAAGATGTGGAACATATACACAATGGAATATTATTCAGCCACAGGAAGAAAACAAATACCACCATTTGCAACAACATGGATGGAGCTAGAGGGTATTATGCTCAGTGAAATAAGCCAGGCAGAGAAAGACAAGTACCAAATGACCTCATGCGTATGTGGAGTATAAGAACAACGAAAAACTGAAGGAACAAAACAGCAGCAGAATCACAGAACCCAAGAATGGACTCACAGTTACTAAACAGAAAGGGACTGGGGAGGATGGGTTGGTTGGAAGGGAGGGATAGGGGCAGGGGAAAAAGGGGGCATTACGATTAGCATGTATAATGTGGGGGGGGGCATGGGGAGGGCTGTGCAACACAGTGAAGCCAAAGTAGTGATTCTACAGCATCTTACTACGCTGATGGACAGTGACTAATGGGGTATGTTGGGGGGACTTGGTGAAGGGGGAAGCCAAGTATACAATGTTCTTCATGTAATTGTAGATTAATGGTAACAAAATATAAAATAAAAAATTAATTAATTACTTCTGGCAAGTAAATTGTAAAGACAAAGCAAGGTTTAAAAATAAACAACTAAAAACAACTGTTCAAAACCTCCAAAATATAAAAAAAGTCTGTAAATTTCAACTGCTTGATGAAAGTAGAAGTTTCTAAGTTGTAATCAGAGACCAAAAATCAAAGCATAATAAGCCTATTTTTTTATTAAGATAAGCTCCTGAAAAATAAGATACTTTGATTTTTTGTGGCAATCTTTAAGAAAAAAATCTCAATTACACGAATCAAAAAGTCACACTACTAGAAGCTATTCCTGGCATCATTTTAAATTCGTACTTCAGAAAAACAAAACTTAAAATATTTACCTGTGAGCATTAAAAAATCAAATACTTAATCAGGTTTATATTTACTGTTCACAAAATAAAATTCTAATGTACTGATACAGAAAACAAAATGACAATAAAATCAGTAACAACAAAAATAACACCCAAGTAGATATGACTGTAGCGGGAGTACAGAATCTTAGAGCAGGTTTCATTACAAACACATAACTGTGTGTCATTTGAAAAGAGTATTTATTCAGTCTTGAATGACCTTGATGCAAGTTGCTAATCACACCACCTTTACTATGATGATACATTAATAACAAATTTTCAGAAAACTGTGACTACCTTGGTTAACAGTTCCAGCTGAACAAATCAAATACTTCAAACATCCTATTGTTCCCTGGAATGCAAACACAACCCTTATTTCCTTTATAGAAAATTCGATATAATTCTTACTAAATAGGTAGCTTTGATTATGTAATGCATGTAACAAAACAATTTTAAATTAGAAAATTATTATTTCAACTATTTCAAAGATCATGACTATCTTAGTCCAACACAGTGGGTCAAGTTTAGAGGGTAATGGAATAGAAACATACGGGTGAAGAAAATAAATTTGAAATTTTGCTTCATTCAAGGTAACTTTTATCATTAGTCATCAAATTTTAGTATTAGTTTATAATTCAATCAAAAGGGCAGGAACAAAAATCAAATAATATCACCCTGTGAGTTAGAAAAAGACCCTTTCTATGCCAACAAATGAGAATAAGTCACCTTTTCCTTCTCCAGGATGTATTTTAGCCCTACTTGTTCTCTTGGTCAGGCACTTTCGTGTAGGGCACACTTAGCCCAACAAACTATACCTGATAACTCTGTACGAGCAAAAAGCTTCAGAAAGGATTTCCCTGCCTCCTTGCAAGTCTGGGAAAGTACAGAAGAGTTCAGTCCTCCATGACTTAAATTCGTGCAAGATAAAGGAGGGAGGATGCCAGGAAGGGAACACAAGGAAGAAGAAAGGCTCCTCTTATTTGCTCAACTTCTCCTTGCAATAAATAAGCTTCACATAGTTATTTATATCCCATCTTACTCCAAAATTATTTAATGTAACTTACAGAAATATTAGTAGTAGAATAGAATGCTTTCAAAATACAAATTAGTATGAATAAAGGGAAAATAAAAGGATACAAGAAAGATGAAACACAAGGTAAAGTTGGACCACAGAAACACCTAAGGCCTTGCACAACTCTAAAATGTGGGTGGTTCAGCTCTTAGCTTCTCAGCAACCCATGAACTGGGAAACAAGATCTAATTACAAAATTTTCATTCCATATACGAAGTAATTTACAAACAAGCACCAGAGCTTTCCCTAGTGCTCAGAAGTAAAGAGAAATTTCTTCTATACTTTTCAGTAACGGAACACTGGACAGTACTGTAATTTTCTAAACA
Organism: Manis pentadactyla; assembly: GCF_030020395.1. Taxonomy (NCBI): domain Eukaryota; kingdom Metazoa; phylum Chordata; class Mammalia; order Pholidota; family Manidae; genus Manis; species Manis pentadactyla. The sequence continues at coordinate 72,287,095 of NC_080034.1, forward strand.
GCATCTTTATATAAATTAAGTAATAGATTTCCTATGAAAGTTTCTTTTAACATTTCCTCAACACAGCTAGGGTCATAACATAAGGAAAGTTATCCAGAAAATGAATCATCTTGCTGGTAAACCTTCTACAATTTAATCTGGGGTTGTATGTATTCATTTATTGGCTTTGAAACATTTTTTATAGTGTGTTGCTTTTAGTAAATAGTTACACCAGAAGGTAATCATCTGGGACTTTAAACAAATACTAACAATCCTCAGGATATTTGTTACATAGTCCATTGTCACATTCCAAAGCCCTATTTCATTTTCTAAATTCAGGTTCTTCTGATGGATGAGTAAGTAAAATGGTCATGCAAGCGACAACTGTGGCTCCAGGTCAGATGAGGACGACACTAATACATAGGTCCAAACACTTCAAGGAGACCTCTTTTTAAAACTTAAAACAGTCCCTGTCTTACTTTCCCAGGGGGCCTTCTATTATCCTGCTTAATTCAGCAAGTGGGAGCCCAATCTGTGATGATTTTTATTCCTCAATTTGGTATTTCTAACCAAGAAATGATAAAGAAATCTAATTTAAGAGTTTCTAGATTGATATCTTCCCATTCAGTTTACACCAATTTAGATTCATTTTAGAGTATGAATCTTTACACACTTTGTGGCAGGTTTTATTTTTATGTTACTGGTGGGGGAGAAAAGGCAGTAAAATTAGTATCAAAAGAATTTCCAATCTCCCATTTTGTCATACAAGAAAAAATAAGATCCACAATGGCAGCATCTCAATATATCATATATCTGGACTTAATACTACTAAAATTTAGCAATGCTACAATCTGATATTTAATAAATAGGCAGTAGCAAATTGTATCTTCCATTACAGTTGGGTTTCTTCTTCTGTCTCCCAAAGATGCCAAATTTATACTCTCCTATCACCCACTTTATGGTCATGTTGTACCCCGTTGCTTTCCTACCTCATTACCAGTTTGAATCTTATCACTTTCAGGATGCTCCTCTCTCAAAAGCCTGGCTATTTGGGCCCACATAACCTTCTCATCCTACTTGATTTAGCTCTGTATTACTCTCTAATTATTTTAGTATTTCCCTAACTAGATACTGGAATTCCTAGTTTTTACGTCATCCACTATGAATAATGAAATGCAAGTGCTCTAAGTACAAATTAACTTAATATGATACATTAATCAACTACATACTTATAACAGTTTATGGTTGTTAAACATAACTAAGATGTTTATTAGGATTTTATCAAGTAAGCCAGAGGTCAATTTTTTACCACAAAGGTAATTTTCAAATGGCATACAATCAACCCATATTACATCAAACCTTAGGCTTTTCTACTTTCAAGATTGTCGTTGTGAGGACAACTTTTAAGAACACTACCAAAAACCAAATAGATTTTGTGAACTATTGTCAGACCTCAAAATGACTAGATTAAATGACAGTGGTATTCAATACAGTCTGATCCATACTTGAACTCAATACATAACCCAGAGTCAGGCAACCTCTTCTACTATTAAATGAACTCTTCCGGTGTGTAGCCACTGAAATGTTATTTCTGAATTTCCTATTTTATGAAAATTCAAACCTTAGTGATCTCAACATACAATCTTTAGTACTGCAAAAGGTAGCGGCATTTACATTTGGCATAATACGTACACTTGTTTAACATTTTTCTTGCAATTAAAAAAACACTCCTATATTTAAAAATATATTGGAAAGCATATGCTTAAGAAGCTCAGTATTAATTATAAGCTTAAAATCAGTAATATATTCTATTAATTTAGAAAGTTATAGGATAATTAGAATGATTTTACAGTAACCACTTAAAATTGTTTACTTCAGAGAAAGTAGGAAACATCTAATATAAATTGAAAAGCTTTTACCAATTTAACAAGAGAAACAATGTAATTCAATTTTTTTTCTTAAAAGACAAACTGTAAAGAATAAACCAAAGAAAGCTACAAATATGTATGTATTCATTTAATGCAACATTAAATAGATACACAGAGCCTGTGAGAATACAATATTCATTTTGCTGCAGAAGAACAGACACTGCACAACAATGAGATTTGCTAATGAAATCAACCATCAACCTAGACGGATGGAATACATATGTATCAAACCAAGACCTCAGTGTCATTTTCTTTTTCTTTCTTTCATTTTTTTCTTGACCTTGTCAGTATTTTTGTCCTTTAGATTTTGGAATTTGGTAAAGAAAAATCAAGGCTATAATGTTGTAGTGTAGTGCTTTTTATTCATCACATTTATTTTTAATGTAAATTCCAACTGTTCTGCTTCTATCAGCACTATTAAAGTATCTTTGAGACAAAAAAAAAATGGATGCTACCAGAAGAAACAAAGGAAGTTTATTCCTATTCAGGATTGCAACATCTGACATAAATTCCACATGAAAACTTTTATAGCAATGTTAGTACCTACTTGATAAGGAATATGAATATAATATTTTTAAAAGTCACTTTTGTAATAATGTAATTCCTCCAGCAATTTCTACTACTGACAATTATTAAGTGAAATACTGTAGGGCTGACATAATAACTATCAGTATGAAAATTATTCTGTGTTTAGATAAAAATTGTAATTTTTCCCCCAAAACTGCTCTGCTGTCCTGGTCTACAAAGTTAATTACTAATTTCCATTTATCAAAAGTAAATAATTCTGAGAGTTTTCTTAAAAAACTATTATTTAAATCTATTATTTAGTTATAATTTTCTATAAAAGCCCAAAAGACTATGAAAATGGTTGATATTATGTATTTTAAATAAAATAATTAATGACCCTCAAACTGATTTATTTCTTTTTGAGTATAAGCTATTTAGCTAAATAACTGTCTCATTGGTTGTTTACACAAATTAGGTTTTCAATTCACATGTGCTACAGATAAAATTAACAGCTTAACCTGCTGTGGCATATAATTGCTGTTAATTTATGATAATAACAATTGCTTAAAAAAAAAGTACTTATACCAATACCAACTAAAACAGCCTTAGCCAAACAAAATTAAGCGCATGTGTGCAGTGGTCGCATGTGTGCAGTGCCCGAGAGGACACCTGGAGCTGTGAGCAACAATGATTTCTCCCAACCTGCCCTTTCCCTTGACTTTGGTTTCACTGGAATTTGTTTATGGAGGGGAACCCCCGACCCCTTACTCCTGGAGCTACAGCCAAAAATTTCTATTAAAATGGCAAAATATAAATCAGACTGTAGAGAAACAGGCAATTTAAGCAAATGTCTATTGTAATAAAGAAAGCCTGCTATCTAGGGCCAAGACTGCAGTCCTAAAACGTGGTGATAGGCTTTGGAAAGTCAGCTAGCTCCTTGCTACTCTCAAAATGTGGCCCACAGTCCAGCAATGGTGAAACTGCCTTTTCTTTTTTTTTTTAAGAAAATCAGAATTTCAAGCCCCAGCCTACATGTCCTGAATCAGAATCTTACACACATTAAAATTTACAAGCCATAATATAGAAAATTCTTCAGCCTACCTAATAATTTGTATACCAATTCCAGTAATTTCTGATAGTCTAACAATTCAAAAATTAAAATTCAGACACAGAATATTCAGAGAACAGACAGCTTACTTGCTATACCCAAAGCCCATTACATATCATTTGCTTAACTTTTTCAAGTCTCATATTCATTATAAACTACAGATCTGCAGTTTGTGGTAATAAAGGAGTGAGAGAGAATATCTTTTTGTAAGATCTTGGAAAACCTTAAGTATATGGATAAAGTTGAAGTATTTATACTTAGCGATTATTTTAAACAATTTCATCAGAATAGTCTTTCCTAAATAAAATCTTGTTTAGGAAGGAGCCCAGTATAGTAAAATATAAATAAAGGGCTGTGCTTTGGGGCAGGGAAGGCATCCAGCAGTAGCCAAAGCATCTCAACAGAACCAACTGATTGGATTCCTCAGAGTGCACTTTGGAAAACTCTGCCTTAAAGGAACTACTTAAAAGTCTAAAAAACAAACTGAATAACTGTTATACTAATCACAAGTAAAGTTGATTACTGATCAAAGTGAGCCCTAAAGATCTCTTTATAGAAACCTACTATTCTATGGTGTTTTAAAGAGCACTATACATAATTATATAATTAAGCATCTTTTCTAATTCAAATTGATCTCTTCCCAAAATAGTCTAATTGCTGAGGTTGGTTTTAATCAATATTATTTTCAATTAAATTATGTGACATTATGTTAAGTTTTACAAAGGCAATATAAATGAATGGACAAAGTAGTCTACTTAACACCTTGGGAAGATAACACAATACATTGAACATAGTAAGTGCCAAAAAATCTATATAAATATAGTACTATGGGAGCAAAATTAACTGTAGGTGTTAGAGCAATTTAATTACTTCTTGGCAAATAGTGAATCTGTGGCATCTTACTACACTGATGGACAGTGACTGCAGTGGTGTATGATGTGGGGGGGACTAGATAGTATGTGTGAATGTAGTAACCACACTTTTTTATGTGAAACCTTCATAGGAGTGTACATCAATAATACCTTAAAAAAAAAAAAGAATCTTATCGGTTTAACTTTCTGGGTGTTAAAATGCAATCTTATCTTTTAGATGAGATGCTTCCTGCCTTTTACTATATTGTCTGTGGTTGGGCTTACTTGCCATATTAATTGCCCAGGTTATATATCGCTTGATTAAGGGCTGGAGGAGGAAAAGCAGCATCTGGGCAAAGATAAACTGGGCCTTTTAGTGGGCTAAAATAAATTTCACAACAGCCTCATTTAATTGACACAATGAAGTCACGGGCTACTTAACTTCCAGGGTGTTAAAATGCGATCTTATTTTTAAGACAGGATGCTTCCTGCCTTTTCCTATGTCTGTGGATGGGGTAATATACATTGATTGATTAGGGGCTGGGGGAGGAAAAGCAGCATCTGGGTAAAGTTAATGGTCTTTTAGAAGGCTGAAGTAAATTTCACAACAGCCTCATTTAATTGACACAATGAAGACATGGCCTATGTGGAGGTATTTTCTTATCTGGGGTATGTTTAAACATACATTCCAGTCCGGGTTACTCCTGGCTTTTTAGTTTTAACTCATCTTCACTGAAGAATGCTTATACTCCTAATTAGGTATTTTACTTTAGAGAATTAATGTGAATCTGACTTTGCTGAATTGTTTAATATTTGCTAGTTTCGGTAGGGGTCTTTTTCCAGAGGCCCTCACGCTACTCTGACTACACCCACGGTCCCTGTCTCAGAATCTCTGTTGCGAGTTATAAATTACTCAGCTGCAGATTACAAACCGAAAAGACAGAAAGATATGAATTTCTAAATACAAGAAAATGCCCTGACAGTTCCAAAGTAAAGAAACTTCATTCAAAAAAAACATACGGGAGGTGCCTCGTGAAAAATTTTAATTCTAAAGCGCTGCTTATGGGCGGCCTCTCACCCGCCTCGGGTCACACTTGAACCTCAGCCCGTCCGGCCCGCGCCGTCGAGGACCCCGAGAAAATCCACACACGGCAAAACGCTCACCGGCCTCCCCGTCTGCGCGGCCCGGCCCGTCCCCTCCACCTGCGGCCCCGGCCCGGGCGGCGGGAGCAGGTCGGCGGCGCGGCCCCGGGCCGGGCGGACGCGTGCCGCGGGGCGGAGAGCACCCACCCTCACCAACCGGGCCCGGAAGGAGGAGCAGCGGCTCCGGCGGGCCCCCTCTCTCCCCTGCCCCGGCGAACTTCGCCGGCCGCTCGGACGTCTGCCCCGGGCGCACCTGCTCCGCTCCCTCCCTTCCGGGCGGCCCCTCCGGCGGAGCGCGCGGACTCCAGACCCCCGGCCGGGCCCCGCGAGCCCACCACCCGCGTCGGCCGCTTCCCAGCCCCGCGGGCCACGAGCTGCCCGCCCAGCAACGTGCACGGCCGCCCCCACGTCCGGCTCCCCGACACCTTCACGCGGAGGCAGGGGTCCCCGCGCCCCGTCGGGTTCCCGCTGCACCCCGCGGCCACGTACCTTCCAACCCGCAGAGCTGTCACTGTCGCCTTCACCCCTTAGTAGGGCACGATCTGGACCCTCCAACGAAGATGCGCGGCAGTGGGAGCCGCTTCTCCGCCGAGCTCTCTGAAGTCCGGCCAGGGCAGCGGCTCCAAGTCCAGGCCGACCGCCGCCCTCCGCCCGTCGCAGGAGAGCCGAGAAGGGGCGAGTGCGGCGCCGGGAGCCCAGCGGGTGCGACGCGGCGATCCGAGGCTGGGGGCCGACGTCGGGAGGAAGGCGCAGCCAAGCACAGAGCGGGCCCAGAACTTCGCGGGCCCATCACTGGTCTCCGTCGGCCCGCTGCGCACACGGTACGGCGGCTCGAAGCACGGAGGACGCGGCGCCCGATGGTATCCCTGCAACGCTCAACATGCTACTGACGGTTGAATAAAGACGGAGGCGGAGCCTGCAGCTACTACTCCGCCCCCGGATTACGCTTTCTGCGCCCATTGGCTGCCCGTCCCCGACTGACGGCCCTCATGATCATGCTCGGCCTGCCTGCCAAATTAAGTTCTGATTTTATTCTTTGAGAGATTGAAGGGTTTTAGATCAGGGGAAAGGATTCCATTTTTAAGTGAGCACTCTGGCCTCTCTTTGGAGACTGGATTCGTGGGGGCAAAGCGATAGCAGAAGGACTACTCAGAGGATGCTACAGGCATCCACAAAAGATTTGATGGGGTGCTGGACGAGGGCCGTTGAATGGGTATGCAGAGCTTAGGCTGCAGGGACTGCAGAAATGTTTAGGAAGTAGGGTGGGTAGGACTTGGTGACTGGCGGGAGGGAGAAGGCACTCCTGCTATAACAAGAGTCCGCAGACTGGGTGGCTTAGTCAACAGAAACTTATTTTCATGGAGTTCTGGAGCTTAAGTACCAAGATCCACGGGCTGGCAGGGTTGGTCTGGCCCAAGGTTTCTCTCCTAGGCTTGCGGACGGCTGCCTCCTTGCTGCGCCTTCACATGGTCTTCTGTCTGCCATGCACATACCTGGTGTTTCTCCATAGACCCCAACTTCTCATAAGGACATCTCTTGGAGTGGAGTGAAGCTCCATCTGAATAGCCTCATTTTTTTTTTTTGGTATTATTCATGTACAATTACATGAGCAACATTATGGTTTCTACACTCCCCCTATTCTCAAGTCCCCACCACATACTCCATTACACTCACGGTCCATCAGCGCAGTAAGATGCTATAGAATCACTACTTGTCTTCTCTGTGCTATACTGCCTTCCCCGTGCCCCCCAACCCCTAAATTATGTGTGTGAATTGTAATGCCCCTTTCCCTCCCTTATCCCTCCCTTCCCACCCATCCTCCCCAGTCCCTTTCCCTTTGGTAACTGTTAGTCCCTTCTTGGGTTCTGTGATTCTGCTGCTGTTTTGTTCCTTCAGTTTTTGATATGTTCTTATACTCCACAGATGAGTAAAATTATTTGATACTTGTCTTCCTCTGCCTGGCTTATTTCACTGAGCGTAATACCCTCTAGCTCCATCCATTTTGTTGCAAATGGTAGGATTTGTTCCTTCTTATGGCTGAATAATATTCCATTGTGTATATGTACCACCTCTTCTTTATCCATTCATCTACTGATGGATACATAGGTTGCTTCCTTCTTGGCTATTGTAAATAGTGCTGCGATAAACATAGGGGTGCATATGTGTTTCTTAAACTGGGATGCTGCATTCTTAGGGTAAATTCCTAGGAGTAGAATTCCTGGGTCAAATGGTATTTCCATTTCGAGTTTTTTGAGGAACCTCCATACTGCTTTCCACAATGCTTGAGCTAATTTACATTCCCATCAGCAGTGTAGGAGGGTTCCCCAAATGGCCTCATTTTTAACTTAATTACCTCTTTAAACACCTATCTCCACATATAGTCACATTCTGAGGTACTTGGAGTTAGGGAGTCAAAATAATTTTTTGACACAATTCATTCAATAACAAAAGGCAAAGATAAAACCCCGAGAAGCAAAGTGGTGAATTATGGTGCTATGTTCTGAGTTAAGGAAGCCTGGAATAAAAGAGAGTTCAGGGAAAAGATTGGGAACTCTGTTTTGGACCCACTGAGTTTGGCGTTGCATAGTAAATATCCAAGTGAATAAACAGATACCTTGGTCTGGAGCTAGGAAGAAAGTCTAGCTACATATGTAAATGTCGGAGTTTCCACGTATAGCTAGTAAGTGAGGCTGTGGGAGGGCAGGGGGTTGCTTAGGGTGGCTATTAGAGAGAGGGGATAGAAGGGTCCACACAGCAATGTGCAGGGCACAGCACCTGCACTTGAAGGGTGGAGGAGGTGCCGGTGAAGGAGACCGAGGGGCAGGCCCTTGGTTCTCAGCAGGCACGGGCCTGGAGAGGAGCAACACCTGGAAAATGGCAGGGCTGCTCTGGAAGCTGTGTCTGACTCGGCTGGGGGAGGACTCGGGCAAGGGGACCTGGTGCCACTGCAGGGCCCATCTTCATGGCGCTCCTCAAGGAAGCAGCCCTGAGGTCCCCTTGGTGAGAGCAAATGTGGGCTCTCAGAGACGGGTCTGCGGTTCGGCCCACAGTTCCTCAGTTGTCCAGTCACCACGATTTTGAAGTTGAGGAGATTCTACTCCTTTAAAAGTTCTGGCTTAAGCCAAATATTTACAGTTTTTCCTTATATACCAAGTGCTGGACTAAGTCCCGCAAGTAGTGTGGGGAGGTTGGGGTTCCTATGGCCAGGATCCTCACTGAACTTAAACCACCTGATGATGCAGCTGGCCTGTCGCTAGGCTACCGCTTCCACACCTTTAGGCAATGAGCTATTATCCCGCTATGTAGAGAGATGGGCCCAGTGCTCGGGGCGGAGGTAGAGACGCTAGTGCTCCATCTACCACCAGGAGAGGAAGCCGGGTAATAAGCCCTTTCACCCCAAAGAACGTTCTGCTGTCAATTTCTTTGGTCACATTGAATCCATAGTGTACATGCACAGGCCTGAAAACCCATTAGCAAAACAACTGGCATAGTCGGCAGGGTTCATTGTTGACCAAGGAAAAAGACAGGCTGCCCTTATGGGAGGGGTGCTTCAGCGGGCTTCCCCTGTGAATGGGGAGGCAGTGGATCGGCCCCCAATGGGTATGTGGTCTGAGGTGGCCTGCCTCCTAGAGGACTGGGCCCCACCCCAGGACTGGAGGCAAGTCGAGGTGACACCTGAGGCAGTAGGGGTGGCCCTTGGTATAGTAAATAGGTCTTTTGAGAGACAGAGTGCCCCTGAGGCAGCAGGGACTGTGGGTTGGCTGCTTCTCACATTCTCAACAAAGTCTACAGAGGAGACCCAAGAAATGGTGGCATGAGAACGTGAGCTGCAGACTTCTGTGGATGCCCTGAGGAGGGAAATGGCATTGATGTGGGAGGAGGTGGCCCGAGAGCGCCGGCAGCAAGGTACCATTGGAGATGAGACGGCAGCGCTGCCAGGTGCTCTGAAGTAGGAAGAGGCCATCAAGGAAAAGGACAAACTCCTGAGGGAAGCACAGGTGGAGGTGGCATGAGAACATCAGCTGCATAGCACTGAGCTGAAGGTAAGAGACTTTCTGAAGACTGAGATAGCATTGCTGCGAGACACAGAAAAGGTAAAGATTGTAGCAGAGGAGGCACTTGGGGGAGGGGAGAGAAAGGTGCCATCAGCCCCAGGAATGGAGGAGCTGGGGAAGGACGAAGGGGTGGTGCCAGAGGCACTGGCCCCTCCTGTATTGAAAGCACACCCAGTGGTTCTAAAGAAAATAAAGACCCAGCAGCTGAAAGTTCCCCAAGGAGAGGAGCAGCCCCCTCCCCAGGTCGTGGAGCACTCTATGGTCCGCCCCTGTACTCAGGCTGAGCTGGTGGATTTGGGCTCCCGGTTTAGGCAGAAGCCCTCGGAGTCAATATCAGCTTGGCTCCTGCGTCTGTGCGACTTAGAGGTGGATGGGATTGTTCTGTCAGGATCGGAGATGGGAAAGCTGGCTTCCCTGACAGTGCAGCCCGCCTTGAGGCAGCGATTGCAAAATGCACATCAGACCCCAGGGAGTCACTCCCTCCTCAATTGGCTTATGGCTGCACTTCGTGCTGTGTGGCCCAATCCGGGTGATCTGCCATCCTCTCCTGTTAGATGGCAGACATATGCTGAGCTCCAACAGGTGCTACGAGGGCTAGGCATAAGAAATGCCATCTGTAGTCCAGAGAATTGTAACTCAGATAAAGAGATTTTCACTACTGGGATGAGAAATACTGTAGTTCAAACAGCTCCTACATCCTTCTTTGGGTCTCTAGTGGCCATTCTTTCCCCTCACTTAGGGCAGCCCATAAGCGAGGTGACACATACAGTAGCAGACTTAGGAGATGATGAAGCAACAAGAATCAGAAAGAAATACGATCTGTTACTCACAAGAAGAATTTACAGGGCCCATGAAGGTTACAAGGACCCAGATGTGGGTTGATTTAATACGGGCAGGAGTAGATGGAAGGAAATTAGATGGGAAGTCAAATAGGATCTCACTGGAGCTATGGCAACAGCTGAAACCAGAGCAGCAGTTCCAGCCATTAAGGCCAAAGAGGCAGAGGTCAGAGACAGAGCCACGAGTCCCGCCTGTGTGTTTGCAAGACTTCCTGCTGGAGAGTGAGCCAACCTCACTTGAGCCCACACAGGAAGGTGACTGGGGAACACGGTTTGACTGAGGGGAAGGACAAGGTATCTGCCCTGAGGGACCAGGAGGGGACCAGAGGCCACATGTTGAAATAGCTATCCATTGGTCCCCAGTGAACATACAACATGTCCTGGCTCTGGTGGACACTGGGGCTGAATTTTTACTGATTCATGGTAACCCTGAGTGGTTCTCTGGGACCCCCACTATCATAGATGGATATGGGGGGAAGGCTATCAGAGTGAAAAAAGTACAAATCCCTTTGGGAATAAGGTGTCTACCCCCAAAAGAGTATACTGTGTATATATCTCCTATTCCTGAGTACATTTTGGGGATTGATATCCTGCAGAGTCTATGGTTGCAGACCACTGCAGGCGAGTTCAGACTGAGAGTACGTGTGGTGAAGGCAGTTCTGAGGGGACATGCTAGGTACCCACCCATAGGTTTGCCTGTGCCTTGGCAGGTGACTAATATCAAACAATACAAACTGCCTGGAGGGCATAAAGGGATTGGAGAAACTCTCCAGGAGCTGGAAATTAGGAAGTGGGTATTATAAAGCCCACCCATAGTCCCTTCAATTCCCCAGCGTGACCAGTGAAAAAGCAGATGGCTCCCGGCGTATGACTGTGGATTACAGAGAACTGAATAAAGTCACACTCCCTATGCATGCTGCTGTCCCCTCTATTGCAGTCTTGATGGATACTCTCAGCCATGAACTAGAAACGTATCATTATGTGGCTGATGTTGCTAATGCCTTCTTTTCCATTGACATTGAGCAGGAAAGTCAGGAACAGTTTGCGTTCATGTGGGAAGGACGGCAATGAACTTTCACCAACCTCCCACAGGGATACCTACACAGCCCCATCATCTGCCATAGACTTGTAGCCCAGGACTTGGCTGCATGGGAGAAACCACCAACGGTGCAGCTGCACCATTATATTGATGATGTCATGCTCACATCTGATTCTCTTTCAGATCTAGAAGGTGCAGCACCTAGACTGCTGCAACATTTACAGGAGAAAGGATGGGCTGTGAACAGCACCAAGGTTCAGGGACCTGGTTTGTCTGTCAAATTCTTGGGGGTCGTCTGGTCGGGTAAGACCACAGTGATACCAGAAGCAGTTATAGAGAAAGTCCAGGCCTTTCCTACCCCCACAACTGCAGCATTGCTACAGGAGTTTCTGGATCTTCTAGGCTACTGGAGGGTATTTATCCCACACTTGGCACAAATTCTCAAGCCCTTATACCGGTTGGTAAGAAAGGGCTTCAGGTGGGACTGGGATGAGACATGTGCATCTGCCTTTACTACAGCAAAACAGGCAGTCAAGGCTCTGCAGGCCTAGAGTGTGATAGACCCAACAAGGCCCTGTGAGCTGGACGTTCATGTCACTGAAGATGGTTATGGCTGGAGTCTCTGGCAGCAGTTTGAATGAACTCACCAACCCTTTTGATTCTGGTCACAACTCTGGAAGGGGGCAGAGGTATGATACACTTTGATAGAAAAACATCTGGCTGCTGTGTATCACCCCTTGCTGGCTGCAGAACCCATCACTGGAATGGCCCCGACAAAGGTAATAACCACCTACTCCATCTTGGAGTGGGCATGAGACTGGACCCAAAAGCCAAGGAGTGGTGTGGCACAAACACACACAATAGCCAAGTGGGGTGCTTACCTACAGCAGCATAGTGCTCTTTCTAGTAGCCCCTTGAGTGAAGAACTCCAGTGCTTGTTGGGGCTGGTGACATATACTAGTGAAAAGCAGGAAGAGCTTGCTTTTGAACCATTAGTAGCAGACAGTCCCTATCGGGAGGGAAGAGCCCCTATACCTGAGATGCATGGTACACAGATGGCTCCAGCCATGGCAGCCCAAACTGGAGGGCCATAGCTTTCCATCCTAAGACTGAGATGATATGGATGGACGATGGGGAGGGGAAGAGCAGCCAGTGGGCAGAGTTGCGGGCTGTGTGGCTTGTGACCAGCCAGGAGCCCTCCCCTAGAGTTGTCTGCATGGACAGCTGGGCTGTCTATTGGGGCTTGACCCTGTGGCCACCAACCTGGTACCATACCAACTGGCTGGTTGGTCACCAACCCCTTGGGGGCAAGAATTGTGGCAAGACTTATGGGCCTGTGGTCAGACTAAAATAATTACAGTATACCATGTGACAGGTCATTTGCCACTGGCATCCCCAGGAAATGATGAGGCAGAGAAATTGGCCCAGATATGTTGGTTAGAAGGAAAGCTTGCCTCTGATGTGGCCCAATGGCTACATCAGCGTTTACTGTATGCAGGGCGAAAGACAATGTGGGCTGTAGCTCGGAGGTGGGGCTTGCCTTTTACCTTCGAAGAAATTAGTAGAACCCGGCAGGAGTGTGTCGCGTGCTCCAAAAGGGACTTACAACGAGTTCCACAGCAACATGGACAATAGCTAAGGGGCCTATACCCCTTGTCAGGTGGCAGATAGACTATATTGGGCCTCTACCTGTGTCAGAAGGATATCGGTGTGCGATGATTTGTGTGGACACAGCTAGTGGACTTCTGGTTGCTTTTCCTACCTGTTGTGCAGACCAGCAGATGACCAAAAGAGACCTGGAGCATCTCTTTGCTGCTTATGGCTGACCACAGGCGATTGAGAGTGATCAGGGCACCCATTTTACTGTACATACACTGCAAGAATGGGTGCAACAGCTGGGAATCAAGCAGAAGTTTCCTGTGCCATACAATCCTACCACAGCAGGCATGATAGGGAGGCACAATGGCTTGTTAAAATCAGGACTAAAGTCAGATGCCAATAGTCTGTGGGGATGGTCAGTCCGCCTACAGACCGTGCTAAGGCGTGTGAATGAGAGACCCCGAAAGGGAGCCCTGAGCCCCACAGACATGTTAACACGTATGGTTGCCTCCCCTATACAACTGCAAGTACAAACCAAGAAAGAATCACTGAAGCCGAGGTTCAGCCACCAGAATAACATCTTGCTGCCAACACCAACTGCACTGAACCCCGGAGACTCCATTGAGTGGATGTGGCCTTGGACCTTTTGAAACATGAACCAATGATGGCTGGCTCTCCTGGCACCCTGGGGACAAGGCCTGGAAGCTGGCCTCCTGTGTATCCTGGAATAACAGCAGAGTGGTCGCCAAAGGTCACAGTAGTATATTCTGAATGGCCAGAAGGTAGGAGCATCTTACCAGGGAGTTTTGTTTTAGCACTGTGGCCAGTGCATGCAGCTCCAGTGGCACTATATATAGACTCTTCAGGAACCCCCACAGGGAAAGGAGTAAAAGTGTGGTATCCTAGACCTGGAAGGGACCCCCTTCCTGCTACAGTCCTATCACAGGATCACTCTCTTGCATGCAACCTACCTGATGGACAAGATTTGCCTATGTTGGTGGCATTAAAACATGTGTCTTCTCACCCCTAAAGTCTTTGTGGATTGGGAACTTCCTCTGGCTTGAGGATTATTATTATTTTTGTTATTAGGAACCTCCTCTGGCTTGAGGATTATTATAATTTTTGTTACCTGTATCAAAATCTTGCTGTATCTTAATTTTTATTATCTCTAAGTTGTTGTTATCCTCTGTTGCTACTGTGGAATCTGGTTACAGGGCTCCAGCTTTCTCACACAGGGACCATTGTGGAAGATTGAAAGTGTGCAGATTGTAAGGCGAGAATCCTGGAGGGGTGGAGTGTGGGGAAGTTGGGGTTCCTGTGGCCAGGATCCTCCCTGAACTTAAACCACCTGATGATGTCACTGGCCTGTTGCTAGGCTACCGCTTCCACACCTTTAGGCAGTGAGCTATTATTGTGCTATACAGAGAGCTCGGCCCAGTGCTCAGATGCTAGTGCTCCATCTACCACTGGGAGAACAAGCCGGGTAATAAACCCTTTCACCCCAAAGAACATTTTGCTGTCAATTTCTTTGGTCACATTGAATCCATAGAGAACTTGCCCAGGTCTGAAACCCATTGGCAAGACAGTAGTAAGTGGGAGAGAAAGTCCTGTAATACTGTGTATGGTTTTACTTTTCATACTCATATCACTGCTGGGTTTCCTCAGGGCACCAGTTTCCAACGTTTTATTTAACCACAAAGGACTCCTTGCACTATTTTTTCAAAGGATCTAGAAATTCCTACAACATTACATCAGAATGTAATAAAATGAACTTGTATATAATAAGTGTTTACATGCTGAAGTTTTCATTTTAGTGAGTCTAATACATTTTCTTATGAAGAAGTGTTCAATTCTTATTAGATCACTTCTAATAAGTTGAAAATGGCTTTCAGACTTTCCTTATTTTCATACAGCCTAAGGATTTAGGGATCCCAGGCTGGGGATCCTGGTCCTAAGAGAATTGCTTTTCCTTGGTCACCAGAGGGATGACTGTATCACAGTCAATCTGTTCTTTCTCTTTTCTCTGCTTTCAATGCACCTGTCACTAGCAGGTGTGTTTTTCTAATGGAAATATTTCAGACCCACCTGGAATAAATTTAAACTTCATTTCCTAGTATTTCTCCAAGGGCCAAAATGTATCTCTTATTGGCTATCTACCCAAACACCCAAATATATTTTGTATTTAGCAGAACAATGGCTAAACATCATAAATATATCACTTTATGTATAATCAGAAAATGTATAATCCAGAAGAAAGTGGTGAACAAGAGATTGAGTTCATAAGAATGATCCTAAGTTTCTGACTTTACTGATGGAATTTTAACAAAATGCATTTGCTTTTGCATTTAATAAATACTGCTTACAAGCTGAAGGTTTATATACTACATATGAATGAAAAGGATTAGAGTACATTCTTAAGTCAGGGTTATTCAACCTTAACTTTGTAGACATTTTGGACCGGAGGATATGTTAAAGCGGGGCCATCTTTGTGTTGAGGGACTTCCCTCAGGTGCCAGTAGCCCCTGCCTCATGCTGGGACAACCAAAAATGTCACTAAGCTTTCCCACTCTCAGGGGAAATAAAAATCCGTCCTGGTTGAGAATCACTGTATTTTATTAATAATAAGAAAAATCCTCAAACCCCAAGACCATTTTTTTCCCTTTATGAGATGTATCACTTTAAATGTTAATAGACATTTTCTTCACACCTGGTAGGCATTAAAAAGTGCAAATCTAATGTTAAGACGCCAGCACTGAATTTTACCTTTCTTTATGTTTTCACAACTTAAAAACATGTGTCCTGATTTAGTTGTGTCCATTATCCCAAACCAGAAGCCCAGCTTTTAAAATCATGTTCCTGTTTACACACAGCACCTACAACAGTAAGGGAGCTTTTCTGGGAACTAGGCCTAGGATCCACCCAGGGCTTACAAGATAGCTTTCCCATGTTTGAAAATTTTCAAGGAGTTTGACCACTGGAGGGGGCACTATTCCTGTGCTTGCTTACTTATTTATTAACTATTTTAATACATGCTTGTTAGGCTTAAATGATGTCGAGTTTTCCTAATCTAGAAATCAGAAACACAGTAATATGTTAGCCAGGATTTTCCAGAGAAGCAGAACCAACATCAGTGTGAAGGCTGAGATGTCCCACTATCTGCTCTCTGCACGCGGAGACCCAGGGAAGCCAGGAGTATGATTCAGTTTGATTTGAGGCTTGAGAAACGGGAACTGATGACATAAATTTCAGCCTGATAGCAGAAGATGAGGTGAAACATTCTCCAGTAGAGAGGCAGTTAGAAAAGTGGTGAATTCCTCTGCTTTTTTCCTAATCAGGCCCTCAACAGATTGGATGATGCCCACCCACATTGAGGACAAAGATTTACTTTACCAAGTTTATTATGCAAATGCTAATTTCATCTGGAAACATCCTCACAGACACCCAGAAATAATGTTTAATTTGGTTAGTTCGTGGCACAGTCAAGCTGACACATAAAATTAACCATCATGACTAGATTATCCTTTGAGACCCTGACCACACCTGCATCCTAATAATCTAAGCTTGTGCCTATCTGCCACTGCACTTAACTTTTCACGTGTGATTTTTGATCAGTAATGATTTTTGAAGAAGCACCTGTAGATGAGATTGCTGCATTGCAAAGCTATTCTAAAAAAATGTCTCAGAATAAAATGTTAAAAATAACATCTACTTCAAATAAAACATGTGCTGTATAGTGACATCTGATGACTGGTGCAATCTCAAACTTATATACTCTCTACATGTATATTAAGAAGGTGTCACGTGGAAGGCAGCATTTTTTTTTCTTTTTATGAAGATTTAGCTTATGTCAAAGTGTTTAAGATTTTGACTTGTAACGATGGTAGGTTTTAATAAGGGTACATCTGTATGATTTTAAAAATAAGTGTACATGCACTTCAAACTGTAATATGCTTGAATTTATTGTATAACAGCCAAGAATGGTAACAGCAAATTTGATACAAACTTAGTTTAAAGTAATTTAGGCTGAGGGGAGTTAAATAGAGTAAAATATTACAGGACATGTGTGCTATTTATTAAATTTTATCATTTGCTCTTTTAAAAACCAAGCTTATCATAGGATATGCCTCTGCACTTTCTATTCCCTCTGCAAACACAATTGGAAGCTATGTTAAGTTATGAATTATCTAGGATGATGTGAGAAGAATTTAATTTCACTCTTTCAGGAAGGTTGGAAATGTTCTAGACTTTTCCCAGTTTGTCGGACACAGAAGTGAAGTTTTAAAATTGATCAAGATGCATCCACACATTTCAAACATAACTCTAGGCATCTAAGGAAAGGTTCATAGGGTCCAAATTATAATACAGGATGGCATAATCGAAGCTTATGAGAAAGTACAGGGAATGTGTTCAATTTAGTTGATGTGTAGTTAGTTAGACCTCATCTTTGTTTCAACCCTTCTTATTGACAGTGTTTTTAAACTATACTATTCTTTTCTATGACAGCAAATGAATCTTTGCTGTTCATAAATGTATCGATTTTAAATGTATACTAAATGTAATTTTATGACTGTCAATTTTACACCAGGTAAACTTACTTTTGATTCTCATAATATCTCAAAATCCGATTTGGCTAATGAGAGTAAAAGATGATGGTTGGATCCTGAGAAAGCAGCGACTGTCTAGGTTCCTCCTCCGCTGGGAAACTTCCTGGTGCTGGGGCTGGAGAAATGATGGCGGCACCCAGGGCATCGGCCTGCGGGGATAATCCCTGCTGCACATGGCAGGAGAGGTCTGTTAGGACTGGCCTACGCACTGAGATGACACTGCTTGTTCCAGTGCAAGAGGCTTGTGATTACAGGATGCACCAGTGTTTTGTGTACGCCTAACAAAGGGAAAAAACTCAATAACACAATGGCTTTCTTACAACTAGATTTTTTAAAAAATTTTTACTTATTGAAAGTTCTCTCTTAGACTTATTTAGACATAGATTTTATTGTATAACATTCTTGTACATAAATGGGAAAATGTCATCAAAATATTGGTTAAGACATTCCTAAAGCTTTTTTCTTTCAAATCATTGTGTAATCTTTTTTTTTATTTTGGTATCATTAATCTACAATTACATGAAGAACATTATGTTTACTAGGCTCCCCCCTTCACCAAGTCCCCCCCAAATACCCCTTCACAGTCACTGTTCATCAGCGTAGTAAGATGCTATAAAATCACTACTTGTCTTCTCTGTGTTGTACAGACCCTCCCAGTGTCCCCCACACACTATACATGTTAATCATAATTCATTGGGTAATCTTAAAAGTAATTTTAAAAGTCAACTGAACTAACATACGAGGCACTGACCTTGCACATGTCTCAGCACATGCGGTGACGAGGTTGAAGGAACGGCCAGGGCCTCACCTGCTCGCTCAGCACAGTGCCTAGTGAGGGCGATTGGGTGTTTTAAGGCTTCTTTGTAAAGCAACCTGATTTCAGAGATGTAAAGATGATAGAAGAACAGTGCATCTGAGAATAAATGTCATGTGGCAGTGATTTCTTTCTTTCTTCCTCTCTTCCTCCTCTGGCCTGAGTAAGTTCCTGATGATGTTAACTTGTTCTGTCATTTGTCTCTTTCAGATTAAAGTTGAGTTAATCACGTGAAAAATCAGAGTTCAGGGTGTTCTGGCTGTGTTCTTATTAGGTAAAGTTTTACTACATTTTAACCTAAATGGTCTGAAAGTCTTTTCATTCATTCACATATATTTTAGAAAGTGCTTTCAAGTCTACATCCGTGTAGTGTTACTGCACCATTTGGAAATGTCACTGGGAAATGATCAAATTGGGGCTGAAAAATGTTACACTGTGCAGTTACTGAGACTTCTGTAGTTAGTTTATAATTGAGTTAGAAATTCATATATTTGAGTACAAAATATTAGGGCACTTATAGGCTCAATAATACTACCTCCTATGCTAGCCGTGGTCTTATTGACTGAAGCAAATTTTTAAAGTAAAATTTCCAGACTTTCAATGACATCAGAATACCACAGTTCCCACAAAGAATTCCTTCCATTCATCTAGAAACTAAACTGAAGTTAACCAGTAACATGATATCCTGCCCAATTGTTCCGTAATAGTTAACTTGTCTCTTAGATGTTCCAGCAGGGGTAGTTTCCTTCATCAAAGTCTCTACTCATTATAATTCACTATGGTTAAGAGCTTTTACCCTAAACAAAACAAAGCCAAGACCTCCCCTGTGCTAAGAGACAGCATTGTGTCACCTCAGTAGCTGTCAGTGAACTGAGGAAAATTCTCCAAAGCACTTATTAAAAATTGGTTGTCCAAACTGGACGTACACAATTTTCCCAGCAGTAGCCTTTTAATGATGACTGAGCCAGAGCCATAATCTAAGCACACTCTGGTGCTGAAGGATAGAGATTTTAATTTAGGAATTTAAAAAATGGAAAGAAAAGAAAGTTTTGTTCTGAGTTTATATAGAATTAAGGTCTTGCCTGTCAGTAGTACGATAAAATGAGGCAGCCCCTGAAATATTGGACACAGACCTAGTCCCGCTCTATCGCATTGTACTAGGGCTCCAAGTCTGATCATTACCGGGTACCAACAAAAACCAGCAACCTCAGCTCTGCATTATTCTGTCTCAGGTTAATAGCGTCTGATGCTAACTTGGGTAGGCAGGAAGCCCAGTAATGGATCCAGAGTATCTTGAAATCTTGGGGCAGTGGTAAATTAATCCTTTACTAGGCTTAGGCTTTGACTTAATTTATTTTATAAGCACTGCTTCTGAGTTATATAAATAAGATAATTATATGTGTTTATTTAGTGGTTATGCATCTAAATGAGAGCTGAGACACTAGAAAAAACAAAACTTAGGCACAGTAAAACCATCCCTGAGGCATCTGCCAGTCTGTAGATTCAAGCCAAACAAAATGAGCGCTGATCTTACCAACTTGAAATAGAAGAAAATCTTGCACCTGCAGAGAGTGGCAAAAATAATTTAATTGTAAGTGAAGGGAATGGAGACTTGCCTGAAGTGTTGGAAGGCCTTTGTGCTTAGATTGCCTGGTTTTGTGAAAGTTTTTTCTCTTGGACTGTTTTTCATCTGAAAGCTTTTTTGCTGGACTCTTAAATCACCACGGAGGAGGCATTGCTTTGTTTTCAATAGCTTTTCTGTTCAAAGAATCAAAGTATCACAACAAAGTCCTCGTGAGATACAGTAAACTGTGCCATTTTTAGAATTATTCAAAGAAAAATTTCACTTTTCCCATCGACTTCCAACCGTCGTGCAGGCAGTAGAGTTAGCCTAACAACTTCTTAGACCTCCCACTAGAGCAAAAGTAATTTAAAAAGCCAAGATCTTTGCTCTAGTCCTCACTGAACTGTTATAACGGATCAGTTCTCACGGGGCTTCTGGTATTCTGTAAAGTAGAGCAAGGCTGACTTCTTCTTCAGTTCCCAGAACCTGGAGTAAATAAGGTGAAGACAAATCAATCATACAACGGATTCATATCACCCACTGACACACTGAAACAAGCCGAGGAGTGGAAGGACTGTCGCTCACTGTGGTCCTGCCTCCAGCCGCATCCTGCTGGGGCTCCTCCTGCGGCTGAGCCGTCGTTCACAGGCTCTTCCAAACATTGGAAGGTTAGTGGTGCTTTTCATTCACCACATTAACTCAGCTTCATTCCACTCTAAGACCTACAGGCCTGTGCACTTTCCCAGAAGGAAGGAAATGGGTATAGCTACTAGGCATAAACCAGAAACTCTCTAGAGCAAACTAAGTGTGAACTAAAGGGGTGGTGATAGGCTAGAATTGGCACTCCTGGAATCACAGTTCATGGATATTATGAGCTGATTTTTGAACCCCTCAAAATTCATCTGTTGACACCCCAACCCCCGGTATCTCAGAATGGGACTCTATTCGGAGCGAGGTCTGTGATAGGGCGATTAAGTTAAAAGTTATGGCTGGCGTCATAAGGAGAGATTAGGACACAGACACGCATGGAGGGAAGGCTGTGTGAGGACGCAGGGAGAAGACAGGCGTTGGCAGCCGCCGGGGAGGCCTCCGGAGAGAGCAGCCCCAAGGACCTCGGTGCCCAGCTTCCAGCCTACAGAGCCGTGAGACATCCGTTTCTGTCGTTGAAGCCGCCCAGGTGGAGCAGCTTGTCACGGCCGCTGAGCAGACTAATGCCATGCAAGTGTGGACAGTCTGTAAGAGTGGTCCGTCCATCACGCCGCCTCGCTGCAGAAACTCTGAGGCTGTTCTCTTCTTTTAAAATGTAAATTATAATATTTTATCTACATGTAGACTATGTTGGCCTCAGTATTATCATCATGTATTTTTTATAGTTTTTTTCTTATCATACTCAAAAAGATGTTTTAGAATACGGGAAATTGGTCAATTGAAGGTTTTTTTATGATACAGGAATTAGAAAAAGAATAGGCAGTCTTTCAAAAATATAAGAAGCACTACTATTTATAATTACCTGTGCTTAATGCGCGACAGGTATTATCTCCTTTACTTCTCCCGATACCCTATGAAATCGGTACTAGTGTCCCTCCCATTTTACAGATGGAAGGACTGTGGGCATCGAGAGGGTCAGGAACATGCCCCATGTGCGGAACCAGAATCCAGGGCATCTGAAGTTGGACTTTAGATCCCACTCCTCTAACCACTAGTTTCTCTGATTTAAAATGAAGTGCCTCTCACATACGTACTAGGACATACTGTAGTTCTTAAATGCCAGTTCCTGAAATAATAGCCAAGGAAATCTTTTAAAAATACTTTCAAATTCCTATAAGAATCAAGGGGGATCCAGAAGCCTTGTCATACCTCTGGAGGGCTTTCTACTTCCTGCCTTCAAAAAAAAAAAAGTCCCTTTGGTGGAGGTTAGAAGACAGTGAAGAGCCTGTGACATTAGGTGAAAATGGGGCAGAAATTCGAGATGGGGAGGCACCAAAGGTGAACTTGCCTTTAGCCCCCACCTTTGCTGAGAATTGGATTGGAGGCCACTTACACCTGAAGAGAAACTGACCACTCCCTGGTCCTAACTTGTTGAGTTCTACTGCAGGTGAGAGGAGAATGAGGGAGTGCTAATAGGTGTGCGTGTGCGTGTGCGTGTGCATGTGCATGTGTGTGCATGTGTGTGTGTCTTCCCAAGATCTACTTGATCTCAGTTGAAAACAAGCCTTTCTTTCCTCCTTTTTCTTTCTTCTCTTGTCCTCTCCCTTCCCCCTTTCATTCCAGGGTATCCGGTTGAGTACTGGTAAGTACAAGAGAGGGAAGCAGAGGATGGAGATGGGTGGAAGGAAGGCAGAGTATCAGCTAGTATTACCATAGAAACAAGAAATAGTGCTTTGCCCAGAGTAGCTTCTGGGCTAGTACTTGCTAATGGTCGAATGATGAATGAATGAATGCATTACGCAGGTAGCTAAGGTCCAGGACTGGAGATCAGAGCCAAAATGGGCAGGCTCATAGGTTTGCATGAAGGGCCTTTTTACAGAAGGGCTCTCAGGGTGGCTGGTAAGCAGCCAGGTGTGGGTTAATATAGAAATCAAGTGTAGAAATCAAATGTATTTTGGTTTGGAAGATGCCAGGCAGCTTCCCCCTGACTCCACAGGGGAGCTCTGATGTGTACTGCCTGTAGTTTGTGCCTTAGAATATATGACCTGATTATTTTTCCTTTAATTCCGGATAAGTGATCAAGAACAGAACAAACAAGACCAAAACAGTTTCTGTGACCTAATTGCCCTTGCTATTGTTTCAATACCTTGTAAGACGTCGTGAGGATTAAGTTTACAGTTAGTTAATTAAGTCCCCCACACAGAATTCTATTGTTAAAATGTATTTCCTCAATAAATACGAAGGGTGCCCTCTCAGCACCACTCTTGCGCTGTTACGCCTTGAGTCCCCTGGCTGGTCCTTTCAGATCTTCGATATCTCATCACGTTTCCTCCCTTGTCTGTGGGTCAGAAGCAGGGAGGGACCGACACCAGGTAAGGGTGTGATGCCAGGCAGCTTTCACCTGTCTCCACAGGGGAGCTCTGATGTGTACTGCCTGGAGTTTGTGCCTTAGAATCAGCCTGACCTAAAGCAAGGGACCTGGGCTTTCACCCCCTTGCCCCGGGCAGGCACAGGGCGAGGAACAATGAGTAGGTTTGGGATGGAGGTGGTTGGAGGTTGGGAGAGAAAGATGAACCCTCAGGAACTCTGCTCTTTGCCAGTTCAGATGGTGCCACTCCTGTGGCCTGAAGGCTCCCTATGAAGAATGACAGGTGTGGCACACAGACGCCAGGTGTGGGATGCACACAGGATCACTGGGACCCAAGAGGGTCTGGGCTGAGCACCCACAGTGCCTATCTCAGGCAGGGCTGGATTCCCTCTGCTGTGTGGTCCCTGCTGAGCCTGGCCAGTCCCTGCATGTGTAACACCTAGGATTGACCACGCTCGTCTGCACAAAGGAAGGAAGATTTACCTTTTAAAAAAGACATTTATTCGGTGCATAGTGTATTCCAGGCATTTCTCCAAACATTATACATTCATGATCTCTCCCAGTCCTCCATGGGTTGCGTTTTGTTGCTCATTTTGTGGATGAGAAAACTAAGGCTGAGAACAGTTAAGTAACAAGACTGTCTTGCCAATGGGTTTCAGCCCTGGGCAAGTTTGCTATGGATTCAGTGTGACCAAAGAAATCGACAGCAAAACGTTCTTGGGGTGAAAGGGTTATACCCAACTTTATTTCCAGGTGGCAGGTCAGTCATTAAAATCCCATTCACTCAGAGCGAGTCTGCATGCCACAAGCTGGTCTCTGCCTCTGGGACCCTCTGTCTGCACAGCTGTCCTCTGGGCCCCTCTGTCCTCACAGCCATCCTCAGGGTCCCTCTGTCTGCACAGTCATCCCCACACAGCCATCCTCCCGGCCTCTCTGCACAGTTATCCTGCACAGCTGTCCTCCGGGCCTCTCTGCACAGTCATCCCGCACAGCTGTCCTCTGGGCCTCTGTCCTTGGCGCTGCCACCACTCCAGCCTCTGCTCTGCTCTCCTGCAGCCTTGCAGCCCTGCCACTGTGTCATGCCCACAGTACTGGGTGGAGTTCTTTTTATAGAGTCAACAGCCATGTATTGCCCACAGGTGTGCAGTGAGCTAGTCAACCACGGCCAGGTGAGAATCTGGACCACAGGAACTCTCATTTTATCCACAAAGACCCATGGAGCTATGATTCAAAACGAGGTTACGAGTATCATGCATAAACAAAACAACACAATCAGTCTATTTTGAAGTGCAATGATACTTTCAGTGAAGCAAGTTAAAATCAGTTTTGAGACCATTTTTGTGAAACAGATTTGAATCTTTAGTAAGGTTTAAATAATTTGCTGAATGCACTGCTATGTGCTTGCATTTTAAGATATATCTGTACTCAGCACTTTCCTTCATTTCTCTCATAATGAAAGTGTATCATTACCAATACTTATTGAGTGAGGCTATTTCAGAGGTCACACTCTCTGTCACCTGGAATACGTGGCTCCTGGTTGCACCTGTATGCAATTTCGTGTGGGGAAAAGAGCGTCCTTCAAGAGCAAAGTTTTGTCTTCTCTGTGGCAGCTACACAGACCGTCTGACATGTTTATTGACTCCAGTGAATTTGACTGTACTAGGAAACCTCAGGCAATTTTTTCTTCCTTACTGTGAAATAATTGTCTAGAGTCAGGAATCCTCCAAGGGCCTAGTTAAATGCCTCCTGAAGGCAAGGGGCGCTGCTGAATCCCTCTGAGGGTTTCCGTGGTTTACAAGTGGCTGTACTGGTCAAAGGGTGTCATCCCAGTCCCGCCTCTTGCTCCGGGGACTTCTGGCGGAGAGTTGGTGGGGCCGTCGGAGTCGTGTCGCTGCGTCTCATCGTCTCTGCATGAAACTGGCTAATGCAGGGTTGTTTTCTCAGCCTGAAAAAGCCCACTGACAGTTAAAACAGTCCCCGACTTGTCTTTCCAGCGTCACTGGACTCTGTTTATCCGCATATCCCCTCTCGCTCCGTGTCACGGCTCAGCCCCGTATTTCCCCGGCCGTATCAGGCCAGAGCGCAATGCCGGCCGAGGTCGGTAAGGCGCCGCTCGGCAGGCCCGCGCTTCCCACGGGGTGAATGTGCGCCCACCCGCTGGAAGCGCCCCAGGCACTTCCAGGGGTCCCCAGGGAATGCGCTCTCGCACGGGTGTGGCTCTGACAGGCCCCTCGTGCCCCGCCCTGGCTCCCTGGGCCGCGGCCTCCCAAGGCACCTGTCGCCTGTGAGGCTGGGTGCTGGCGCGGCGCGCGGTCAGTCCGCGGGGCGCAGCCAGGGAGGCGTGGCCAGGGCAGCGCGGCTCCCGCTCCGGAGGCTTCTTCTCTTGCCCCCCGCCGCCCATACGCATTTTGTACATGGCGTGAGAGAAGGGCGTCTGCAGAATTTACCGCAGAGTAGTTCCTTCAGGCTTTGTGGATGGCCATGCTCCTGGGGGCTGGAGCCAACCCGTGAGAGGCCTCCCTTCTGGGAGCCCATCCCCACCCCCGGCCTTCCCTGCTGGGACCACATTTGCTTCTCTCACTCCTTGAGTTTTTCTACCAGGAATGCCTTAGTCCTCATAAAAGCACCTTCCTGGTGCAGCCATCTAACAGGCCGGCCACATCGCTCAGATAGATGAGAGTCCCCCCGTGGCTGTAGCCGAGACCCGCACCAGGACCCTTGCTTCCCGTGCCCTGTGCCTTCTCCATCGTGCCCGGCCTTCCCTCCTTCCTCTCTCCTACCCCTTTTTCTCTCTCCTTCCACACGCATACATGGAGTGCTCATTCACTCGCTTTGTGCCAGCATGGTGTAAGCACTTCAGAGTGGTGACAAATAGTGTCCCACCTCCTGGACACCCTAAGGAG
The DNA here is from genome assembly GCF_030020395.1 of Manis pentadactyla. Classification (NCBI taxonomy): domain Eukaryota; kingdom Metazoa; phylum Chordata; class Mammalia; order Pholidota; family Manidae; genus Manis; species Manis pentadactyla. The sequence continues at coordinate 72,313,044 of NC_080034.1, forward strand.
TGGCAAGTGCTACAGGCAGGAGGTAGAACAGGTGCTGTGACAGTGATGAGGGAATGCTTTATCCAGGGTTATTAAAGCCCTTCTGGTGACGGGAACGTGTAGCTGAGAGCTCATGGCAAGAAAGACCCAGCAATACACAAAGCATTTCATGCAAAGAGCAGCATTTTAATCTCCAGTCATATTGCACGTCACAGCTGGCCACATAGCTTCCTTGTCCCTCAATATGTAAGAAGTGGGCTTTTGTACTGAACCCAGCATGATTGGCCTGCCCTGCTCACCTGGGCATGACTCTGGGGACCACGGTGAGCAAGAGCCTGTGAGTGACCTCGTCTCAGAGGCCCTCAGGCGTAGGGATACTCCCTTTGGGGCCAAGCCGTATTCCCAGCTCACTGCATTCTAATGGGGCCTCTGGGCTTATGGTTTTCAGGTTTTCTAGCCTCATTCAGGGAAGTCCCCATCCAGATGCAGAGCCACAGTGAGAAGGCGGTGGGGGGGTCCACATTCACCTTGTCAGGGAATTCCGGCTTCCATAAAATTAAGCTCTAGAAGACAGAGAGGGCATCTCCAATTACTATGGGCCATTTCTGATAGAGCAGAACATAAACCCTGGACTCCCCAAGATTGCTAAGTGCCTCAGGGAGTGATGGTCTCCCATTCAAATCCTCAGAAGGGGACGCTGGGCTCCTGTCAGGCTGCCTCCCTGACTTGCCCTGGCTTCCAGGGGCCTCCCTGATGGACTGTCTGTGCACCTCTGTCCTTCGCCACAGAGCCCCAGCAGACGGGCCTGTCTGAGCAGGTAGAGTTCTTAATAGCATAAAATTCACTATTTTAACCATCTTAAATTCAGTGATTTTTAATGTATTCACAGTATTGTACAAGCATCAGCACTAATTGCAGAACAATTCCAAAACCCCAGAAAGAAACCCTTTACTTCCCAATTTCCCCTTCCCCCATCCTATGGTAAACACTAATCTACTTTCTGTCTCTATGTATTTACCTGTTCTAGACATTTCATATAAAAGGAATCATACAATATGTGACCTTCTGTGTCTGCTTCTTTCACTTACAATGTTTTCAAGGTTTATCCATGTTGGAGTATGTATCAATACTTCATTCCTTTTTATGACTGAATAATATTTCACACTATGGGTATAACATCTTTGTCGTGTATCCATTCATCAGTTGATGGGGTTGTTTTCACTTTTTGGCTGTTATAAATAATGCTTTTATGAACATACTGTACACATTTTTCTATAAATGTTTTCAATTCTCTTGGGTATATACCAAGATAGAAATGGAATTTCTGGGTCATATGGTATACTATCTCTAACTTTCTGAGTAACTGCCAAATTGTTTTCCAAAGAGGCTGTCCCATTTTACATTCCCACCAGAAATGTATGGGGGTTCTAAATTCTCCACATCCTTACCAATACCTATTTTTTCTGTTCCTGATGTTTTTTTGAACTATCTTAACTGTCTTTGTGGGCATGAAGTAGTAGCTTCCTTGCCCTTTAGTTTTTGTGTGTCCCTTGTAAATAATATAGAGCTGAAGTTTGTTTTTGTTTCCTTGTCTGACAACCTTTTTCTTTATGTGATGCATTTATTTAATTTCTTGTACTGTGGTTACCAACTTAACTGGATTTATTTTTAATCACATAATTTTGTGCTTATTATGTCATATTATTTGAAAATTCTTTTTCTTTCAGATTAATATTCTTTTTCTTTTTCCTCATTCTACTTTTCTCCATGTCTCAGTTTGTAAGTTCTATTCAGCATGTCTATTTTTTAAGTGGTTACCATGGATATTTTATTTATTTATTTATTTACTTAATTTTGGTATCATTAATGTGCAATTACATGAGCAACATTATGGTTACTAGACTCCCCCCATTATCAAGTCCCCACCCCATACACCATTACAGTCACTTTCCATCAGCATGGTAAGATGCTATAGAATCACTACTTGTCTTCTCTGTTATACTACCTTCCCCATGCACCCCCCCTACATTATGTGTGCTAATCATAATGCCCCTTTTCCCCCCTTATCCCTCCCTTCCCACCCATCCTCCCAGGTCCCTTTCCCTTTGGTAACTGTTACTCCATTCTTGGGTTTCTGTGAGTCGCTGCTGTTTTGTTCCTTCAGTTTTTACTTTGTTCTTATACTCCACAGATGAGTGAAATCATTGGATACTTGTCTTTCTCCACCTGGTTTATTTCACTGAGCATAATACCCTCTAGCTCCATCCAACACCATAGATATTTTAACATACATTCTCAACAATATCTCAAGTTATCATGATATTTTACCTTCTTTCACAAAAACAAAATATTCTTATACTTAAACTTTGATCATTCTCTCCCCCATTTCATGCTATTATTTTCTAGTATTTTTGTTCTAACTGTATCATAAATCCCACACGAGGTGTTATTGTTTCATGTAGTGATTCAAAGCATTTGCCACATAGTGAACAATGTCTGTGTTCATCATTCCCTTTTGCTTTTCTACTATTATTAAAGATCAATTTATATGACTAAACTAAGTTCTTAAGAACTTTCTTTAGTGGATTGCTATTGTTGGCAAATGTTCTTAATTTGCACTCATTCTTGAGAAAGAACATTCTTCTAGGTTCAAATTCCACATTTACAATTGTTTTCTCAACACGTTGAAGATCTTATTCTAATGTCTTCTAATTTTTATTGTTGCTTTTGAGAAATCTGCCATTAATCTAATTGTCTTTCCTTTGTAGATAGATAATTTGTTCTTTCCCACTAGCTGCTTTTAGGATCATCTTTTTGTATATTTTAATGGCAGATTCACTTCAATGTATGCAGGCGGTGATTCTTTGATTTTATCCTGCTATAGGCTCATTGACTGAATATGAGGACTCGTACTTTTCAACAATTCAGGAAAACTCTTCAAATAACGCCTCTGCTCTGTTATATCTATTTCTCCTTCTGGGAGTTTGATTAGAGATATGGTAAATAGTCTTACTTTAGCCTCCAAACTTTCTTTGATATTTTTTATTTGTTCATCTGGCTGTGCTGTATAACTTTTTTGAATATGTTTTCTAGTTCAGTAACTGTCTGTGGATGTGACTAATCTGCTATTTAGCTTCTCCATTGAGTTTTTAATTTAAATTATGTTTTTCATTTCTAGACATCCTATCTTATATATATATTTTTTAATTTGTTCATTTTTAAAATCTATCGTTACTTACTCATATTTTCAATCATTTTATTTCTTTAAACATACTACATGTAATTATTTTATGTTCTGTGTAATTTCAGTACCTTAACTCTTTGAGATCCTTTTCTCTATTGTGTCCTCAGGCTTTCATTCACGGCCTGTTTTCTTATAAGTTTTATGGTTTTTGACTGTGAGTCCATGTTCCTTGGAACATTATCTGCAGAAATTATTTATAGACTGAGTAGAAGTTATGTTCCCCCAGATAGGATTTGTCATCTGAGAGAATTTCCAAGCCAGATCACTGTAAATTTAATCCTCTGCTTTACATTTTTTTTTAGATTCAGAAGATCTACTGGGTTATTAGGTTATCTAGTAGATATATTATCTATTGAGTTATTAGGTTCAGTGGCTACCTGGGAGTGAACTGTGTGATTAGGCATTATCAGGGGGAAATCCCCTAATCCCTCCCTTCCATTTTTGCTTTTAGCACAAATTAAAATAAGCATGTCTCCCTGCTGTCCTTGCTCTGTGAAGAGGGTCAGTTCTTGTTTGCTGTTACATCTATGGCATAACTCTGAGGTTCCAGATTCACACGGGTATTCTTCCTAGCCTGTTGTCTGGGGGATGCCCTACACCCACCTCTTAGCTATTAGCACAACAGTTCTAGGTCACCAGGGCATCAGCACATATATTTAGGTTAAAGTTCATTTCTGGGCTTACTTATCTCCCAAGATTTCTGTTTTTACTCATCTTTCGACTTTTCTGAATTCTTTTCATTCTTGTGAAATTGGCAGTGTGTTTAAAAAGAAAAGATTTAAACGTTTTTTAATCCAGCATTTTTTATTGTTTTAGAAGGAGGGTAATTCAGGACATTTAGCAAACCACACATGTATCCCACAGTATCTAACACAATGCTGGGAACATCATTCGGTCCTTTAGGTGCCTCCCTTGTTCCTTCCTCCTTCATGTCTGTACCACCCACTCTCAGATTAATCCACTTAACAAATATTTATTAAATGCCTGCCTTTATCATGAAACTGAGTGCTGGAAGATCCAGACAAGATAATATTCCCTCTGGTAGTGCAGACTGAACAGCAGCTCTCTGGGTGAATTCTCCCAGCGCCCCTTTTCTCTGCCTCTGCACTTGCCATTTTGCTGTTAGGCTTTCAGATCACACCCTAGAGAACTGCAAAGTTTCTCACTGATACCAAATCTCTTAATGAAATCGTATGTTTTTCAGAGGAAGTAAATAGTAAGCCAGAGAAATGTCATGTTTGGTTCACGTAGAATTTAAAGATAAGTAGCTATAGGTTTCTTTGGAGTTTACTTTATGACAGGAAGCAATACAAAAACAAAAGAAGGTTCAATGTTTGTTATTTCAGGAAATTGTGATTACTCATCTCACACTCTAAATGGCAATAACTCAGCTAAGGTAGGAAACTGTGCTTTGTATTAGCTCTTAACTCTTTAGGTATGTGGGACTGTATAGAAAAAACATTTTTACTAAGCTCTTTAATTTCTGAGCAAGGAGCCACACCTTATCATTTTGTATTGGGCCCGGTCAGGAGGCAAGGGAGTTGGGTGGTCTGGGGATGGCTTGATTTTCTGCCTTCCACCCTGCAAAACAGGTATTCTGGCTCAACTACGGGATGGGGTATTTGCTACAGTTCTTTCCCCATCCATGCCCTTGGCCTGTGTGCTCTGCACAACGAACTCGCAAAATTTCCCACCTCTCTCTTCCCTCTGTATTAGTCTCTTCTCTTTGGTCATCTTTTGCAAACTTACATTTCAAGGCACTGATGAATTAGTAAGTAAACTTAATAAAAATGTCTCTGCCCCAGATCTCAATGTCCTTCAGACGGGTGCACGTGGTGATGAAGCCGGTCCTGGAATCACCGGGAACCAGGAAGGAATTTTCGCCTGTGCCCGTCAGAGGAAAGAGCGAAGCGTGCTGCCCGAGCTCTCCGCGTCTCCCCGACCTTCTCGGGGCCCCCTCCGCCCAGCAGCGCTCCGAGGCCCCCCAGCCTCCTCGCCGCTGGTCCCGGCCGGGGCGGGCAAAGCCAGGGACCCGGCCCGCCGGCGGAGCCCGCACAGCAGGGCTCGGGGCGGGCGAGGGGCCCTGACGCTCGGCTGCCCTGTCTGTTTCTTAGGCTGTGACTTTCCGCAGAGCATAACCTGGGCAATTCCAGCCAGAATCTTCATTGCTTTAATTCGGGGAGCCGGAGGGAAAGGAATTAAGGTCTGGAAACACTGACGCAACCGTGACGTGAGAATCTAGCGTTTCTCCCGCTTTACCCTTGGCGGGCGCACGCCCGAGCGCAGCACCCCCCGCCCCCGCGCTTTGAGCCCCGCGCGCCTACGGCGGCTCCCCCGGCTCCCCGCCGCGCCCAGAGCGCTGATTGGCTGCGCGGGCGGAGCCGGGAAGGGCGGGCCCTGCAGGCCGGTCTCCGTGGCCGCGGCCGTTGCCCCGCTTCTCCCGGGGGCTGGCTCCGCAGGTCGGTGCAGGAGGCGGCCGCGGTCCGCAGGGAGGATGAGCGGCGCCCGCGCCAGACCCAGCCTGCAGGCGCAGCCGGCCGTGAAGAGCGTGCTGGTGTACCGCAACGGGGACCCGTTCTTCGCCGGGCGCCGCGTGGTGCTCCGTGAGAAGGGCTGCAGCTTCGACGCCCTGCTGCGGGAGGCGACGCGCGGCGTCCGGGCGCCCTTCGGGGCCGTGCGGAACCTCTACACCCCGCGGGCCGGGCACCGCGTCCGGAGGCTGGAGCAGGTCCAGAGCGGGGCCAGCTACGTGGCCGGGGGCCGGGAGGCCTTCAAGAAGCTCAGGTGAGCGCGGGTGCCGCCTCCCAGGGCGCGCTCGGCGGAGGGCCTGGCCGACCGGCAGCGGGGACGGGACCCCGCGGGCGGCGGTGGCCCGGCTGCGCGGCCTTCTCCGCCCCTTCCCGGCCGCCCCGCGCGCGGACCCGGCCTGACGGCTGAAGCGCCTCAGAGTCCCGGCTTCCCCCGGGTGGCGCTCGGAGGCGCGCGGCCCGGGGCCCCGTGTCCGCGCGCCGCCCCGTCCCGGCCGGGCGCCGCCCGCGGGCCCCGTGAGCGCGCAGGCCGCCGCGGGCGCTGAGGAGAGCAGACGGGACTCCGTCGGGCGGCAGCGGGGTGCTCGTCCCCTGGTAACCCAGGGTGCAAAGGAGCAGTTCAGCTGCAGCCCGCGGAAGTTAGGGGGAGCTCAGTCGGAGATACTTCTGGACGGGGGCGGTAGAACAGGTGGAATTTAATATTCCGCAGGGTGGTTTTGCAGCTTTACCCAGGTGTGTTTCCCATGATAGAACCTCACCCATCTCAGTGGTTTCAGTGTATTCACAGAGCTGTGCAGCCAGCACCGTAGGCTAGCAGAGCATGACAACGTTCACCCCCCAAAAGGACGCGGTGCCTCCCACTTCCCCTTCTCCCGCCCCTGCTGACTGCTCGCCCGCGGTCCGTGGATCTGAGTGCTGGACACTGGCCGGCGTGGAATCCTACAACGTGTGGGGCTTCTTCCACTTAGCGTAGCGTTTCCCAAGCCGGGTCCGTCGGGTAGCAGGGGGGGTCAGTGCTCCGCCTTCACTGCTAATCGTGCTCCTGGGGACGTACCGCTTCCAGTGGGTGGGTGCCTGGCCTGCTTCACCTTGGCGGTTGCGAATAATGCTGCTGTGAGCACCTGTGTATAGCTTTTCATTTCTCTTGGGTATATACTTAGGAGGGAATTGCTGGATCCCGTGGTAACTCAGTATTCCATGGTTTAGAATATGATAGTTTAATTAAAACTCAGCTTGGGCCTCAGGATAGCAAAAAATATCTTCACCATGAAATATATGCCTGTGAATTCCGATTTTAACTGCGTAGAAATTTTTTTTCCAAATATCACTAAAGTCCGTCACGCCCTTCCTTTCTTAAATTTAAGCTGAGTTCTAGTCGTCTTGCCTTTTGCTACACCAAACATTCCTTTTGTGGGAGTTGAAGGCTGTATTTGGATTTATTTTTCCCTTCCCTTTAACTTCCTTAAACTTCCTTTAGTGTGAGTTCTCTAATTTTAGAAAGGAACTAAATGAGAAGGTGTACTTCAGAGAAACTTAGAACTGAAAACTGAAAACCAAGAGACTTGAAACGTTCTTAAAGCAGCAATGTTTATTAGCTCCCTATCCTTGTACCAGCACTTGACTCAGCTAGTTAGTTTCTTAATACAGAAATTCCTGCCTCACAGTGCTGTAGAAAGTAAATGGTATGGATGTGAACGTGTTCTGTAAACACCAAAATGTTATATGAATGGAAAGCATCTCTGTGTCCGGTTCGTTTCATCATTTGCTTTATTGATTTTTTTATTGACTAATTTTCATATAAAGCAATTTCATGGGAATGGAACCCTGCTTCAGAGACTATTAACGGCTCCAAAATTGTAGGCTCACTCTATTTAGGAATTCGTTTTCTCTTTTGTTTATTTGGCACTATCAATTTGAAAGAAAAAAACAGGTACGGTTCCAAACCAAACAGAAAGTACACTTGAAATCACTCCTTATGTATGGGAGATTTGCATGGCTATTTTTCCTTTGAATTCTCACACACAAAAAATTAAGTTTGTTATAACAGTTTCCATGGTTAGTTTTCCACGCTGACAGATGAACAGTTTATTTGTGTTAAAGTAGTAGTATTACGGTTATAATGATGAAAGTCATGAAGATTTAAGTGCTGAATGTATCTGAGCTTAGCAGTTGTTTAGTTTCACTATGTAACAGATGAAGCAATTGCCAAAAAACAAAAGAAAGCTCAAAAGATATTGAGGGTAATTCATGTCCTTTAGAACCTAAATGATGTTGGGGAAGATGGCAATGGTGAAAAATATTTTTCAAATGAAAATGATCAATTTCTTCAATTTCCTTTGCTGAGCCTTTTTCTAATAGTTTTGAAACCACGATTAAACCACAGGTATCTATTAAACCTTTATTTTATAGCAGAGAATTCTAGAGACCATTCTATTCATGGTCATAATTTAAGTGCTGGATTTATACTTATTTTTTATATTAAAACATTTATTTAGCACCTTCTGTGTATGAAGCACAGTGGAACCGGATCACAGTGATGGATTTGCAGGTTGAAGTTGACAGAAGTATAACGTTTTCCGGTTGTGCTTATACTATAGCTAAAGAACGATCACTAGTTAACATCTGTAGCAATTAATGATGGAATAATAGGGGTCTCCAGAGGTTAACTAGTTCACCCCATCTGGCTCAGCTGAACTGATGCCTAAACCATCCCACATGACTGAGCATTTCTGCATTTCTGTATCATTAAAGTGCTCTCATAGGGAAAAAGATCTCCCAGCCTTTCACAGTTGTTATTCTAATACAGGTGCTCAGGACTTTGTTTGACCTAAAGCCTGTGATTAATGGAGCTGTTAAGTATCTTTACGCACAAACCACTCCTTACTTCAAAATTGACTTAAGAAGTAGAAATACCATATAGTAGGTGTTAACCATTGGGGGGGGGGGAATGTTCCCCAATAGAATTATGTATTTCTACGATTTTAGGGTCATTGAAGTTTAGAGCAGATGTGTCAGCTCTTGGTGACACTGGAAGCAGTTTCTACCATAATTGCTTTTAATTACTAGCTCCTGATTTTTTGTTTTAGGCTTAAGTACTTACTATGGCTTACTTTACTTTTTAATACTTTTGAAAAACATTTATATGACTGACTCAAAAGCAGTAAAAGAAACCCTTACTGTTTTTTTGTTTTGTTTTCCCCCAGTTACTTGGACATAGGAGAAATCAAGAAAAGACCAATGGAAGTCAATACAGAGGTAATGCAAATAATTATTTGAAGGTTCAAATAAATAACAGTGCCATTTTTGTGTTTCTTATGGTGTGTCTTGGAGATTTGGATGACATTGTAATAATGAGATAAGTTGTTTAATATACAAATGGGACATTATAGGTTTTGAGGCAAAGATAACCCTTTCTTTGGATCATTATCAGAAACAGAGACTGAGCAGGTGTCTTAAGACATGTAGGAATTATATACAGTATGTTCCTACTTTCCCATTTTCTAGTGCCCTGGTTGAAATCCATAGGAATTTTCCTTGTCAAGTGGGAAGAGATTCAGGATGCTGTGACCCCAATCTTTACCAAAAACAGTCCCTTTCCTAACTTACTGCCTCTGACAGTACAGTGTTTACAGTAGCCAGGCTCACCCTGCCTGCCCCTGAGGCCTGCAGAGGAGCCTGTCGGATTCCCACGTGATATCAGGACAGCACCTCAATTTTAACTTGCACTGAAGCTCACCTGAACACAGTCCCAAAAGCACGTGTGCAGATTGGGAGTGGATATTCAGAACACTTCATTCCACATAGCTTCTGAATCCCTAGTGGACTTTTCAGATATTCTGCAGGACATATAGTTTGTGGATGAAAAATAGACAAGAACAAAGTTAAGGCAGTCACTGGACGTGAGGCAGTGAGACGGAAGGAAACATTGTAGCTAACCCAGACTGGGGTTGTGTTCACCAGCCCAGACTCCCTTCTCCCCATTTTGACCCCACATAAACAAATGGGAGTTCTGCCAGTGGAAAAATGGCTGGCAGAAAATAATTTTTTCCTCATTTGGAGAGACTGCTCACCTCTCCTACATTGTGTTTATTCCCAATAGGACCAACTAGGTCTCTAGAAAAAAACTGTAAGAATTGTGCAGTATTTAGAAGAATGTGAGGTCAAATTCTTCATTTGGATAATTTGTGGAAAGAGGTGCTAATCCCAGCTATTTAAAATAATTGATATTCTTGTTTGTATTTTTTATTTTCGATGTGTGTCAAATTGATTATTCATGAAGGTGCTAAGATTTGTAGCTTAATGTAGGCAAAGGTATGAATGTTCCAGGTGGCGCTTATGTTTCAGCTAAATTATAACCACTGGTTAATATCTAGAGCAAATAGTAAAAAAGGACATGAGTGAATTAGTTCTGGGTAACAATTTTGTTTGAAGGATACACAACTATTTGAAGCTGGCAACCTTACTTGAAGTTGGTGGTTGAAACTGACTTTCTATGATAGAATTTGGGATGTGTAAATTCCTAAGGAATATGAACATATTTACTTTGGATTCTGGTGTTTTTGATGAAGACATTGTGCTTAGCAAAGTGCAACAGGTGTGCAATAAGTTTCTCAGATTGCTTTTTTCTCTCATTAAGGTTATCTTTAACCAAGGAAACATTCACAAGGACTCTAGTTAATTTAATTTGCTATTTTAATTCCACCTTGGAGCAGTAGCTATTGTTTTCTCTTTACTTGAGGCCTACTCAGGAGCCACATGAAGTTCTGATATATGGACACATGAATGCAGGGAAAAACCTGGCCCTTCACGGCGGCCAGAGGGCTGCATCTCTCCCACTTTGTTTCCTACTGGTGATTCCCTCCCCTTATCTTCTCCCTTACGTTAGTGCATAAACCCTGCTATAGCCTTTCATTTCTTCTCAGTCATTCCCCACAAAACCTTTCAAAGGGGATTAAAAAGAAAGAAGTAGAGAAAATTTGGGGATGCAAAGGAGATGGGAGGAGGTGGTAAGAGACTGCTTGTCCATGCTCTTCAGCACTTCCCTCGCCCACAGAAGCCCCCGCTCCCACCTGCTTCCTGAAGCCATCTCTCCCACTTTTTTCCTCCCCAACTTTCCCTCCCACTCTAGACGAGAAGTGTATTCACTTCCCTTGATCTTCAACAAAGAGACCCTCCTCAAAGTCCACACCATGACTACATGTGAAGCCTGCTTTGAGCATTACTAGAAAGGGGGAGTTTTGGGTTCCTGGCATCCCAAAAGGGAATCTGAATGTACTTCCCTACAGAGATACCTCTTTAACTGTTGGTTCTACAGTATTATTGCTATTGTTTTAGGTACAGCACACGTTAAAAATGTTTTGGAGGGCTGCTCTGAGAACCTAACTATTGTGTGTGTAATTTTTACTGTGGAGAAATGCCTCTTCCCTTTCCACAACTGATTTACAAACAAACTTTTAGAATTCCAACATGTTTGTAAGTCAGAGGACTATGTTCAAAATTTGAGAATCAGATGTGTGGATACTGGCCTCTCAGAAAAATCACAGATACTGATTTCTTGATCTGAGGTGGTGATTTCCTGTTACCATTCAAGTGTACTGAGAAGTACACCAAGTTAGATGCTGTCGGTGACTGCTATTCTTTGTAGAGAACATATTCTTGGACCTCACAGAATTAATTTTGAAGTGGGTTTAGGGCATGAATACAGAATTGGAGGGCTTAGAGTTGTCTCATGGGGAAGTTTCTATGTGGTATTAGCACAAACATCATTTATTCAGAGATGCTTCAGTCAGAAGGATGAGTAAAATGACCTCTTCATCAAAACGGGGGGCATTCCCTTGAATCTGAGCTCATTTCATACTGCTGGAGGTTTCAGTGTTGGACTACATATAAAAGCCAGTGCACATGATTTGGTTACCCTAATTGCTTGAAATATGTCAATTCTGATTTTCCCCAGTACATGTTATACTATAGAAAGACCTTTGCAGGGTGGTGGGGTTGTGTAGACTGTGTAGCATCAGGTCCTCACCACTGTGGCTGTTTCTACACATGATAGGAAACCCAGCCAGGGGGTGCTGGGACTATGGCAAATTTCCTTTTCCCAGAGCACCTCACTGAAGTCCATCAGATAACATGGATGCTCTTTAGATAGTTAATAATCCAGTCACAGTGGTTTCCACTTGTTGAGAGCAGGTCACCTTGGTGCTGGAAGTTCTGGTCTCTGTAATTGCTTTTCTGCTCCACGAGGCTCGTGTTTGAAGAGCCGTTGAAAGGACAGCCAGTCTTGCTTCTGCTGCTGTCTGTGGCCATATCATGGGGACACAGAACCCTAATGGACCTCTTCCACCGACCTGAAGGAAACACATGGTCTTATCTGGCTGACACTGTGGGCAGCAGAGGGAAAGCGGGTGAGCAGGAAGAACCGGGACAAGGAGAAGGAGGCAGGAATCAGAAAGACCAAAACCGGCGTCTGGTGGTTTGTACCTGCCCCAGAGCTGGGGCTTGCTGGGGGCTTGGAGCTGACTTCCTTGCCTCACACCGGGTCTTGTTTTCACGGATGACCAGGTAGAGACCTCCCAGATGCCCCTGGTGCCCGAGCCTCCCCTCCGCAGTCAGCCGGGGCAGCTGTTTTCATCTCTTCCTGCCCTCCCCGCATCAGTGGAGATGGTGTCTTGCCCTCTGACCATGGCAAGTCATCTTACTTACGTCTTCCTGGGCCTCTCTGTTTCCGTCCCCCTCCCCGCCCAGGCCCTTTTCAGGTCTCCTCTGTGCTTCTGTTTTCCATGTTGACTCACCCGCTTCCTCCCTCCCTCTGTGGTGACAGTCCGTGGGAGTCTTCTGTTCTCATGCCCTGGGCACCTCTGATCTGCTCGTGGGGTGCCTCTCCTCCTCCTCACCAGCGGTGCGCTCTCACTGAGTGAGTCCTCCTTGTTTCCCCACCTTATCCACTTGGCTTCCATGTGATTGGGCACCTACACCGTGCAGCTCAAGGCAGAGTGCCGGAGTGCAGAAATGAACAGGATGTGCATAGCTTCTCCTCGAGGAGTTGCAGTCTGGCTGAAAAGATATGCATTAAGCATCTCCAGGACCACATATGAAGGATTTGATTTGGTGGGATTCGGTTGCGTTTGTGTTGAGCTGCTCATTTCTAGGTGCTTTTGGCTTTATCAAAAGCCATCTCCCAACTGGGTCTTTTCTTTCCTCTCTGACCTTGAGTTGTAAATCTCTTTGATCGCCCCTGGGCCCACAACTCATTAAGTGTAGTGAATCTTTCAGATTAGTGATGCCGGGGTTCTTGTTCGAGGAGCCGAAGAATGAGCTTCACAAACAGTCAAGGTAGGAGAGCAAAGTACAGGCTTTTATTTAGAGATAAAGTGAAAGGACAGAGCTCGTGGCTCACGCCAGGAGGGAACAAGAGAGGTCCGTAGCAGTGCGTTGTCTAGGGGGTTTTATAGGTAGTTGAGGATTTTTCGAGAACATTAAAAAACTTAGGGGTGGGGACTTGTTAAGTGGGTCCTGAATATTAAAAATTAACTTAACTGTAAGGAATTTTCTGCCTTGATTTCTCTCTGGGACACCGGCACCTGGGTCTGGGAGCATATCAAAAGACTGCCTGCCCAGCCCCCAATGTGGGCTGAGGTATTGTCTACTTGCTAAAGAATTTTGAATCTTGAACTTCCTGGGTGTTAAAATGCAATCATATCTTTAAGATGGAATTCTTCCTGCCTTTAACCATGCCATCTACAGCTGGGTCTGCATGCTAAGTTAGTTGCTCAGTTTGCAAAATTACCTTGTCAGATCTGAAGGAGGAAAGACAGCACATAGGCCTGGGCCTTTTAGCATGCTAAAGTGAACCTTACACATGGTTACAACTGATTAGCATAATAAAACATGTGCCACTCTTCTTTATCTGGGGAACATTAAATGATTTCACTGAAGAATGATTCTAGAGCTCAGTGTTTAACATAAGAGTTTTAGCAGTGGGGGTTTCCTTGCATGTAGTTACGTTGCTCTGACTGCAAATATCCCGCCCTGCCCCCTGCGGAGGCCCTCATTCTATTCTGACTACATCTATGGTCCCTGTCTCATTAGGACTTTCTTAAATAGTTACTTAGAGTGCAAAGTCTGTTTGACTGGGTAAGAGGCCTGGGTACACATATACAGAAGGGACAAGCAGTTAGCTTGGCTACAGAGCGCTTTGGATGTGCTGGGCATTGGTGGGGCGCCAGACATAGGTGAATAATTCACGGCCCTTTTTCTCCAGGAGTTTAGGATCTAGGGGAGGAGATGGGAAATGCCATTTTCCAGGGCACATGGACTGGGCCAGAGGTATGCTTGGAGGTCTGAGGAACTGCAGAAGGGGTTAGAGTTGTGGGTCAGCCAGTTTAAAATGATTTTAAATATAATAGAATATTTTATTTTTGGCCTCTTTCTCCTTGATTAGGGTTTTGAGAATGTCCCTTTCTACAACTTAATTAAGGGGGATTATTTAATACTTAACTGTCTGTAAGAGCCTCTGACAGAGAGTGAAAATCAGCTTGGATGGAGAAGGCAGACGTAGCCTTGCCGTGAGTTGGGCGTAGAGCTCACAGAGCGCGATGCTTCTCCCAGCCCAGCAACTGTCATGGGCCGTAGGGCGCCTCTTCAGTGATTGTCACTTTCTTTCTGCAGAGACCCAGACCTGCTTTGCTGTTCCCTTATTTTACTAAACTGCCCTCACCTCAGAACAAGCCTTAGTTAATCCCCACTTACTCTCCTAATCTCATTTCAAATTTCAGGCAATCCAGAACTGAATCTGCTTCTTTAGCGCCTCCTTGGAATCCTTCAGAGAGAACCCAAACCTTTCAAACGAGTCCCTCTTCCCTCTTTCTCAGCAGGCGTCACCTGGCTGCAGCCAACCCAGTACATCTGCTTCTGTTGGACTTCAAGATTGTTAGAGAACAGGTCCTGGTGGCCTTCGGCCGATGGAGCTTAACATGTGCAGCAGAGCAGTCTCACACCGCGAGTCTCCAGGAGGCCTGCTAATTCTAGCATTAGCAGACTGCTAATAGTTGTAATTTTCTGCCATTTTGAATGTTCCTTACAAACAGTTAAGGGAGAAGTCTGTTTGCCTCATGCATGCCTGGTTATTGTACATTTCACATTTGTCTCAAATAAACGTCTTCATGGCCACTGCCTATTAAGTTTTGTTTCAGGGATAAAATTAGTTGTGGTTAAACCTTTGTATGATACATTTATTGTGCGTCTAGCATAGTTTGGAGCCTTATTAGATGGATGTTTTCACTCACAGGGACTTACTGTGTGCCTGCTCCGGGCCAGACATCGTGCCGCCACCCGGGAACCGCACAGCATGGCCCTGTCCTCGAGGAGTCACTGCCCCTCAGCCTGCCCGGCATCTGTGCCTCTGTATTGACTCTGTGAACACTGATCTTAGTGTAGAATATGTAGATTTCTGAGTTTAAGAGCCCTCCTATTGACAGCTAAACAGTTTTTGAACTTTATTATCGATAACGGGTCAGAGAACAATGGGACTGATTTTTGAGGAGAAAAAACACCTAATTCCTGGAAAAATTAGTTCCATTTCCTGGAGTTATGAACACCTTATCCATTTCTTTATGATTAGGATATTTGGCTTGAACTCTATTGCTTTCCCTTTTTAATATCCACCTTCTTCCCAAGACGTCTGTGAATTCCTGCAGCGACTATCATCTCATGCTCACTTCTGAGCTTCCGCTTCCAAAGTATTGGTGTTCTACAGCCTGTGTCTAAGACCCCGTCAATTCTGGGGTGAAATCCTTTCACCGATGTCCTCCCAAATACTCCAATCACATATGTGTGTGTGGTGAAGTTCACTCATGATTTGTAACATGGAGCACACTTTGTAGGCTGTGTACGAGGTTCAGCAGCCTAGAACTTGCCGCCAGACGCCGTGGCCTGGGATGCCCGTTCAGGCCCAGCCTCTGGCCTCGCTTCTTGCCTCCTGTCTCTTTGTCCCCATCAGGCTCTGCTCTACCTCTGCCCCAAGATTGCATTGATTTCTAACACAGAACAGTTCAGAGCTTTATTTTGTTCCTTGTCTCTTGCTAACCTGTGTTCTCAGGGTCATCAGAAAAGGTAATTTTTACCCCCTCCCTTCCATTTATACCTTAAAAAGTCAAGGGTCTGTTTGGTTCCCCCCGTTTCCTATCTGCCCCTCACGTGCCTGCTGGGGCACCGGACGCGAGTGCGACGGCCCGCTGGGGAGGGGGGCGGGCCAGGCCTGCCCTCCTCGGCCCCGCGCTGACCGCGCGCTCCGGGCCATGCAGAGCCCGCCGGTCGGCCCCTTCCCGGGCAGCGGGGCCCTCCGGCTGGCCGGGCCGTCGCGCTCAGCGCTCGCCAGTACGCCTTCCTCACTTCGTGGGTTCGTGTAGGAGGATTCGGATGAACCGGGTTTCCTCGTAGTGGGGGCCCAGCAGGAGCGCCCTGGGAGGAGGGGAGACAGGAAGGGGGCTTTTGAAACCCCCCGTGTCTCCGCGGCTGTAGAGCCTGCGGGAGTGCGGGCGGTGCTCCGGTCCGTGACTCTGGCGAGTGTCTTTATAGTTTTCAGTATCGTGATAAAGATTCACATTTCAGCTTGATCATCAGGCATAGTCTCTAATGAAACATACCATGGGATTTGCTGCCTAAAGGCTTTTGGTTGGGAATGGGATTCTAGACTTGAAATTGGGTGTAATTATTAACATTCCTGCAGGAAGGCATGGGGCTGTGTGGTTTGACTCACTAATCTTTAGCCTGGGAATTCTGGGCTCAAAGGGGGAACTACTTAAATAGCTAAACTCCTAAATATTTCTTTCTTTAATTTAGGGGAAGATTACCAGATTATGTTAGTCAGTTTTACTAATTTACTGAAGAACGGAAGAAAATAAAACAACTTTTGTGAATTCTTCCAATTGAAGATCATTCCTAATCTTTTATTATCTACTTTTCCCCCTCCTCTCTAAAGTAACTGCTAAGTAAGAAGCATTCTTTTAAGGACAGCCAGTTCACAGCAGTGGTGGTGGTGGGTCCCACACGAGTGTGGCCCTGCCCAAGCCCTGTGAAGACAGGGCTTCCTGTTAGAGAACAACTGGATGTATTTCATTTCTCACTCATACTTCCTAATTTGACCTATTTCTCAGTATTGAGCCGTGTGTGTGTGTGTGTGTGTGTGTGTGTGTGTGTGTGTGTGTGTGTGTGTGAAGAAGAATGAGAAACAAGTATTTATGTTAGCCTGGGAAATACTGGTATAATAAAGAATATCCACTGATAATCCTAATCAGCTCTGATCAAAAGCAAAATGGTTGATTTTAGTTTGTCCATTAACATGTGCCATGACATTTGTTCTAAACATCTTGTATTCTTTATTTGGCATTTCAACATGAATTTAGGAAATTGAACATTTATGAAATTATATGACATATGTATTAGATTTTTATAGTAAAAAGCTGTTCTAAGCAAACAGAAATTTAATAAACATTTAGAAAAAACCTTTTAAGAAAAAAATAGAAAATATCTACTAAAACAAGTTGCTAACTAAATTTGTATGATTAAGCATCCTACTTAAATGAAGTATCAAACCATTCTCACTAGGAAGTTTCACTAAAATAAAGTCCTCTGGCAACTCAAACAGTAAAATCTATGAACAGAGAAAGATCTTGTTCTCATACTGCGTGGGATTTGAAATATAAAAGATGAAATTTTAAGAATGAAACATGATTTGAAATTCTGCCAAGGTGTAGCAAGGTTTGGTTGATGGATATTTGTGTACCTACTGTAATAAAATAAATACATATTTAGGATAATCATTAGCATGAGCTTATTGAGTTTTCTGGTGAAGTCAAAGGGACTGTGCATGATGGAAATATAATTATTTCCACATAGTAGGAACAGTAGGAATATGTGCTAAATAAATAGCAAAGTGTAGCCAATGAAGACATAAATTATGCTCAACCATTTTTTGAATGATGCTCATGTATGATTTTACATTTTCTCAAGAATATTTCTCATGAGCCTGCTGGTTGCCAGGCAGTGGGCTAGATTCTAGCCATACAGATATAAAAAGATACTATGTGTCTATCAGAAATGACCAGGTAATTGTAGGAGGACTCTGGAAAGAGGTTTGAGTGATAAGATACACAAAGAAGAATAAGAATATTGAAAAACAGTGATTATTAGTCCAAGGGAAGAAAATTATAGACTTAATAATTGGCTCCAGTGCTTATAAAGAAAATGGGAACTAGCTCTTCTCTGTCAGAGCTGGGTACCAAAGAGGGGGAAAAACATTAAGCTGTGGTGTGAAGGTTGAAGAATTTAGGTCAAATTGGAAAAAGAAAAAACTTTTTAAATGGGTGGAACTACTAAACATTTATTGAAAGAAAGTGCCACGCCTCCTTTCTATTTCTAAACGTAAATACATTCTTCTGACATGCATATTTCAGTTGTATACCAAGATGGTGGAGCTGAACTGAGATGGGCTTGAATCCCAAAGCACCCGGCAGTCCAGGGCTCTGAGGGTGGGACTGCTGCTGCAAGAGCCTCCCGCGGAGCCCGAGGGCCGGTGCCAGGCCCCACCTTTCCTCAGGGAGGCAGCGAGTAGGGTAAACTGGCTGGGCCCCCCCCCCCCCCCCCCCGCAGCCCCTGTGTGGCACCTCCCGCTGTGATTTTCTCTTTCCTCAGTGTAAATGAGTGGTGCGGCTGTGATTTGCTGGCATTTCCAGGCAGAATTTTTAAGGAGCAACAACAATTGAAGCAACACCATGAAAGTGGCGAGTTTGGAGGCCCTTCCTGTTTTGGAGGGTGGCTCTTGCATCTAGAGCTTTTGGCAGCCCAGCCCCGGCACACATCTGGCAGCCGTTCAAAGAGCTGTTGCAGTTTTTCTCATCATTGTAAGTCCAGAGAAAGAAAACCCAAAAGGGGCAATACCTTAAAGGAATAAGGGAAGTGAAACTCAGAGGAGTTTCAGTAATAAGAAATAAGCATATAAAGTCATCTGTAATAACATTATGATTTTTTATCAGGATGTAAAAACTTGTCAGTTTAGGCACTTTCACTCTTTTATTTCTCTTTAATTTAGAACAAATTCTGAGTGTGTGTATGTGTTTGTTAAATGCCTAACTTGTGGAAACTGTTTCAAAGATCCAGAGTAGCACAGCATAGCAAGAAATCCTTAGCTATTTCCTGGGAAAGCATGTTAAGAACACCTTGCCAAGGGAGGAGGATCTGGGCTCACCCCGCGGGCCTCTTGGTTCTGCTGGGACGCAGACCCCAGTCTGGCCTCCAGCCGTCCGGCTGTCCTCTCAAGTGTGGTGGTGTTTAAGTCACTGGCTGGCGAGAGCGTTTGTGTAATTTAGCTTACATCTATCAGCACCCTGGAAAAACAACAGTGGTCTCTGTTTACAGGTAGCAGGTCAACAGTCTTACCTTTATATACTAAATAAAATGAATTTCAGTGCACTTAAAATGGATGGGTGGAGGTCCTTTTAAGGTAGGGGGCTGTTTTGGCGTTTGGTTGGTCTCAGCCTGGCCTACGCAGACTGAGCCTAGCGTCTGGCCTGGTGAGCAGTGACAATTCCTATGTATCATTATAAAAGACTCCTTTATAAGCAGCCGGACAGATCAAGCTCAGAAGTTACCCCATGATTACATAGTTTGGATGTTTGAATTTTTGAAATAAGGTCAGTTTCAGCCCACCTGTTAGTGGGGGGCAAAACTAAGGGGCGAAGGATTGTGGGAGAAGGGGACACCAAGCTGCCTGGGTGTATTTGCAGTGTCTAATGTTTAACCCGGAACATTTCTCTCCAGGGAATTTCTGATGGCAGCCTAGGCGGCTTTGTTGTTTTCCTCTCGCCTTCTAGCAGTAAATGCAAACTTTCTGAGTTTCAGAGATTTATGAGCCTCCTTGTCCATCTTTGCTATTTCAAATATACACTCTATGTAACTGAGCTGCCAACTCTTAGAAAATTTTATAAAACAAGCTATTAATATTATCCAAGTTGCACTTTATAAACTAAATGTTAATTGATAAAATTCTGTATTCACAGACTGTTTTCCTAGAAGTGAAAAAATTAATTCAATTTCCAGCACTACAAGTTTTGCATTAGCTAATACGGAAACTTCCACAGCTAGTTTTTAAAAGCTAGATTTTAAAAAGTGGTTTGAAATATCAATCTTTAAGTCATAGATATAGCAAAGAGATTCTTTTAGTATGTCTTTTGCAAATATATGCGAATATATAGTTTATTTCTCACAAACGCTCAGTTGGCTAATATTTAATTTAGTCAAATAGTGTACAGAAATTGGATTAAATTACCTTTCTCCTAGCTGGCACTTCTGCTAATCAGATTGCTATTCCCTTGTGTTATTCCTGTTTCAGTTATTTTATCAATTATATTGATTAACTTGGTTCTTCTCACCTATCAGTCCATCTAAACGCATTTACGTGGGTGTGTATGTATGTGATGAAGTATGGGCAATGTGATCTGCCCTTCAGGATTTTCAGCATTATTACTTAGTGACTCTTACTTATTTCTAAACTCCCTTCCCTTCCTCCACTCCCCTAATTCAATTGCTTACATACAACCATGTTCAAATTGTGGTTCCCCATCAGTTTGGGAATTCTCTGTGCTCTGTGTCATGCGAGTCAAGTCAGCGGAGTGGTGTGCACTGGATTGGGTGTCAGGAGTTCCTGTCCAATGGTTATCATATATATGTTCATTCCTGGAAATAACAGCCTTCATTAGAGGTCTGCATTTTAATCTGTAGTAATGTTAGTTTAGCTTGTGTGTCCCAGGCACCATGTGATTACTCTGAGCATATGGACAGAATTAGAAATCACAATGGCATTCTTCCTCTCCCATTTAGGTGCTCCTAAAGGATTACAGTAGATGGCTTTGTTTGCGGTATCTGGGAAAGGGGAGTCTGGAGGTGAATTGCTCTGTCTCTGCTCTTATTTTAGGCATGTTTTCATGTGGGAGGGTTTGGAGCTCAAGGAAATGTCACTTATCACAAATTTATGGCTCTTTTTGGTAAGAAAATATTAATATCATGCATTTTTTCATCAAAAAAGTTTTGAACTCGGATTTATGTGCCAGGCTTCATGCTAATTGGGTTTACGGTGGTGAGGAAGCCAGAAAAGGTCACAGCCTTCGTGAGGCTTGTGGTCTAGTGGGAAGGCAGGTGAACAGACAAGCCATCATAATGAAGCACGCTGTATGGGGGCAGTACAGTGGCACAGGTGCCCAAGAGGCAGCTCCCACAGGCTAGGGGAATTTCCAGAAGCTTCCTGGAAGAAGTCGCATTTGAGTGGAGACCTAGCGGGGATGAGTAGATTTCAGCCAGGCAGATGGGGAGGAAGAGGGTTCCAGGCAAAGGCAGCAGCATGTGTGCATGTCTGCAGATGAGTGAGCGCATGGCACATTCACAGCCTTGCACAGATCCTGTTTGGCTGAAGCGTGGGAAAGCATTGGGATGCGAGGGTGGGGATGGAGGCATCAGAAAGGGACCAAGGCTTTTAGGTGTTCTGACTTTCTCTGAAACCGATTGGAAGTTATGGAAGGGGTTTCAGCAGGGAATTGATATTATCACTCTTGCTGCTGCAGCAAGTTTGGTGGCTAGAAGACCACGCGATGGGCATGAATGTGGTACTTGTGATGGGAGAGGCTGTGGAAATGGTAGAAGGATCAGCTTTGAGAGGCAGGACTTAATGACCAGTGGTTTGGGAATAATGAAGAAAGATTCACTGGACAATTCTTGAATTTCTGTCTTGGGCTGCTGGATTCATTGAGACAGGGAAAATGTTTGTTCTTAGATAACAGCGGCAGAAATATTTGAAGTTTTAACTGACTGACCATCGAGTCAATCCAAATGCTAGAAGATGTCTGAAACCAAACCTCACCATGAGTGTGTGACTGTGAGTGTGTGAGTGTGCATGAGTCTGTATTTCTTTACTGTGTGCTTAGTAGGGTTTAGGCACTTTACAAATACGACCTGATTTAATCTTCACAACAACCTGATGATGTAGGGATTGTTTTCATCCCATTTTACAGAGGAGTAAATTGATGACTAAGTCATGGTCTTGCAAACCTCAGTCAGGAGGGACTGTGTGTTAGTATATTGTGAGTTAGTGCAGAGAGAAGCATTTTCTACTGAGCTGACAGAATTAAATGGAGATGATCATTGAATGTCTTCTTGTTCTTGAAAGGGCATTTTGAGGGTGAAGGGTTTTATTTATTTATGCTTTGATTTAATGATGATAGGAAGGAGAAGATATATAAAGGAAGACTAAAATTAGGAATTGAATCCAAAAAAGGGGCACAGTTTTCTTTCATTTTCCTTAATGTTCTTCTTTAACAAGCCGTCCTTGCCTAGTTATTTTAGTTGTATTTTCTATTGACCTTCTTTTTGCCTTTGCTAATATTCCCCATAGGACAGGCTATTTCTGTTGAATGTTTCCAATACAGCACTTGAAGTGGCTTTTACGTGTCTTCTTATAAAAGGACTCTCACAGGAAACTAAAGATATTTTTACATGGAAATTTACTACAGAGTGCAAAGAGATTAGAGAAAGAGATATTGAGCCAAGAATCATGAATTACTTTTTTTAATTTTCATGATGTTTACTGTCAAAAGGCCATTTTGTTTCTTTAGCATTTCTGACCAGATGGTTTGAGTAACATCTCCCAAGTTACTAGGCAAACAAAGCAACTTTGTAGGATTGGAGGAAGGGTAGAGGGAATGCACCGTGTGTTGGAGACAAACTGCCAACTGCATTGCCCCCCCCACCCCCCCAGTATCTCGGGGTATAAGTTACTTGATCTCTATGGACTTCACATTCTTCATCTGCAATATGAAAATAATAATACCTTCTTAAAAGAACTGTTGTGAAGATTAAAGACACGTAGATGTATACTAAGTTCCTGGCACTGTGCCACTTATATAGGTGGAACTCAATGAATTGAAGTTTTACCACATTGCTTCTGATGGTAATAAGGCTCATATGAATCCAGTAGCTGGTGAATGGAATAGGACATCATACTGGCTGCTTTTGCAGACCATGGCCGAAAGGAGAGGATGCACACATTTAAGTGCCCGATTGACTGTAAAGCCCTCTGCACATGCTAGGTGATACTTATCCATCCTTCCCCCTGGAGTGACCGTAGAGTAGGTGTTTTATAAATGGTTGAGATCATCATTACATAAATACATGAAAAATGAAATATATCAGTAAGTAAAATAGCATAACATGAACTTTTTTGTGTTATTAAATCTTTGAGTTGTTCTTCAAATATTAAGGTTTTAAAATCTTCAGTGACTTCCTATTTTTCTTGACATAGAGATAAATGCCTTAATATAGCCCCTAATGCCGTAGGTTGGTGTTTTCCAAACATCAGGTCATGATGCTTTAGTATGTTGAAAGTCAATTTAGTTGTGATGAATATATACAAAAATAAAATAGACAATATTAGATTGCCATTTGGTAGCAAGGGCTATGTCCTGTTTTGTGAAATGGTGATTTTGAATAAGTGTGTGTGTGTATGTGTGTGAATCAGGTTGCAGTGTAAGATGTAGTCCTTGCTTTGAGTGGTGGTCAGTAAAATCTGAACGGTGCCATCCTGTGCCTCATACCCTTCCAGACCCACTCTTCCACCACTTCCTTTGCTTTATGTTCTCTGCCATTACCACTCCCGCAGTAAGAGGTGGAGTCTGTTTTTCTCTCACCTGAACCTCAATAAGACTTTGGACTGCCTGGAAGAAAAGAATGCAGCGGACACGGTGCTGTGGGACTGCCGGCCTTTGGCTCACAGTGCACCTCTTGGAGCTCTTATCTTGGGGCTTTTGCCTTTGGCTGTTCACTGCATTTGGCCCATCCTTCCCCATTCCTCCCTCTGCCTCTTTCGCTCACACTTACCCCAGCCAAATGCCACTTCCGCAGGCACGCCCTCTCTGACCGTCCTGACTGGACCTCGTCCCCAACTGTTGGTGCACATGGGGCCTTTCTCTTTTATAGCACTTGCTATGAATGAACTCACCTTTGTGAGGTGAAGTAATGGATTGAAATGTATCTCTCCCCTTAGACTGTGAACTCTAGGATGTCAGGTGTCGTGCCTGCTTATACTCCTCTGGGAACCACCCCAGGCATCAAACACAGTGCCTGGCACACAGAATTATTTATTTAATGAATAGTAATCATGCTACTTTCTTGGTATATGAAAATGGCTGTAGTCAGTTTTTGCTTTAAATACTTCTGTTTCCTTCATGTTTAACTTCTTATGATTTTTTTTAAACAAGGCATTCCAGTTATTCAGGGTGCACAATAAATTACCCCAAATCTAGTAGCATAAGGCAATGATTTATTTTGCTTATGGACGCTGTGTGTCAGGAATTCAGGGAGGGCATAGCAGGGATGGTTTTTCTCTGCTCTGTGATGCCTGGAGCCCGAGATGCAGCTTTGAGCGCCGCAGGATGGGATCTGTTGAGGGCTTGTTCGCTCACATGGGTGCTGGTGGATGACGCATGCTGTCAGCTCTGCCTCAGTTCCTCCTCTGCTTCCCTGTCCTGTGGGGTCTCTCCCTGTGGGGAACCAGATTTGGCTTCTTCACAGAATGGTGGTGGCTTCCCAGGATGAGTGCTGAGTGAGTGAAAGAGAGAGTGGGAGAGGAGGGAGGGGGGCAGGTGGCAAGACTCTGGAGAAGGAAGTGGGTCAGAAACACTGCTGTGGCCATTTTTAGGAAATGCAGTCTTCTACACCAGGAATTTATTTCACTTCCAGTGTTTAGACACGGTTTTGCACACCTTCAGGTGTGGGTGTGTTTGATGATGACTTTTTGGTTTAGCACAGAGGCTCTCCTTCTTTCCGTATCTTATCCTGTAGCATCCCCAAATGAAGAACGGGTTTTTCACTTAATTGCTTTCAGGTTTAACTACACTATATAATTAATTGGTTCATTCTAATCCATAAACACTTTCTCATTCTTGGTTTTCTGGTTGCTGAGGAAGCACCACTCTGCTCTGGGACCTTTTTCCTGTCCTGTAGAATATTGCCAATACAAGGAAAAGAATAAGAAGGAGCCATATAATTGATATTCTGCAATATAATTTGTCACTTGGACTCAATAGAAACATATTACTAGCATGTAACACTTAGTCTTGATAAAATTGAACATTCAAGATGCAGATAATCTAAAAGAAACACTTCATATAATTATGACAAAAATACTGAAAAGCATTTAGATATGTCCAGATATGGCTAAAAATTTTACAACTATATATTTCTAGATATGTCTAAATATTATATACAAATATATGTATTTAGATTTAATATAGAAAGGTTAATTCTAAATACAATTGTTTAATAACTTGCTTGCTTAATTTTTTTTTGTATCATTAATATACAATTACATGAGCAGCATTATGGTTACTAGACTCCTCCCATTATCAAGTCCCCACCACACCCCATTACAGTCATTGTCCATCAGCATAGTAAGATGCTATAGAATCACCACTTGTCTTCTCTGTGCTATACTGCCTTCCCCATGCCCCCCCAACATTATGTGCGCTAATCATTATGCCCCCTTTCCCCCCTTATCCCTCCCTTCCCACCCATCCTTCCTCCCCAGTCCCTTTCCCTTTGGTAACTGTTAGTCGTTTCTTGGGTTCTGTGAGTCTGCTGCTGTTTTGTTCCTTCAGTTTTTACTTCGTTCTTATACTCCACAGATGAGTGAAATCATCTGGTATTTGTCTTCCTCTGCCTGGCTTATTTCACTGAGCATAATATCCTCTAGCTCCATCCATGTTGTTGCAAATGGTAGGATTTGTTGTCTTCTTATGGCTGAATAATATTCCATTGTGTATATGTACCACCTCTTCTTTATCCATTCATCTACTGATGGACACTTAGGTTGCTTCCATGTCTTGGCTATTGTAAATAGTGCTGCGATAAACATAGGGGTGCATATGTCTCTTTCAAACTGGGGCAGGTCTGCTGTTTTCTTTTGTTATAAGGTCATCGTGCTACTGTGCCAGGTTGCTCATCAGAGGAGGCATGTAATGGTGTGACACGTGGTGCTGTAAAGGCACAAGACAAGTTGGAAACCATTAAACTAAGGCTTGGATTTATTAACATTGCATACAAGCTTGTTATAAGGCTGCGAGGGAAGGGAGAGCCCTGGGAATTACATGTTACCAGAGAGAGAATGCTCTTCCTGTCCTCAGGTGGGAAAGATTTTATAGAATGGGTGAGACCACAGTAGTGATTTGAGTAAAAGAAGGGGAGACGTCAAAAGAGCTGGGCTCACAAGAAGGTGAGCCGGTGTTTGCTGATGTATGTCTGTGTCGTACCAGAAACAACAAGGAAGGTCCAGTGTTTGCCATCTGTGTCAGCATTCCTATGTCTCCAAATACTGCATTTGCAGAGAGAGTGCCTCAATTGCTTTCCATTGTAATTCATTTTAATGATAAATACCTAGTTTATAAATTTGCATTTTAAGCTTTTTGGGAGCACAACCAGGCACCTTTGTGCTGGGAACGGGTTCATCCTGGGTAGAAAAGTAAGATTAACGCACAGCCTAGCTTTCTTTTATCCACACTGACCCGTCACCATTTAAAACATCCTTACTTGTGGATCCTGTTTCCTTTCCCTTTAGTGGCTGTGGCGCTCTGATGTTTCCTCACAGATTCTCCCTGTCCCTCTTGAGTCGTGGGATCCTGTCTGCCCACAGTGATCTGGAAGGAGGTGGACCAGTGTTGAAATCAAGTAAAAAGGCTGCCTCGCACACTAAACAAAGCCAGTTTATGAGATAATCTGTGGTGGTCCATTTTAAAAGGCAAATTTTCAGGTACTTGAGGATGTCAAATTCCTCCTCCTTTGAAGCTTAGAAAGGATGACTTTTTAGGTCAAGTTTCCCCAAACAATACTGTTTATACAGGGTGGCCTTTTATTTTGATTTATTATTGTACACTCTATGGGTGTGAAGATTTCAATTTACCTTTTGATTTGTAGGGCAGGTTTTAGAGGCTTTGGAACAGTATGTCTAGAAATTACATTCGGCCCAGTGTTGTTTGGTAGTTGGTAACCTGGAAACCTAATTGCAGCAGCCAGCCGCACAAACACGGTCGCTCTTCTGAGTGCTGGTAGTGGAAGTGGTGCCAGGAGGGCTCAGCCCGGAACCGGCTTGACAGCCTTACGGACAGAACGGGCCTCCAGCGCATGGTCATCGCTGACTGGGGTGCAGGCATTCTGAAGGTGCTTAGTGGAATTTAGAAAGAATAATTATTTCAGTCCTTGAGTCCTTGGCAGTGTGTTCACTAAGGCTTTAGTTGGGAGGGACTAACGCAAGATGAAGTGTCCTTCTTTTCTATTTGAAGGTTAAAGTAGCCGTTTTTTCCACCATATCCAGGAGACTGTAAGAGACTTGCTTTCTTAAATAAATTTGCTTTTTTTTCCTTCTGTATTTTATGTTATGTGAGCACTACAATTACTTGGGAAGCAGCAGCATGGAAATGTGAACACGAACAAGCTCCCATACATTTTATTAATTCACATCTTCATTTTGGCATTATAAATGCAGGTAGAAAAGAACATAGTGCAGGAAGACTCAGTGTGGGATTGGTTTTGTGTCATCTTATGGATTTTGCATTATTTGTATTGAATGTAATTAAGGCACAAAGTAAGCTAGGCCACTTGTAATAAAACCTAGATTAATCATGGAAATGGGTTGGTTCCAATTTGGGGGTGATAGAAGGGCTCTCTCTCCCATTTCCCATTCTGTTTGGAACAGTAGATGACTAGTGACAGGTGCCTAGCTTGTCTGTCTGTCTGTCTCCTTCCAGTGTGTCCTTCGTTCCAGGTTATCACATTCTCTTTACCTTGCCTTTATAATTTAGAGATTACAGGGTAGAAATGAGGAGTTGAAAAGAAGTTGAAATGCAGTGGTATTTTTTCCAACTGATTTTTCAACAAACATAAGTCAATAAAAGATTTCATTAAACTTGTTTTTCTTCTTAATATGATACTTCATGCTGAGAAAAACAAATGAACTTGATAAAGGCTTTCCAAGAAGCCTATCTTACATGCAGAGGGAATGATGGTAAACTTTGTCCTTAAATTGTGTTATTATTCTGTATATATTTCCCTGCTTACTACACATCTACATACATCCTGGGTAACTAAGCCTATTTAGCCTGAATTATCTCTTCAAACCTTAATTTATATACTTCCATCAGTAGGGAATGCCCCTCTGTTTTTATTTGAATTCCTGTGTTTAGCATTGTTTACCATGGAGAGACATCATGACATACTGGAAAGAATATGGATTTTGGAGCTTAAATAGGCCTGGTTTTAATCCTGCTTCTAGGACGTAAAGTACATTGGAAACTGGAAAAAGTTGTATCTGTCTTGGTGCTGTAGTTATCAAGAAATAGAAAGTGAATATCTACCATGTGTCAGATGCTGAACTGGCTAATTGGGATGAAAAATAAGAAATGGATAGCCCTTACCTATCTAGAAATTAGCTTGTTGTCTAGCAAGAATGATAGATGATGCACATACAAATAGTGGTAAAATATGGTAGGTGTGCCAGAGTGTTTAAGCCCAGTGTTAATGACTGTCCCAAGGGGAATGCCACTAATATTACATGACAAGGGAAGCAGAGAAAGGGCACTTCAGAGCGGAGCTGGGTCTTGAGAAATTGGTCGGTCAGTAGACATGTTGGGGACAAGGTGAGAATGCCATGAACAAGGACATACCAGCAACAGATGTCATAGCTGTGGCGGCCACTAGATTGGGCAGCTGACCTCTTGGCTGTGAGAGGCTGTGGGCCCCAAACTCAACAGAAATTCCCTTTGGCTGAATCAAGACCCTGCAGCAGAGATTCTCAATTCTTGGAACGTTCAAACTATACAGATTCCCTCTCTGCCCAAAGATAATTCAGATACGAGTTAAAGCCTTAGTTGAATTCAGAACGTTGCATGATCAGATGTCCAAAGCACAGCCAAGTTTAATATCACGTATAGTGTATTTTACAGGAATCTAAACTCTTTATTACCTTGAGATCTAATAACTGTGAAGGTGAATCTACACAGGGGAATCCATCTTAAAACCCTCAGTTGTTGACAGCTCAGTACCAATAGGCAAGGGATTTAGAGTCATCCTGTGACCTGAGCAGGAAAGCTTGCCCAGTTTCCGTAGATATGGGAATGTCTGCTCTGGGAGAAATGTCCCTCTTTGGTTCTTGAACAAATAACATTTATCACACATCTTTAGACACACAAACTATTCTTGCTCATCATCAGGTAAGAAAGTAGTCTTTATTTGTTCCTTGGAAATGGAAGCTCATTAATCTGGACTAGACCCCATTTCCTGTGTGTGCCACTTTAGCCATCTGTTGGAGACTAACAAATGCTGGGCATTAAAGTGTGAAAATAAGCTAAATACATACTAAGCAGAGACCAATACATGCAAAGGGAAAGAAAAATTAACACATTTGCTAGGCTTTAAAAAATGATTTTATTTAAAGAATGTTAATTTTGTTAGTAACATCCCATTTCTTCATTATAAGTTAATGTTAAGAGATTAATTAAAAGTGGATTGCAGCAGTGAAAACTGATTATATATACTAAAATTCAGACACATCACATACTGTCAGTTGCTAAAGACTGAAGCTATTAGAAGTGATGAGTTTTACATAGATAGGTTAGTACAAAAAGTGTCAATAGAAGTTAAAATAAAATGTTTATGTACAGTAGAAAGAAAGATCTCAGAATTTATAGTCCAAAGTCCTGGGCTGTGTTTCCTATGGCCTCAGTTTCACCAGCTGTGAATTGGGGATGACAATAATACCTTATCCCATGCCATTGGAGTCCAATGCCATTCATCTCAGCTCATCAGACTCCAGCTGCTTGCAAGCTCTGATAGTCCAGGACCCCTGGCTGACTTGCTCATGGCTGATGGGGGGCTCCACACACGTGTTGTGGTCGTGTGCAGTGTGCCAGGCCCTGGGCTGCTCTGGGGGAATGGAGCAGGCTGCAACACAGCCTGGGCTCACAGAGCGAGCCATCTATCTGGGGAGCCAGCAGTCACCAAATACTAAAACCCAAGGACAGCAAGGTGTGGCTTAATTGAGTCTGTAGGTGAAAGTGCTTCATACATTCTTGGTTTCTTTGTTTTTTTCTCATTCTTAGTTTTTATTGAAATGAATAATAATGGGGCTTTTTTTCCCCTGCTGGATAAATTTTGGCTTCCTTTCTGTATCTTCTGTTTCCTGTATAGGTAAGATACATGCCAGCCAGCTCGTAATCTTTGTGTAATTTCTAATTTTATGGATCATCTAGTAAATTTTAAATTTGGGCTGATTTTCTGCTATCCTGGGAGCAACCAGGGGATGTCTTTTTGTTGGTTGATGTGTTTTAAAGATGAACACCTGTTTTAACATTAGCTTGAGTTGAAAAGGAAGGTAGTAAATATATTGACAAAATGCTGATTTAATGAATTTTGACTTTAAATGACTTGGATTAGCCAGTGTGTTTTGATTATCCTTATCCTTTCTCTTCTCCATCAACAGGGAGACTTGGAGATTTCTGTAGATGTGCATACTAACAAAATTGCAGTTCTGCATAGGTAAATATGCGTCTTCAACTCCTTTAGGTGACCAGAGCAAAAAGCTCCCTCCCTCCCTCCCTCCTTCCTCTCTCCTTCCCTCCCTCTCTCCCTCCTCTCCTCGACACCCCCCTTTTTTTTTCTGGTTTTAGAACTTTATGTGAAATTTGACCAAAAATACTGGTTTGTGGTCTGTGATTCAACATGGGAGGGGGAAGGGAGGTCTGGAATAATGACAGGTAAATACTGTGGAAGTAGGTATAAGGAGCTTCTGAGACTGAAAGAGAGTTTTGAGTTCTCTCAATTTTATTTAAAAATCAGACACATGGCACAGTAAGTGTGCCTCATCATGCACTGGATGTGGGCATTTGGTTTTTGTACATAGGTCTTGCTATTATGATGCTAAGGGGTAAACCCTACCACAGGCTGAGATGTGAATGCTGTGACGAAGAAAAGACAGAAAAATTCCCTGAATTTTCTCTAGTAACTTATTTTAAAAAATAATAAAAATCCACTCCACCTGCTAAATGTACTTTGGAGTTAGGGAAAATTTTGCGGAGCACATGTGTTGAGAACTCCTGTCCTGGGACATGGTGCTGATGCGAACGACACCTGTGGCTCATTCTCTGCGAAGTCATCTTGTAGAAGTGGGAACGACGGTCTCCCTTGTGATTCTTCAGGGCGTGGGGGACGTCCAGTCTCAGCACAGGGCAGGATCTCACTGTCTCTGCGAGTGGGGGCCAAGGCCTGCCGGCCTGCCGAGGTGGGTGCTCAGAGCCTCAGAATTCTCCCGCAGGGCACCACACTGCTTTTGCCATTGCCAGGAGGGCTTTATGATCTGCCTACTTACCGTGATGCAGAAAGGTTCATGGGTGATTAAGGACGGTGGCCTGCAAGTGCGCGCCTTCATTTGAAAGGAAAAGGGGTCTTACGTGAAGGAAGTGTTCCTCTTGCTCCCAGACTGTTTGAGTTTGAACCAGGCGGCTCTGGGGATTCTGGTTTTGGGTTATTCCAAGAGGGGAGATTGTCTTAAGGGTCCTCCTAATTCCTAGACTTTCCCTGTGAAAGGTAGATGGGGAGCAAAATGCACTGCATTCGATGTGAAATTCCAGTACTTGATGTGTCTTTGGTTTAGTCTAAACACTTGAGATGCGAAAGTGTTAAGGCTCTTTCATGAGCTACTCTGACCCAAGTAACCTAGATAGTGAAGGAATAGAAATAGGAAGAAGTGGGACTAAGAAGAAACAAACTTTGATTTTCCTGTTAACAGTTGTTTACAAATTAGAGACGAAATGTTGTAAGATGTTTGTTTTTGCAGCTATTTGGCCTTAGTGGACTGAACAGGAACAGGTTTCATTCCTTCGTGTGTTTTCCTTACAGGGCGGTGCTTCTGTCGCATTCGCTGTTCTCAGGTGTGTGCGTTTCACGCAGGTAGGCTGGAGATCAGCGCACAGTAGGCCAATGACTTAAGGCGGGTGGGAGGGTGGGCCACTGTGCCGTCCAGTCTTGGACTGTTACTTTTTGAGGTTTTCTTATGCTTCTAAGTAATGGAAAAAACCTCACTGAGCTTTGAACATTCTTCTCTATCTACATCATGTGCTTTTTGACCTCCTGGATGGTGTAGTCTTGGTATGAAGGTGGTTTTTTTTTTTGGACCTAGTTCTACCCTAAGGGAATGCAAATATTTTCCCAATTAGGCTAGGTTCACTGGTTAACAGAAAAACCATTGTTTCTCATTATTCTGAGCTAGTAAGCCTGGCATGTGAAAAAAGACTCCCTGCTTTGTGTATTAGTGATAAAACCCATGACTGAGCTTGGAGAGGGAACTGTTTTCTTCTCTGTTTTAGTGGTACAAGTAATAATTTAGGGTCAAATTCAGCTGGACGATTTTTTTTTCAGCTTGTTTCTTGGCTTGACAGTAATAGAGGGTCAAGTTTCTTTGAAACTGAACAAACAAAAATGCAGTCACATGATATAGCACTTAAGCTCAATCTGTTTACAGAAGGGGACTTGTTGGTTTTCTCAGGAAGCATGTTTTTTTCTTTTTTATTACATTTTAAGTTGTGGCTTATTACTGGGAGAAGACAGGGCAAGGGATGTGAAGACCAGGCAGGGGTTCCTGTGTGTCACTATTTTTAGTTGTTATCAGGGGTATCAAACATTATGCTCAACTTTTTATTTTGATGTAATTTTAGACAAACATTGCCAAATAATAGAATTCCTTGTATACTTTACTTCCCCCAGCTTTGTGTTCACATCTAACATGACCGTAGTATAGTAACCGAAAACAGAAAAGCAAAATTGATGTGATCACCTAAGTTACAGGTCTTACCCAGATTTTGTTGGTTTTCCCACTAATGTCTTTTTTCTGGTCCCAGATCCAGTAGAGGGTCTCCCACTGCATTCACTTGTCATGGTTCCTTAGTTTCTACTAACCTGCTACCATGCCTCAGATTTTCATGACCTTGACAATTTTGGAGCTGAATTATTTTGTAAAATGTCCTTCCACTTGGGTTTTCCTGATGCCATCTTGTGATTGGGTTGAGGTTATTTACCTTTTTGTCAAGACTGTCAGGAGATGATGTCGTGCCTTGCACAGCTCACTGTGCAGGAAGGCTCTGTGGTGGAAATGTAATAGAAAATGCAATCTTCTCCCCTTCCACAAATCCTCTCCATGAAAGGCAGTAGATAGAAAGCACTTTTATTATTGAATAAACATTAAACAAGAATATGATGCACATTACAAGCAGTCCACTAAGAGACTGCAAAGACAGAAATTTACCTCTTTTATGTAGCCAGGAAGATGCAGCTACTACATACACGTTGCCAAGATAAAAAGTAGCTAGTCTTCAGGTAGGACTTGAGAGCACCATTTATCACACATAATTCATCCTAAATTCAGTTGGTAATTGGGTAACCATTCTGTTAGCTAATTGGCTTTATCCAGAAGGTACATGAACTATGACAGGAAGTAGTTTTGCCACTTGGAGGAGCGCGCCCACAGAGGTCAGGCTCCCATCTCCCACAGAAACTGGGGAGTAGGGGTCCTGTCTCCCCTGTTATTTATATTCTAGGTCCTTGGAAAAAGACATTGTAAAGTTAACAAGAGGGTATCTGATTTTCAAAAACACTTTACATATATTTCAAAGATAGGAGGAATTACTTGCAATGAAAGTTTTTTTTTTTTTTTTTAAGTAAATGCTCTAATTAAAGGGTGGGGAGGAAAATCTCTTAATTTCATCAGGGAGAATGAGTCCTTTTAACTTGTGTTTTTCCCTCGAGGACATGGTGTTGATATGTTTTCTTACCGTGATACTAGCTTTGGCCACTTTTGTTTCTGCCACATTTCTCCACTGGGAAGTCACTGGTTTTTTTCTTAGTAATTAACTATGTTGTGGGGAGATACTTTGAGACTGCAAATATACTGTTGCTCATCATTCAAGGTTTCACCCACAAAGCTTATCATCCATGGGTGGTTCTTGACTGTAACAGCTACTTACTATGGTGTTTGCCTAATGATCTGTTTCCATTCTTCCTTCTACATGATTAATTGGAATTCTCCTGTACAGAATAGTTACCTTTTCTCTTCCATCCATCCATAAATTAATTCATTTAATCATTTTTTTGTATCAGTATAGACTCATAGAGGATATTCTCTGGGTTAAAATCAATACCATCATTATTCATTGAATTTTCCCTGTTTTGGCCACTGGGGACTCTTTCAAGTAGATTTTGTATCCTTTTGACATGGTGTTGCCATTTTTTGAGCATTTCATTACTTTCTAGTACCACAAGATGTTCCAGTCTCATTTTTTCCTTCTCTAGCATTTCAATTGATTGTTTCTCCAAAGAATGCTAATCCCTTTTACTGGAGAATGGTATGTAGAAACCAACATCTGGGCATTAGAGGTGCTCTTTGCTACTGAGATCTCATGGCTCTTAGGCCCTCTCAGTAGATAAAGGTTGAAAGCATATGTATGTATGCAAATACTCCCATCTATATTTATTTCTTAATCGGTCCATCTGTATATATGTTCAAATGTATCTGTAAACAACCGAGTTCATACTGATACCTCCAGTTGCATGTCAGCACCACAGAGTTCATTCTAGCCTTCTCCATTCCTTATTATAACTTCTTTCTCTAACAGTGAGCATCCCCACTGTCTTTATTTACAGTGTGCTTGTGTATTTGTTCAATTTTAATGTAAGCATAAAATAGTTTTAGAATTGCTAACCCATACTCCTATGAGACAATTAAATAGAGTCAGTATTTGTGTAGCTCTTTTTATCCTTATTCATCCAGTATGGAGTAAAAATACTATATTTCAAGTTACTTACTGTTTTCCTTCTTCACCCCTACAGGGTGGTTGTGTTAGGTGTTTGTGATACAGTTAGACTTAAGTGTTGCTGTTTGTGGTCTATTTTGGGTTCCCCGTATCAGGGTTGGTTTTAGTAATATGCCATGGCCCTAGAAGTTGTAAGCTGTACAGAAAGGTATACTGAGAGAAGTGTCCCCCCACCTCCTTCCCTACTATTTAGTTTCTAGTCCTTCATTCTTTCCACTCAGTTACTGTCCATTCCCTAATAAGAAACCATTCTTTCTAGCTTGTGGTTTATCTTTCCTCTTCTTTTCTTACCCTTTTCTATAAATGACCAGATACACACACACATTTCTATTTATTTATTTATTTATTTTTTACTTTGGTATCATTTACCTACAATTACATGAGGAACATTATGTTTGCTAGACTCCCACCTTCACCAAGTCCCCCCCACATACCCCATTAGTCACTGTCCATCAGTGTAGTGAGATGCTGTAAAATCACTACTTGTCTTCTCTGTGTTGCACAGTCCTCCCTGTGCCCCCCAACACATTATACATGCTAATCGTAAGGCCCCCTTTTTTCTTTCCCCACCTCCTCCCTCCCTTACCACCCATCCTCCCATGTCCCTTTCCCTTTGGTAACTGTTAGTCCATTCTTGGGTTCTGTGATTCTGCTGCTGTTTTGTTCCTTCAGTTTTTCCTTTGTTCTTATACTCCACAGATGAGTGAAATCATTTGGTACTTGTCTTTCTCCACCTGGCTTAAGTCACTGAGCTTAATACCCTCTAGCTCCATACATGTTGTGGCAAATGGTAGGATTTGTTTTCTTCTTATGGCTGAATAATATTCCATTGTGTATATGTACCACATCTTTAGCCATTCATCTACTGATGGACACTTAGGTTGCTTCCATTTCTTGGCTATTGTAAATAGTGCTGTGATAAACATAGGGGTGCATCTGTCTTTTTCAAACTGGGCTGCTGCATTCTTAGGGTAAATTCCTAGAAGTGGGATTCCTGGGTCAAATGGTATGTCTATTTTGAGCTTTTTGAGGAACCTCCATACTGCATTCCACAATGCTTGAACTAATTTACATTCCCACCAGCAGTGTAGGAGGGTTCCCCTTTCTCCACAACCTTGCCAACATTTGTTGTTTGTCTTTTGGATGGTGGCGATCTTTACCGGACGCACACATTTTTTATTCCTTTCTTTCCTACATGAAGGGTTCACACTATAGGTATTCTTTGTCACTTTGCTATTTTTCACTTTGTCACTTTGCTATATGTCCTGGGAATCTCTCCATATTGGTAATTATCTTTCTCATTCTTTATTTCAGCTTCAGAGCACTTCATGGTATGGCTGCATCATACTTTCCTCAAGCATTCTTCCACATGTGGTTCATTCAGGCTGTCACTAATAATTTGCAATTACAAACAATACTACAGTGAATAACCTTGTACATATGTGTTTCTGTATTGTTGGAAGCATATGTTCAGAGTAGATTCTTAGAAGTAGAACTGCTATGTCAAAAGATAAGGGAGTGTTTAGGTTTGTAAGATACTGCCAGATTCCCCTCTGGAAGTTCTGGGTCAGCTTGCATTCCCATCATCACTGTATGCGAGGACCTGGCTCCACGGCCTGGGAAACAAAATGTATTGTCATGCTTTAAAATTTTCTAATGATCTAGTAGGTGAGAAATCATATCTTGTTGTTTACTTTGCATTTGTCTAATTATAACTTTGAACATTTTTCATATGTTCAAGCTTTATTTTTAGGTTTTTTGTTTGTTTTTGTGAATTCCCTGTTCATGTCTTTTCTCCATTTTTCTTTCAGGTTTGTGGTCCCGTTTTTAATTTTTTTATAGTTCTTTACATATTAAAGATAGTGCTTTGTCTGTAGTATATGTTACAAATATTTTCTCCTAGTTTGTTGTCTTTTGACTTTGCTTATGGAAAATGATTTTTAAAATTTTTATCTAGTCAAGCTTAACAGTTTTTATTGGAATTATTATATAATTACACACCACTTTTTCTACACCAAGGTTTAAAAGGAATTTACCCATGTTTTCTTTTAGTACTTGTATGATTCATTTTCACTTTTGTATTTTTGTATCACTTTTCTATTTGGAGTTTACTCTTTCTTGTCTGTGGGATGAGATACAGATCTAATTTTATCTTTTTCCAAAGATACTGAGGCTATCCAGTTGTCTCAGCATCATTTGCCGCAATTATTTGAGATCATATATTAAATCGCCCATTGTCTTACTTTTTGACTCTTCTGGGCTTTATAGCCTGTGCACTGGTCTATTTATTTATTTATGACCAAAACCACCCTGCTAAAATTAGTTCTTAAAATTATAGTTTAAAAACTAATTATCAACATAATAGTTTAGAATAAGGAAAAAAAACAACTATTTTGTGCCTAAGTCCATCATTCAAGCAATCATATTGCATTTTTATCATTTCTACAAACTCTCTTCCACTTTTTCTCCATCTGTATGTTTGTCTATATTTGTGTGTGTATGTATGTGGTATTTTTGCTATAGAAAAAGGACTTTTTATTTTTTATTTAGTCAAGTTTTGTATATATACATGTATACAGTTATAATCATAGAAGACATATTTTATACAAAGTTTTTTCATTGTTTCACTTATGTTTCTCTTATTTACTTTTTTTACATTTCCATAGTCTTTGTGATCATTTTTGATAGTAAATACATGCTGTTTTATTTAGTTGATGCCATACATTATTTAAAACATTTGTATTTGGGTAATTTCCATCATTTTGACTTGTATTATTCTAGTCAAAATCTTTAGGTATATAGCTTTTTTCTACTTTTGAATTAATTTGCCAGGATAAATTGGTGAGAGATTCTGTGTCAAAGGACCTACATGGCACATTTTATGCCTCTGTATACATAATTCTACAGGGTTTTGAATAAAATACTGATTTAAAATGATATCAGTAATGTAGTTTGGCTCCAAAGTTCCTAGATTGGAAGAAAGTGTTTTTAATATTCTCAAGAAAATGTGGAAGTTCAGCTTTCCTTAAGGCACTCTGCATTTGGCACTGCTTTGGTGTGTGCGTCTCTTGTTTGTTGGAGTGGTTGAAGCAGTCTCTCTGGAAACAAGAGCGCGGTGGTCACTGGATACGGGTTTTGCAGGTCACCACGCACACCGGATGCCCCAGCCTGATGTGCTGCTGCAGATGAGGTGCTTTGCTTTCTTTGAGCCCATTCTTCCCCCTCCTTTGCCCCATTGACCTACTCTGTGCCCCTCCTGGCCCACAGAGTCCCATGGGAGTCCTCTCGTGGTTAGGGTCCAGCCCCTCCTAACTGACCATGTGCTTGTGTGACCTTGGAGGTCTGTCCTTGCTTAGAGTCTTGAGTTTAGCTGCTTCTCTGCTGCACGGGAGGCTGGAAATCCTCATCCCTGTCCTAAATGCCTTGCATGTCCTGCTTTAGCATATATGGTAAGGGGCTTGTCCTGAACTTACTGAGGGTTTCCTACAGAGATGAATAATACTAAGCAGAAAGAGCCCTCTCCATCTCTGTACCTCCTTTTCCAGTCTGTGGCTCCTGTCCAGAGGGCCCCGTCTCCCCGTTCCCCTCACAGTGCTCTCCTCACACTCTCCAAGGGTGTCTGTGTTGACCGATCCACCAGGGATTTTCCTGCCCTCGCCTGGATCTGTTTCCTAGCAGCTGATCCTTCTCTCTCAGCTTCTGGAACACAGCAGCCTCTTGGTTCACCTCTTACTTCTCTGTCCTGTTTTCTCCTATCATGTCTGGAATTTTTTCTCCTCCATTACTCAACCCCAGGGGTGGGTCCTGAGCCCTTCTCTTTGCTTTCTGCTCCCTTTTTTGTGTGCTCATTCAGTCTCAGGCTTTATGTAGCATCACTAGCGCTGACTTCTCCCAAGAGCTGCAGCCTGCCTGCTTGAATGACAGCTCTACCTGGAGGTCTCATAGGTGTCTCTCGTGCAATGTCCACAGCTAAACTCTTGATTGTACAGCCAGTGCAAGCTTCTCTTTTCTTCTCTTCTCACAAGTAGCACTCCTTGAGCTCTTTCTTCTAGTGAGTTCTAATTTCTGTCTCTAGTATACATCTCAGCTCTATCTGCTTTTCTCTCTCTCCTCTTTCATCCCCTAGGAAGAGCCACAGACATCTCTCACTCGGGTAACTTAGTCACCTCCTTTTTGGCCCTCTTGTTTCCAGGCTTGCTTTCTCCAATCTATTCTCATTTGAGCAGCCAGAATGATCTTTGCAAAAATCTGCAGTGGAGTTTAATTATACTTAGGCTCAATCCAGCCTTCCTTCCCTGGCTTATGAGGTCCCTGCACTATGCCTGCCAGCTAGTTCTTACCTCTCACCTGCTGCCTGCAGCTGTCCCACCGTCCTTTCCAGTCTGAGGCATGCCTGGCTCGCTCTTTCTTTATAGGCTTTACTCATCGGTCTTATCTCACAACTGGTTCAGTTTCTTCAGAGCACTTTTCATAATTTGTAATTATGTATTTTGGGGGATTGATTTCTCAATTTTGACTCTCTCTCTCCTTTTCTCTGGGCTTTGTGAGGGCAGAGATCTTGACTTGTTTGCCAACAAATATTCAACACTTACTCCAGTGCCTGGCACATAATAGATCAATGACAACTGATAGATTGTCATTGAATGAGTGGACCCTCTGTGCTCAATGTGAACAACCCCTGAAATGTGTATAGGATTTTACTGCAGAAAGCTTCGTATTTCAGAATGTGGGGTGCCTCTTAGGACCTGCCTTTACCTTTGGAGGAGGAGTGTCACCTGTGAAAGTCTTGCTTTCTTCTCTGCATTGGGGTGCATGTGTGTGCCCTCAACTGCTGCAATGATTGCTAGTGGCTGGTGAGGTGACTTGATTCCTGGGCAGTTCCTTTATTCCAAAGTACTTTACTAAGGAACTACAAAAACATCTGCGATGATTTGTGGGGTTGGGTATTTAGAAAAAGCATAGATAGATATGTACCATTTTATATTTTGAAACCCTGGCCTTAAAGTGTATTTCACCAGTATTTCTATCAGAGTAGTATAGTTGTTATACAAAAATGGGCAAAGAAGACATGAACTTTTGAGGCTGGATTAATTTTAGAAGGAAACATGCGTGAATTTTTAAATTTAGCTTTTAGTTTCACTACAAGAAAAAAAAAATTTTTTTTTTTGGAAGGTCTCAAGCACTGTGCACTAGCATGCCCAGTAGTTCTGGTTAAGGTTGCCACATGTTGGAACTGCCTGTACGCCCTTCAGAACAGTGTGAGTCAGCACGAACAGTATGAAGGGTTGTAACCATGTCAGGGAGCGTTTCTGGTCTATGGGGCTTTTTAAGAACATTGGCTCTTGTTAATCAATTTAATTACTATCGTATTTGCCTTGTGAAGTGTGTGGTTGCAGATGTGGCACCTAGTAAGCACTTGATACTGAAGTTTATATCTGATTTTATAAAAAAACCTAGTTGACCGAGTCAATTTTATATTATTTTTCTAACAGTTATGAGAGGATTCCTGTACTGGATCCCATTTGATGTACTTAATGATGTTGTGTTCCAAATGATAAAGATTCCAGTTGCCTTAGCAATTCTTTGACATGTAGGGTTAGCAAGATCATAACTTTAGGGTTAGCAAGA
This sequence comes from Manis pentadactyla, assembly GCF_030020395.1. Taxonomy (NCBI): domain Eukaryota; kingdom Metazoa; phylum Chordata; class Mammalia; order Pholidota; family Manidae; genus Manis; species Manis pentadactyla. Next base: position 72,353,372 of record NC_080034.1, read on the forward strand.
TCATAATTTTAGTCATTTTAAAAGCTTTTATTTTTGTTCAAGTTGAACTTTAAAAACACTTCACTACTTTTGGAGAATGTGAAATTTTGAAGGGAGTTGGGAGATTATAAAAATTCAGTTCTCTTACCCTGTAGTGGAGTATATGAGGCTGCCCAGGTACGTGAAGTGACCTGCCTCAGGTAAGTCAGTGAGGAGGCGAGCTTCTAGGGCTTGGAGCTTACTTGTAATCCAGTGCTTCTGAGTAATGCTGTGGTGCTGTATTCCTCCCTTTTCTCTTTACTGCCTCTCACCCCTGCATTCCACCTGCACGTAAGCTCACTGGGCATGGAGGCCCCCATCTGTCCTCTTCAGCACAGAATCCTCAGCATGGAGCACAGAGCCAGTGCGTGTGGGTGCAAACTAATAGTCACTAAAAATATCAGTGGCCCTTACCTTGCCATCTCTAAGTGGGCTCATAGCGTCCTAGTATTTATGAAAGACTGAATGTAGTAGATCATGTACTTGCTGGTGCATCCTTCAGTGGGAGTCTTGGGGAGTAAACCACTTGTTTAAATGCTGGCGGGAGCTGCCCTCTGCCCACATGGACTGTCCCTACATACTCAGGATTGCTGACTTTCATCTTGCATTAGTATGCACACACTTCGAGCTGTTCTGCATTCTTACTGGAAATTTTACATTCCATTGCCTGGATTAGTTTGGTAACTAAAACCCATTTTGGAAAACTAAATGAATAAAAATGACAATAATGAAATAGTAAGCATGGTATATTAAAAGTTAACAAGGAATACAGAAGAAAGACAAACAAATTAAAAAAATTTTTTTTCAAAGCTTGGTTAGTGGTCATTCCTGTAATTTCTAAGAGTAATCTTGGGTTTGGTTAATTGGTTATTTTTTAACTCCGTGTGGGTCATATTATTCTCTTTAGCATAGCATCAGGGAAACACATGCAGGCTTACTCATGAATGCCTTTAAAATGATTCAAGTCTTGTTCAGCCTGTAAGATAAAGGGTCCTTTGCAAATAATTATTTCAGAATAAAGTTAAGAACTGTGAAGTTTAACATTATATGTTCAGAATTTTTAGGATTGTCTAATTTTTAGAAACATTCTACAAGTACAATAAAGAGAAAATTAAACCAGAATGCTAATAGTTTAAAAATTTGTGGTATGCTGGGAAATTGATTCAATGGTCAGAATTTGATGAGACTTGATGGGCATTTTGTTTTTTAAGACAAGAAGATTTGGCAATATGGACATTTTATTTAAATACATGTTTATTCTTAAGAGTTTCCCAAGGAAGGTGTTACTTATGGTGGGTATGTTACATTTTGGGTCACTTTTTTTAGTAGTTTTTTTAGTTAGACATTATTTTTTAGAGCAATTTTTGGTTCACAGTGGAATTGAGTGGAAGGGTACAGAGATTTTCCATGTGCGCTCCTACCTACCCCTACACATGCATGGCCTTCTCATTATCAACATACCCCAGTAGAGTGGTACGTCTGTTATAACTGATGAACCTCCATTGATACATCACAATCACCAAAAGTCCATACTTTACATTAGGGCTTACTCTGGTATACATTCTGTAGATTTGGACAAATTTTTAATGACATGTCACTTTTGGGTCACTCTTAAGCTAAAAAGAAATCTTTTACCTTGCTGTGCTTTGAATATTATGTCATTTGTTTGTGAATTTGTTTTGAGTTGTTTTCTTGCTTCAGCGAAGAAGTCATTCATTTAGAGAATAGTTTGAAAGACAAATCTTCAAACTGATGCTAAGGTGTCCATTACTGGCTGAAAAATAACCCTCTGAATAAGAGACAATAACCCGCACCTGACAGATGAATCCTGGGCTGTTCCTCTGGGAATCGGACCCTAGACTGGGGACCTGTAGAGGGCCCAGGTAGAGATGAGTGGTTTCATCAGCTCATAGAAACTAATTGGACCCTTCTGGGACTGTGCTAAACAGCTTGTTCATTATAATTAGAGACATCTTCTGTAAGTAGGTTTGCACTGAAGTTAGAATGGTTAGAATTTTTTAATATTATGTAACAATGTGATGAAAATATTCTCTCTAAAGTATTTTAGTCTCTGGGCTGATTTTGCTACCAAGTCTTTCTGGAATTTCTAGAAATTTGGGGATTAAAGGATTTCAATTTCCACTCCACTGGGCTCCATAAATTATACTGATTTATTAATCATGTAACAAATATTTGAAGGTAGTATCCAAGCAGAGAGAGACTTGAGTGGTCTTGAGAAGGTATATGGGCCAATGAATAAGGGCAGCCTAGATATGCCAGTTATAAATATTTGGATATATTTAGTCATATATAATTCAAAAAAGATCAATGGGTGCAAATATGTATGTACTATTTCTGCTACTGGCCAGTCTCTATCTTGAGCAGTTAGCAGTGGGAATGAACCCTGGACTGGAAATCATAAGAAGCGGGTTCGTGTGACTGCCTCTTGGCTTACTCTGTGACCTTGATGGGTGATGAGGCTCATTTTTTCCATCTATACAGTTGGAATAGTACTGACCACATAATGTTATTTTGAGGAACAAATGTCACTATAAATGAAAACATTTTATAAATTCTGGTGTGCCTTAACACTATAAACTTATTTGAAAACAACTGTCTTGTGAAGATATGAAAAGTCAAGGTTAACATGTGGAAAATGTTTGATACATTTTTGGGCATGGTATGTGCTCAAAAAATTGGTTTGGTATCAGGAAAAAGATCTGTATGACAGATAAGAGATTTGATTGTCATCAGCAAAATGATAGGATGTTGATAATTAATAACATCAGGTTGAATACATTTGACCAGGTAGAATGTTTGAGTTCCAAAGAGAAGAGGGCAGGGATGGAACCCTGGGGGGTGTCCCAAAATGTAGATGTGGTTAGAAGAGTAGTTATTAGCATAGGCCTGAGAATGGTGACAGAAGGTTGGAGTTTGACAACATATTGTTGAATTATGATGGAGTTTCCTGCCATACATTTCTTGTTTGTTTCTTTTTCTGTACCTAAGAAGATCATATACTTCAAGTATCTGGAAGCTATACTACTCCAGATTAACAATATTTCTGGAGCAAAATTTTCCAAACTCTGAAAGACCACAATATTAGAAAAAGATATTTTAGTATGTCAGACATTGTAAAGGATATGTTTTGTAAGAAATACCCAGGTTTAAAATAGGTACTTGCTTAAAAAAACCCCTAATATAAATCTACTTGAAAATTAGTAGAGCAAATGGGCATTATGTATTTCTTGTAATTTTGCATTGATCAAAAAATCTGGAGGAGGTGGTTCAAGATGGCAGTATAGAAAAACCCTGAACTTAACCTCCTCCCATGGATACACCAAATCTGTAGCTACATAGAGAATGATTCTTTCTGAAAAAAACCTGAAAACTAGGTGAACAGCTCATCCACAACACAGGATAAAAGACCACATTGAGATGGGTAGAAAAGGCAGAGCCCCAGTCTTGCCAAAAAACCCGCCCATGAAGAGATGAATCTCACACGCAGGAGGGATCTCAGAAATACGGAGTTTATCTCCGAAGAGTTAGGGTTCGAGCCCCACATCCAGAACCCTTGGGATGTGCAGCAGAGAGATGAGCCCCCAAAACATCTGACTTTGAAAACCACAAGGGCTGGTGTCTAGGAGACCCAAAGGGCTGCAGAAAACTGAAACTGTTCTTAAAGGGCTTGTGCACAGACTCACTTGTCCCAGAACCCAGAACAGAAGTAGCAGGTTGAAAAGCTCCTAGACCACACGTGAAGGAGATCCACTGGCTCAGCTTGAAAAGTCTGCTGGAGGATCAGGGGTCTGCTGGGACTCTCTCCAGGGGTGGGGGCACTGCCAGGAGCCACTTCTGCACTCCCTCTCTGCCCTGCTCATGCTGGTGCTGGTAGGTGCCAGTCGTGCACTCCTGCTCTTCCCTGCTAGCACAACTTGCCCTGCTTCTGCACTCCACGTGGCCGCACCCTCCACACCTCCAGGCTGACTGGCTGCTGGCTTTCCCGAAGTCGACAGGTGTGTGCGGTCTGCACAGGGAACGCCCCAGCAATGCCTGGCTCTGGTGCCTGGGGAGGGGCTTTTATTCCCAGGTCCCAAAGGACTGTAATAGTTAGAGAGACTGTTCTTGGCAGGCTACCACCTGCAGGGCACCACACAGAGCAGTCTGACACACACCTCCAGTCCTCCTGTGACCACTCCTTTAAGGCTGGGGAAGGTAGCCGTTTCACCTGATACACAGAAACAAAGTTAAACAAAATGAGGGAACAGGAATATGTTCCAAATGAAAGAGCAAGATAAAACCCCAGAAAAAAAATCCCTTAATTAAGTGGATATAAGTAATTTACCTGATAAAGAGTTCTCAGTGATGGTTGTAAAGATGCTTACCAACCCAGGGAGAAGAATGAATGAACACAGAGAAAACTTCAGCGAAGAGATAGGAAGTATAAAAAAGTACCAAACAGAGGTCATAGAGCGGAAGAATATAATAACTGGAGTGAAAATTAGACTAGAAATTTTAATAGCAGACTACATGAAGCAGAAGAAAGAATCAGACCTGGAAGATAGGGCAAGGACTCACCTAAACAGAGCAGCAATAAAATAAAGAAAGGAAGAAAAGTGAAGATAGTTTAAGGGGCCTATGGAACAACATTAAGTGAAACAAGATTTGCATAATACGGTCCCCAGAAGGAGGAGAGAGAAAGGGACTGAAAACTTATGAAGAAATAATGGCTGAAAACGTCCCTAACCTGGGGAAAGAAACAGAATCCAGGTCCAGGAAGTCCAGAGAATCCCAAAAAAAGATGTATCCAAGGAGGTCCACAGCAAGACACATTATGTTAAAATGTCAAAAGTTAAAGACAAGGAGAGACTCTTAAGAACAGTAGATTAAAATAACTTGTTAGGTACAAAGGAACCCCATAAGACTGTCAGCAGATTTTTCAGCAGAAACTTTACAGGCCAGAAGGGAAGGGTATGATATATTCAAAATAATGAAAGCAAAAATCTTCCAACCAAGATAATAATGGCAAGATTATCATTTAGAACTGTAGGAGAGAGAGAGTTTTCCAGACAAGCAAAAACAAAAGTTGCTTACCACTACTAAAGTGGCCTGACAAGAATGTTAAAGGGACTTCTTTAAGTTGAAAAGAAAGGGCACTGATTAGTAATTAACAAGAAAACATAGGAAAGTAAACGTCTCACTGGGAAAGGTAAATACATAGCAATGGCAGTGGACTAATCATTTATAGAGCTGGTGTGAAGGCTGAAAAGTAGTAAAAACATAATGACAATAATAAGTTTAGGGATAAACACATAAAAAGTTGTTAAATGTGACATCAAAAAAATAAAATGCTGGTGTCAGGGGGAGAGTAAAATGTAGAATTTTAGAATGTGTTCAGACTTAACTTGCCATCAACTTAAAATATACTGGTGTATATATATGTACATATAGGCTGATATATATAATCTTTGTAACAACAGAGCAAAAATCTACAGTAGATATGCAAAAGATAATGAGAATGGAAATGTAAACATAACACTAAAGAGAGGCATCAAACTGCAAGGGAAGAATGAGAGAAGAAGAAAGGAACAAAGGAATTACAAAACAGCTAGAAAACAAGTAACTAAATGGTGATATGTACGTACCTCTCAACAATTACTTAATACATAAATGAACTAAATTCTCCAAACAGAAGTCAGAGAATGGGTGAGTGGATAGAACAAGAAGACCCATTTACATGCTGCCTGCGAGAGACCCCCTCAGACGTAAGGGTGTACACAGGCTGAGGGCGAAGGGCTGGGAAAAGACCCCTGCAAATGAAAGAACAGCTGGGGTGGATGAAAACCAAGCTGGAGTAGCTACACATACACCGGACAGAACACACTTTAAAACAAACACTGTAATAGAAGACAAAGACGGGCATTACATAATGATAAAGAGGTGGGTCCAGCCAGATAGAGCAATCGCTGCATTTCCATTTGCCAATAACAAACTTTCAGAAAGGAATTAAGAAAACAATCCCATTTACAATTGCTTCAAAAAGAATAAAATACCTTGGAGATTAGTACAATTAACCAAGGAGGTAGACAATTTTTATGTTGAAAACTATGAAACATTAATGAGAGATTGAAGAAGATACAAATAAGTGGAAATAGATTCATGCCAATGACATTTTTCAAAGAAATAATCCTAAAATATGCATGGAACCATACACATAAAACCCTGAATAGTCAAAGAAATCTTGAGTAAGAAGAACAAAGCTGGAGGGCATCCTGCTCCCTAATTTCAAACTATATTGCAAACTATAGTAATTAAAACAGTATGGTATTGGCATAAACAAACAAGTGTCCATTAATGGATGAATGGATAAATAATTTTGGAATATATATATATAAGCCTTAAAAAAAGAATTAATTCTTGCCATTCGTGACAGTGTGGCCGGACCTTCAGGTCATTATGCTCAGTGAAATAAATCTGACAGAAAAAGAGAAATACTGCATGATTTCTCTATGTGGAGTCTAAAAAAACCCCCAATAAACAAGCTCGTAGATGTAGAGAACAGGTCAGTGGTTGCCCAAAGTGGGGGGCAGGATTTGGGAGAAATGGATGAAGGGTCAAAAGTTAAAAACAAAAAAAAAATCATGTGAAAAGGACCGAAGTATAAAAAAGGGAGAATACCCTCATTACATCCCTTTTACTCTCCTACCTCAGCCTGCTTCCCAGGACTAACCACATTGTTAAAATTTTACTATGCATTTAAGGGTGTATACATGCATACATGTATGTGTGATATAAACATGACATGGGAAATATACATATACAAATTATGATTTTCAGCTTATCTCTCAGTATTGTTGTCATAGTGGGAACAGTAGTCTCCTTCAGCCTTCTACCTTCTAATCAGAAGTGGAACTATATTAGTTTACTTGAAAACAGAAAAAAAACTTAAATATTTAATGATGGAAACACATCTTAATGACAGAAACAATAAATGCATTTTATTTATCAAATTTTGTACCAGATATCAGAGTTTATTTCTTAGATATGAAAAAATGGCAAGTGAGGATAATAAAAATATGTAATGTTTGTGTTTCAGAGTATGGCAAAACTCATATTATTTAGATTCAAGCATCGGTAGAAATTCAAGGAAAGAGTGAGTCTTCTGTTCTTTTGAAAAATTTGGTCATTGTTCTTACCTCTTGTTATATAGCCTCTCCTTTTCAATTTCTTTTTCAGCCCATGCGTCTGGAGTATTTCCATGATAAATGACTTCATTCCATGAAGGCACTTCCTATTGTCAGTTATGATGCACGCCCTCAACACAAGACATGCTCAACCTGGTGGATTGTTCCATCAGCAGGCGTCAGGCATCTTAGTCAATCTTTTTTCTGTTAAAAAAAAAATAGTAATATTGAAAACAAAGTGGACGATTATTTTGAAAGTCTCTTTAGAATCTATAGTTTGGGTGTGTCTGCTATGTTGACTCCTTGAGAAGTTATCTTCAACTCTGTTGTCTTAAAACTTTGTGTCCCTTTTCTTCTCATTTAAAAGTGGTGAATATTGATTAAATTTTTTGTAAAGGAGTCTGTTCTCTTTGATGCTGTATGGTCTTTGCAAAGTAGGACAAAGTTTCTCAAAGATTACCCTTTTGAGGACATGTATTTTCCTAAATCTGTGTGGTAAAGAACACAGAGTTGAAAGTCTCTTTGTGTAGGTTGGCCTATATTTTGCAACAAGTAACTTCAGGATATTTTTTACTCTAAATGCTTAACTATATCATTATGGACCATTCTGAAAACCTTGTCTTTTTAAAAAAGTGATTTAAAATCGACTTTTAAAATTGTATCATGAGGATCACAAGAGGTTGGCGGTCATTAGATTCTTGTCATGGTGTCCGTCCGACGGCGTTATTTCTCCAGGTCCTCAGACTGAGCTGGGTTCTCACGCCAGGGGATTCGGGAGGTGGTGACTGCTGAGATTTAAGGCAGGCGGATTCTCTGAAGCATTCAGCCTGACTCCTCAGGGAGTGGTATTGCCACTTCATTAATTAGTTTGTGGAGCATCCCTTTGGGCTGGTTTAGCAGGGTTATCCCTATTTTTACAGATCAAGAAAATGAGGTGTGCAGCGTTGAATTGGTTTATGTAGAAAGTTTTGGCAATCAGCCCTAGAGTTTAGAATTCTAGACCTTTTAGTTGGTCACTCAGTTTGTAGACTTGGATGTTACTCTTTCAAATGTACATTTTCAGAGTAACAATTTCAGTTACATTGAATTTGTCTTTTATAACAGAGTTGTATTTTCAAATCATGCAGGTTTTAATTTGAATTTGACTGAGCTGTGATAGTACCCTCCTAAGGAAGTGTCATGTGGAATTTGTGAAATTTGAGTTGAATTATATATACTTGATTTATCGGGTTCACACAAAGCATTGTGGGGCTTTTTTCTCTCTGGTGTAGCTGTCTGTGACATAGGCACAGTCAGCCAGACGCTAGGGACGGGTGATGCTTTGGGGACGTGGGACCTGCACCCAGAGGCCTGGCCCAGCGTCCTGGCTCACGCCCCTCCCGCAGGGCGCACGGGGCTCTGACCCCTCAGCCGCCTTCGGCTTTGGAATGATTTCCAAGAAGGATGTAGTCGAATATTTATTCAGTTGTCTCTCCCTCTACCTACCTATCTAATTTACACTCAGTAAATGACTATTCTTTCTCATTTCCTAGGCGAATCTACTACCTGGTATCCAAATCAACTGGGTTTTCCAAGACGGTGCTGCTCCCAGTGTAGAGCCAAGGACCAGGCTGGCCAGACTGTGTCCGGCCTCTGCTCAGTGGTGGCCCTCCCCATGTGACAGAGTTGGTCAGGAGTTAGGCTTACTGCTGTGCTGGGTCCACAGCGAAAGCTTGAGTTTAGCGTTGATCCTGTTTGTTTGGGTTCCATAGTCACAGGTGCACACATGACAAATGCTGCTCAGCCCCTGGCCAGTCACCGATTAGAGCCGTTCCTGGTATGCAGGGTCCGAGGGGGGTGGGAAGTGTCTCATCCTCCATCCCCCAAAATTAGATGTGTTGATTCGCAGCAGTATTTTCACATTTCAAATACTATTTACTTTTAAAGGGAAAAGGAAATTGTGTGGGCTAATAAGAAAATTTACACAGTTTGAAAACACATTCTAATTTACTATTACATTTCCCATTATCTAAAGCCATAATGTCTCCAGATTAGTACCAAGCAACCAGTACTTCATCCCCATAAAGGCTTTGGAAAAGCTCCTCTCATATCAGTTGATTTGGCTTATTTTTTGTGTGTGTTTGCAGTGTAAGTGGTTGTTTGAAATGCCAATTAGAAAAATGCATTTTAAATAAAAAGACTTCTTTTCCAAGAAGTTTTGTTTTGTACAATTGTTTTACATTTTTAAAAATTCAGATACATTACTTGGATTATTTTTTCAGATTCTTTTATTTGTATATCTGAAAACAGACTAATTTAGTTATTTTAATTATGATGACCCAAGGAAATATATATTTAAGATTCATCTTCAGCTTGTTTTGGGGAAATGTTTGCCATGCTGAATGAGGAAAACAACTAATCAAAACAGGTGGTTTAATTTAATTCACATAACACACACTCAGAATAGAGTTATCTAACTATTTAAAAAACTGTGTATTTATGAATTTCTATTTATTGACATGTATGGCCTAAAGAAAAATAGTATATTTTAGCCAATTCAACAAGAGCTTTTGAAGTTATTTGTTTATATAATATATTTGCAATTACCTCTTATTCAACCGTCCATCAAAGAAGGTCTTAAACAATCAAGGTCGGTAGGCAAGACATTTGACAAAATAGCTACAAAGTGTGAAGTATGTGCTCAGTGCATTGCCAGGTAATATCGAGAGTAACAGAAAGCTAATTATAGGGATATGCAATTAAAACCAAATAAGTGAACTCTACAATGTGTCAGATGACGGTAAGTGCTATGAAAAAAATAAGGCAGGGAGGGCAGGAGAGAGGCAGGGAAAACCTGGAAACCTAGTTTTTCCTTAAAAATTTATGAAAAGAAAACAAAAAATAAGCATAGTGATTTGCATTTCTTTGCTTTCACAGGTAAAGCCAGTAACCCACAGCAGGATCAACGTATCTGCTCGGTTTAGGAAACCACTTCAGGAGCCCTGCACCATCTTGTAAGTCGGAGCCCGTCACCTTTTGAGGTGCAGTTGGCACAGTGGTTTTGTTCACATTTGGAATTTGTTCTGTAGTTTTAAAGGCATGACTGTTTCCAATGGCAGGCTCACTGGTGTTGTTTTTTTCTAGCTTGATTGCAAATGGAGACCTCATAAGCCCAGCTTCTCGCCTCCTTATCCCCAGAAAAGCTCTGAATCAGTGGGATAATATACTACAAATGGTCACAGAAAAAATAACTCTGAGGAGTGGGGCTGTCCACAGGTACGTCAGTCATCTGCTGTAAGTTGGTGGGCTTCAGAGCTGCTGAAGACAGTCACAGGGGCTCCAGGCTCACTGGTTCCTAGATTGGAGTTGTGGCTCGCCGTCTGGGCAGCACACGCCTCAGTTTCTTCATGTGTAAAGCGGGTATATAATCGTACTCAGTATCATAAAGCGTTTTTTAAAGGAAGCCCATAAAGGAGGTTAAGCAGTCCTTGGCACATACTAGCACATGAGCAAATGCTGACTTTTTATTCTTCTGGTTTAGAGCATTAGACAACTATGGAAATTCTTCTGAAGGAGGACTTTAACAGAACATTAAGAAGTCAATGGTTGGACCCTCTCTGTGCATCAGTATGTTTATGTATCAGTAGCATTTCAGTGTGTCTCAACTCCCTATTTATGTTTCGTGTGTTTTGTTGCAAAGGAAGAAATTATATTAACAGAGCAGGAAGCAGGTCAATTAAAAAAGACACTAAAATTATGGGCTGGAATTTATTCAGGACCCTTTTATCCATCTGCTGAAGAAACCGGTCAAGTCCTGGCTGTTTCCGGATCCACAACTATGCCTCCTTTTAATTTCTAGCTGTAAAAGTTCATGACTGATTCGGATCTTCCTATTTTGAAGGAAAATGAAAAAGAACGTCCGGGGCTAGGCCAGTGGTTCTCAGCCAGGGCGTCTGAACCCCTGGGCGACAGGGCAGCGCCTGGAGTCATTGTCCGTAGTCGCCACCGGGAGGGAGAGATGGCCACTACTGCCACCTAGTGGGTAGAGGCCAAGGGTGCTGTTAACATCCTGCGGTTCCCAGGACGCCTCCCCAGCTCTCCCACCAAGAATTACCAGGTCCAAAATAGCGCTGCTGTTCAGAAACCCTGGCCTAAGTCAAGGAAAGAAAACCAGAGATCTGGGTTAGGTGTTGATATTTTAGACGTGAGGGACAAAAGTAAGTGCTATAAAGAAAGAGACTCTAGTGTCTTCATACTGACTCAACACAAATCATTTCAGGGTTTTGGTGGCTATTTCCATCATACTTTCTGCCCACGTAGGGTATGGCTGTTTACAGAATCAGCAAACAGGCAGGCAGGTCAATGGATTTGCTTTCCTTGCAAACGTCAATAACCTTTATTATTTAATATAGGAAGTCTGAGAGTTTCTAAAATGATGATCTGGAAATCTTTCCAGTTACTAACTTTTATTTACAGCCTTCAAAAATATGCCTTGTCTTTCTGGTGTAGTTTTCTAATAGTCTGTTTTTCCCTGTTCTTCAAAAAAATTCTGTGAACACTTTATAGTTCAGTAAAGTTATCACTGTTCTTTTAATAAGTAACATATTAATTGGAGTTGACAGCAGCAGTTTTACAGTGAAGGGAGGTTCTTGTGAAATCTCATGATTTGGGGGGAAGATAAGGAAAGGCAAAAGCAGTAGGAGGCAGGAATGCTCTTCGGGCCTGCGTCATTAATCCTGACAAGGGGCTCCTTTACCTCCTGACCTCTCACCTCTTGTTTTCTGACCCAGGTCTGTGTGTGTGTGTGCATTTAATATTTTGGCTGAGGGCTGCTCTTGCACAGAATGAGGTAAGAGGCTAGTAAGTCTGACAAGTACGTTAAGAAAATAAAATTAAAAAGTGCTCACAAAATATAAATAGAAGAATCAATCTTCCGTAGAAGCCAAGTTTCATTTAAAGCACCACGTTCTGTACAAGTGGATTCTGTCCCTCGAAAGTCTTACTATGGCAGCAGGAGGGGTCCTTCCGTTAGACTGTCAGAACTACTGGGATGAAACACTGTACATCTAGGTGGTAACTGTATCTGTGTCCTGACATTAGCATTTAGGTTAATGTAATGACCTTGAGGCATTTGTAATCCAACAGGTAGAGTAATAACAAATGAGCCAGATGAAGAAAAGAATGTGTGTACCGACTTCATGATTTTTAAGCAGTTCTTTCAATGCTTGTTAAAATTGTAATTGTTGGTGTTCATATTTTGACAGACTTTACACTTTAGAAGGAAAACCGGTTGAGAGTGGGGCAGAGTTGGAGAATGGGCAGTTTTATGTGGCTGTCGGCAGAGATCAGTTTAAGAAATTGCCTTACAGTGAATTACTTTTTGACAAGTCAGCAGTGAGGTCTTATGGGTAAGTTTTCATCCTTATTACACTTCTCATATTTTAGTTATCACTCAAAATAGAATTGAGCCTTATGCTGACCACTGGTTTATCTTACGTAATCTTGTTTACCAGTTTGGGAAGCCCGTGTTATATGAATTGGTCATTGTTAGTTTTTTTTTTTTGGAGATTGAAAGCTACTGCACAAAATCAGAATTTTGGGGAATCCATGAAAGACTATATAATATTTTTTAACCATTCACTTGGAAAAAATTTATAATTTTGGGGAATCTATGAAAGACTATATAATATTTTTTAACCATTCACTTACAAACAAAGATCTATACCAGATAATTTTTTCAGTTGGTATACACAGAAACATCAACAGGTGTTTAAAAAAAACATAATATTTTATACTCCTTTTAATAATAACAATACAATATAAAAACAGTATAATTCCACTTGTACAAATGAGTAGAGCAGCTGTGTTTACAGTTATGTGCAACATTTTAAATATTATACTTTTAATTGTAGACCATGCACTGTGAACCTTTTTTCTGTATGAAATGTCATAATATTTGTGAAAAACGCCTTATTTCAGCCAAGTAGATAGACTGCAGAGACATGCATGGAGAGGTCCCGGCCTGGCAGATGCAGGGACACCTCAGCTTCTCCTGGTGCCCAGGGCCCATCTCTGCTGCTTCTCACAGACATTCTGTGGCTGCTTGGCCGTTGGAAACAGACTTATTTGGCTATCCTTTGCTAGGGTGGGTGATATGTGCAGAGACAGAGCAGAATTTCACCAGTTTGCTCTCCGTTAATTTGCAGTTTGTGAAGCTTGATGGAAAGGCTAACTGCTTGGTTCTAAATAAGTAATATATGAAATAGAACTTCAGAGGGGTGTTTGAAGCATGAGATAGCACGTGGTTTTCCAGAACTTTGGAATTATTTACCAGCAGACATATTGCTAACCATCCTTAGCCATCCATGGAATCAAATTCTCCACCATCTCTTGATAAGCAACATTGAATTATCTTGCTGTAAGCTATAGTGTGTACTTGATGGCAGTAAGAAGATTGTAACTCACAGTGGCCTTTCACAGACAGATCAGTAAGGTACCTTTGTCTATGTGTCCTATTTTCAGAGAGGTCCAGTTGGGCTCCACGATAGGTCTTTTTCTAATAGTGTAGACATCTATGAAATAATGTTCTTATAACCAAAGATAATTTTTTATTTTTTAGTAAGAATACTAGTTCAGAAACTTCCTGAATACAAATGCCAGTGTTTTACCATTCTGAGCTTCTGAGGCAGACATCAGAGACATTGTAAAAATCAATGGAAATACATTGTTTTTAACTCAGTCTGTCAAAGTCATTATTCAGCTTGGGAAATGATCTTTTGAATTGCATATAGAAAATTTGGAGATATGAATTAAAATGCTATGAAAAATTTAATATGGAAATAAATGCTTATTGTAAGCCTCTATTAAAATAGGACGCAGGAAAACACTAAAAATCTCTTCGAATGGAATTTGGAAATTTTATGGTGTCTTTGTGAAATTGGGGAAGTGTATGGTACTATTTGTGAAACACTGATGCCAGTAAACAGTCACCTTCTAGGTGGGGATGCCAGTTTGGGATGCCAGTTGTCTTGCATTATATATTACTTGTAAATAACGTTCAGATTTCCAAATTACAATTTGTTCCCACAGTCAGAAAGCTGCTTCACTGCCTCCTGTGGTGGGACCCAGAAAGTCTAAAGGGAGTGTAAGTATCAGACGCTTTACTCATTCATGTTCTAGATTTCTAAACGATACAGAGAGGCTGGCCTTTGGGTTTCAATTAAATTTGAAGAAATATAGCAGCTGCCCTGTGGCATATTAAACACAACTATATGAAACAACGCTAAAACATTCATGTTACAATTAAAAACTTAAAACAGAGCTAGCATTTTTAAAATATAGGTTTCAAAATAGGTATCATGTGGCCCATCCAGTCTTATTTTCTATCTCTGAGAAAGACTGAAAGAAGTTTTTATAAGAAAATGGTAATTCTCAGTTATATTCCTTTAAGAGATTGAGAATCATTCAAAATAGCTCCCTATCAGAATGTTTCCCACCGTTCACGTTCATTCATATCTTACTTCAGCAAATGTCTGTTAAAGTGCCTGGTATGTGGAAACCGTGACGACCACTTAGTAGGTAGTTTCTTAACCTTTTCATGCTCTCAGCCTGCGCCCCTGGGCAGGTCTCAGGTCAGCTGGAGAACTCCTGTGACGGGCTTTTCTGCCTGAGGCTTCTCTTTCCTCTTTCGATTGAGTTGCCTGGCCAGTAGTGATCAGAATTGATCTGATATTTCTCTTGCTCTGAATTAACTGACCAAAACTCTTACGTTGGTATTTTGTAAAGTAAGTGGCTGCTGGGCAATGGTACTGTTTCCTGATGATGATTTAGGCATTTCTTGTTATATCATGTGAAATTCTTGAGAAAAGGAAAAATGACTTTGTGTGAGTAGGGCTGCACTCGGCATGGCCGACAGCATTCATTAGCCCTCAAGCAGGAAGACCCTTGCACCATTCATGACACGGCTGTGGCCCTCAGGAGAGGCACAGGCTGATTCAGGTAGAGACGGTGGCTTGGAAAGGGGCTGACAAGCTGAAGCTAAGCACCAAATGTGGTGCGAGTGGCAAACGTGAGAGAGGCAGAAGGCATCGTGTGTGTTGGCCAGGACACGTGGAGGGAGCTGTGGCTGTGCTGTGCCCTCGAGGACCGTCAACACGTGGACAAGGGCCAGTGAGGGGAGAGCTGTCCCAGATAGAAGGGACGACGTGAGGAAGGAGCAGAGATGCACTCCCAGAAGCAGCAGTGTTGCCTGTGTTTAGTGAACACTCATGGGCTCAACGCTGTGCCAACATCTTTGCAGACTGATTTATTTAAGTCTCACCTCAGGAAGCTGGTGCTGTTCAGCATTTAAAATTAAGAAAAGGAGGCAGCCAGAAGTAGCATGTCCAGAGGCTCCCACCGGGCAGATGGCAGGGACGGATGGAGTCCAGATGTCTCTGACCCAGGAGACAGTGAATCCCCGAGGCTGACTGGGACAGAGTCCATCCGGTGTGGAGGCTGATGTGCCTGAAATGGGAGGTAGTGGTGGTTTTAGATGACCTTGCATGTGGAATCAAGAGTCTGGTCTTTATCCTTGAGTAGAAGGCAGCTCGTGAAGGCTCCAGTGACATGCAGATGGTAATCCAGGATCACTCTGGGAAGGTCAGGTCCTCTATGTGGAGAGGGACCAGATAGGGCGGGGCCGTAGATGAGGTGGCGGCCGTTGGGACCACGAGCAGAGGCCTTGGCACAGAGCGGCCAGAGCCTGGCCTGGGGAGGTGGTGCAGGTAGCCGGAGGCGGCTGTTGCTCATGAAGAAAGGAAAGACTTGCTCGGTGACTGGATACACGGGGCTGCTGGAGAGGCTGGAGCCAAAGACAGTCGCATGTTTCTGAGCTTTGATGCCTGAGGAAATGGTAGTATTATGGCCGGGAAGAGGGTGGTCGGAGGAAATGATGAGCTGCTTAATTTCAAACAAACTGAGTTGCAAGTGTCATCGCGAAATCTAGTTGAAAGTGTTGAGAAAGCAGTTCGCGGTGGAGACCGGGGCCTAGCGAGGACAGTGAGAGGATGGGTGAGTCGGGAGCCCGGATTGTGCAGTGAGGGCTGCAGAGGGCCAGGCAGGAGGCACCCGAGCTTCCTGGACATGGAGAGGAAGGGGACAGAGAATATTCCAGGAGCTGGAAAACATCCTTAAGCCACTGTAGTGCTAAACTAAAAAGCCACAAATTTAGGGTTTGGAAATTTTGTCCTCTTGTTTTTCTTCGGGACTTTGGAGCAGACTCTCTTTTGTGTATCAGGCAAATATGAGCTGGTTAGTTTTCACAGTGCAGCTGCAAGAGAGGTGGTTAAACAGAAACCCCGTAGGGCTGAATGACTGGCCTAGGCCACGGGGCAGGGAGGTCAGAGCCAGGATCGTGACTCAGCTCTGCGTTCAGTTGCAAGTCAATGACTGAACTTTGGAATTATGTGCTCACTATTGAAATTTGGAATCTCCAAATTTTTAATGAAAAATGTGTGAATTCTTTCATGCTTTAAAACTCATGTGCAAGAGGGACATCTTGCTTACTTGTTGGAAGTTCAGAACCTGTGCTCTGAACATGCATTCGCCTGATGGTGGCTGACTGAGGTTTCTGTGTGTCTGGCATGGAGGGAGCTAAGACCCCCGGGACAGTGGTGAGCAGCCGGGCAGGGCCATCTCTCTTGGCTCATGGTCTGCTAGGGGAGAAAAAGGTGAAACAAACAATTCCAGAAGTCAACACATAATTAAAGTGTCATGAAAAGGAAAGGAAAGTGTGGAGCCCTGTGAGAGAGGATGAACGGAGAACTCATTTAGAGAGGATAGTGTCAGGCAAAGCCTCTGAGCAAGTGGACTTAAAGAAAGACTCAGCTTAAGATACGTTTCCATCTCATAGAAAACAGAGACTCAAAATTTTATTTTTATGCTACGCTGCATAAAAACAAAGTGATAGAAGAGTTTGTTCTCCTTTTTATAATACAGCCGAAACATTCTCCATATTTATCCATCTATTCATTTGTCATCCAGATATCCACTCAACATGTATTTATTGAGCACTTACAAAATGCCAGGAACTCTAAGCAACTGGCACATAGTGGTGACCAGACAGACAAAGTTTGGGCCTCGCAGAACGTCCATCCCACTGCCTGTCTGTGTCAGGGGCGTGGGGAGCAAAAGAATGGAGGTAGACAGACCATCAACTTCTCAACAAATGCATAAATAATTTCAGATGGTGATGATTTCTATGAGGAAAATGATACATGTCAGGGCACCGAGTGATATAAAATTGTCTGAGACTGAGACCTTACTGGGTAAAGGAGCCAGTCATACAAGGCTGGGGCGGGGGAGAAGAGAAGCCCACGGCAGAGGGAGGGGACACGGAGGCCCTCGGCGAAGAGCCCGGTGTGTGCGGGGAGCAGGAGGGCCAGAGTGACTTCAGATTTCAAAGGCAGGCAGGACTCGATCACGTGGGCCATGCAAGGAGTTTGGATTTGAGGGTCGGGAAGAGGAAGTGATATCATTTGATTTACATTTTTAAAAGTTTCTGGCTGTGGTATCTACAGAAAAATGGGTCAGGGCAAGAACAGAGGCAGGAGACGATGGGGTGACTGGAGTCCAGGTGTGCGGTACGGCTGCCTGAGCAGGTGGCAGCAGGGAACCAGGCATCTGTAAATCCTCGAGGAATCATGACCGTCTGCTGCCACTGATCGATGGGTTCACCCAGCAACCATTTATTGAGCTCATATTATGTTCTGGGCAGTGTTTTAGTGCTGGGGGAAGGGAGAGGCAGAGAGTCCAGAGAAAACATAACATGCATGGAGCTCACATTCAAGAGGAGGAGAAAGACAAATTCACAGTTCATTGATTTTAATCAGGAATAAGCTTGAAGTAAAATACATGAAGATGCGGGAAGGGAAAGTGAGGGAGGACGTGTTTTGTCTGGTGGTCAGGCCTTTCCAGGAGGTCGCATCTGAGCAGAGGTGGCCAACCCCCCTGGCACACAGTAGGTCTCACTGAACTTGTTAGTGGGTGTGTGAATGGCTGGCAGTGAGCTGCTCAGACAGAGCATCTTCTGTTGGTGATTCCAAAGTCACAAGCACGATTTTTAGTAGGACGATTAATTGACTCCTTTCCATTAATGAATTGGTTCCCTGGAGAATGTATATGTTTCTAAGATCATTAACTGCCTGGTGCTGAGTCGGGGTGTGAGGAGAGAGGACTGTGGACACGGAACTGGACTTTTGGGGAATTCATTTCCCACACAGCTTTCTAGGAATTGTTCTATCACACTGGAAGGGGAGTGTGGGTGGGTGCCTGATAGAACTTAGAAAGCGAGAGAGGGCTGCCTTATAGCACAGGACTCCCTGTGGGTGCCTGAGTGACTCAGCAGGCCCCACCAGGGTGGAGGGGAGTGTGGGAATGAGGGATTCTGGGGTCAAGCAGATCCTTTCAAAGTGGACAGGGAATAGCTTGTGCAAAGCAGGGCCAGACCAGAGCCATCCGTCCTACAGGCCTCAGTGCTGGGAGCGTCACAGTCAGAGAGAATCAACGGCGACTGCCCCTCATGGTTCTAGCCTTGGAAACAAAGCAAGGAGCAAGGGAACTGCCTTGAGTTCCGTTGCGTCGGAGAAACAGACGCACCAGGGGAGGCTGAGCTCCTGCTGCAAAGCCGCCCCTCGCAGAATCAGAGATCCCCTAGTGCAAGAGATGTAAAAGCAGAGAAATATTTGACATTTCAAGCCAAAGACTAGAATAAATGGTCTTTTGTTGTTCTTATTACCACGCATCCAATGTATCTTACAATCTGGCATTGACAGATTCAGTGATTATAATGGTAAAGGTTTTAGTAAAAAGTCACAGAATTATTCATGTGTCACAAAGTCACTGTGTAACAGGACAAATCCCAAATGCTCCCCAGAAGTCCTTGGCCTCTTAGAAAACTGAGTTCAGGATGGGTAAAAGGGCCCATTACTTGCCATCACCGGATGCCCTAGTGAGAAGTGCCAGCCTGCGTCCAGGGCCCCTCTGCTCAAAGGCCTCCGGGTGCACTGCTGAAGTTCACACAACGAAGGTGCCTGTGAGGTGGCCCGCTCACAGAATCACCTTGAACCCGATGCTCTGTGGCCTGTGTGTCTTGGGCACGCGCCCCTCAGGGCTGGGGGTGGGTTACTGTGGTAATAAACAAAACCTGAGTAGACTGGGTCTTGGTGGAAAGAGCTAGGGAGCTATTAAAAAATCCAGATCTCAGTCTGGTGAGGGGCAGTTGGAGTGGAGGCAAGGTGACTGGACTGACTTCTAGTCCCTTGTTCGTCAGAGCAGGAGGTCACTTTTCTGGCCAGATGTGCTGATACGTGTGTGGAGCAAAAGGCAGGACAGGGGTTGACTGACCACAGTGTGTGGGGTCTGGTTTCTGCATGGGACACAGTGGGAAACTAGGCTGCTTCTTGACTCCTTCCATTTGGGGATAAAGCCATAATTTGTCATTTCTGGATGGCTTTTTCAGGGAACCATATAATAACTGCTTCTTGGTATCAGGGAGCTCCATTCGGGCAGACAAATGAGACCTGGTTAACCTGGAGAAAGTTTATTCCCTTACTGTAAAGTGTTGATAATAACTGTAAATTTGGTAAATGTTTGTGTTAATAGGTATTTAGTACACAAGAGGCCCTCAAAAATGTTATCAACCTGCACAGCTGTGTGAGGTGGCAGAACCCCCCACTCCCTATGCTCCACAAACAGCAGCAGTGACTGTGTGTCCAAGTTATAAGTCACATGGGGAAGTCTCAAAAAAGAAAGGAAAATCCCCTTCTTCACTCCTCTGTCCTTTTCTCTCTCTCTCTCTCCATATATATAATTTATTTATATATTACCTGTAATTTATATAATTATGTAAATGAATATGAGTATATATAATTTATATTTACTTGTATATACTTATTATATATTTATTTTATGTATTAACACTTTAGATGAATCAACATTTTTTCTTTTTTAAAAAGACAAGTATTTAAATTATTTCCAGTCTTCTAATTACAAAACAATTCTTCCATTTCTCTCAGTTTGATTTAGTTCTTACCAAGTGCCTGTGATTGGTCATTAGTCAATAATAGAATGCATGAGTATCAATTACCAAAGCCAAGCCTTATATAGTTGCTAGAATCAACTAGTCTTCCTTGATGTTCCCCAATTGCCCTCTTGAGTGTCCCTATCAGAAATGTAGTAAACCAGAATTGCCAGTGTATTCAAGAGGAGAACTAATTTTCTAAAGGGTATAAACCCCCAAGCACTCCAGAATGGGGCTCTTGTTTCTCCCTTTTGTGATAAGACTTTTCCTAAGGAGCTGTAAAAAAATCTTCTTGCCAAGATCCAGGGTTCCTCATTCAAGTTTTTAGTCCTCAAAAGTTCAACAGCAACTCTGAACATTCTAGTAGGTTTGCTAGAAGCATTACTCCTCTTATCCAAGGCTTTTGGACTTTTAACATCTAGAGGTAAATAGACTCAGTTGAAAATAGACTGGATTCGGAGATCCCGGCCGATGGTTTTGGAATCTCCACTGTAATCATATTGTCTATTTCTTCTGCCAGGTATTTAATGGCCTTGCAAGAAAGAATCACTGAAGAAGAGGAAATTAAAAAACAACTCTGGTTGCAGTTAATACAATAATTAAATGGAAACTATGTTTGAATTGCAGTTGGAATAGGAAATTAAATTATATAAAAAGTGTTACAGATTTGGACAAGTTTTCATTCTGTAAAATCTATGCATAATTCATTTTCTTGTAGACTATGACAGAATGTCATAAATAACTTCATTTGTAGGGCTGTGAATTTTTCTATTCTTAATTGGGTGAGGCTAAAATTATTTAAATGCTTCTGAATGACTGAATATATAAATGTTTAAAATGAGCAGTAGGCACATTTGTTTATTTAATATTACTACATTTATTTTCAGATACTAGCCTGGTACAGATATTGCATGAAAATTTTTACCCAATGTTTTATGAGTTGACATGATTTTTAAGAAAAATATATTAACTCTCTGCTCTTGGAGAAAGCACTCTGACCCTCGCTGAGCAAGCACTACACACCAGGCATGACACTAGTTGCTTTGTAAACGTTACCATTTCATCCTCATTGGAGACCTAAAGGCAGGTACATAAACCTCCTTCAGCAGATGGGGAGACAGGCTCCAAGAAGAAAAGAGTTAGTCAGCTCAAGGTCCATAGGGGCTGGGCGGCAGAGCAGAGGCTCTGAGCCATGTACTCTGGGTCTCTAAAACGTGGGTTCTTTCTGCTCATCCCTTGTACTCTCAGGTAAGTCTCGCA